>NC_135382.1:31489989-31829989 GCF_049243985.1 Paroedura picta
ATATGCAAACAAACGTTATTAAATGCAGCCATTCGTCAAAAACAAATCGTGGGGCATTATATCTCGGTCTGGAAGAGGAGGGCAAGCATTATGTCAAAGTTGGTCTGTCAAGTTCTCGTATTTTAGCAGCCCCAATTGACGCTAATTGGTGCGGGAGGAGGTGGGAGGAAATTTAGAAACGTCACGCGCGGCCCAAATGGAAATTCCAAATTGCCCTTTGCTAATTACGACTACACGGAACTGCGTGCCGGCTAACGTGCAAGGGTTGCTTTTGCACGGGGAGCTGGGGCGGAAACAAAGGAACAGCCTTGAGTCCCTTCGATTTGGATAGTTGCAGGCAGGTACGAAAGGGGAAGGTGACCTGTCAAATCAATATTTGTAGTGCGGAATGAATCATGGGCTCCTGACAAGACATTATTCAGGGTTATTTCCGCCTGCTCTACATGTATCCTTCTGAACATCCCCATTAAACAAAACCCACCCCCAACCCCCTCTTCTCTTCGTCTCAAATTCATTATCTCACAATAAACAAAGACAGTTTAATTTCCATGACACGCAGGTCTGAAAAGCAGCTTTTAAATTTACCGGAGACACTGATCCAGTGCCTCCTTGTCCCTAAACCAAACAGCATCCTGCTTTGGTTGCACTTCTGTTGCTTCATACAGCTGTTTGCATCCATTCTGTGAAGCTTTGACTCCAAATAAATGGGGACTTATCATCCTCATGGTAGGTATTTTGCAGAAAAACTCTGCTCCTTTTGAGCCCAGAAATGACACAATGTCATGAATATACAATTTCTGCCAAAAAAACCAATTTATGGTGGAATAATAATAATAATAATAATAATAATAATAATAATAATAATAATAATAATCTATTCCACTTAATATTTCTGGCAAGGCCTTGGAGCACTTGTGCCTCCTCCTCCTTCTCCAACCGGTTTGCCTGTCTGTCCAGAGGCCAGCCAATCACCTTCCGTCCCCCACCCACGGCCAACCCCTCCTCCTTCCACTTCCCTCTGAGGCTTGGAGGCTGCAGATCCCTGCCGTGTGAGAGCTGCTGCTGCCAGTGAGTGCCCTAAGCTGCCTGCAGCCTTTTCCAGTCCTGGGGGGAGGGAGAGGTCATCCGCAGAGTTCTCCCCCCCTCAATCTAGCACCCATTGTATTCCTGAATGCAGTGGGCTTGGCCCCTAGTAATAATATAATTTCTATACCACCCTATACCACCCTGCAAGTGGGCTTGGGGTGGTTTACAACAGTTTACGAAGAGATAAGATCTCTGTTCTTTTTCTTATAATCTTTTAATCCTCTGTCCTATTTTATATTTTAAAGAACTATAAAGAAACAAATAACAGTAAAATTCAAGCATAAAATAATCACAATACCATTTTTGACCCAGCCCCCTTCCCCTTGCCGCTCAGCATAGAATATAAAACGGGGAAGCGAAGAAAAGAAGAGCTAAGAGGCCCTTTAGCATTTCAGTTTAGTCATGGTCTCAGCCATGATGTCTTGCAGGCCATGCAGAACTTGGACAGCTCTGTCAAGGCCCTGATTTCGACCAGCAACTCATTCCACCAGGTTGAGGCCTAGTGTGGGTTCTCTCTGTTCAGGACACACCTGCAGCCCTCCTTTTCTCCGGTGGCACAAGTGACAGTCAATCGAGTTACTACTGCCCCCAGCTGATGCCTGTTTCTTTAATCTCAGTGGTTTCAAAACGGAATAAGACATAAAGATTGCAAAAAGAGAAAGGTGTAAAAATGCTGCGAAAGGAACAGACGATCCAGCCAGCTGGTCATAGTTTTCTTAAGGTTGTTCTTGCAGAGCAGTTCTCTCAGAGCTTTCTAAGCCTCACCTACCTCTCAGGGTGTCTGTTGTGGGGAGAGGAAGGGAACGATGTTGGTAAGCCACTTTGGGACTCCTTTGGGTAGTGAAGAGAGGGGTATAAAAATGAGCTGTTCTTCTCTTCCTCTTGTCTTAGACATAGGCAATTGGCTGAATTTCTTTTCTACAAAATTAAGGAAGAGGAAGAAGAATTGGTTTTTATACCCCGCTTTTCACTCCCTGAAGGAGCCTCAAAGAGGCATACAATTGCCTTCCCTTCCTTTCCCCACAACGGATGCCATGTGAGATGGGTGAGACTGAGAGAGCCCTGAGAATACTGAAGAAGAAAAGCTAGTACTTATATGCTGCTTTTCTCTACCCGAAGGAGGCTCAAAGCGGCTTGCAATTGCCTTCCCTTTCCTCTCCCCACAACAGATGCCCTGTGAGGGAGGTGAGGCTGAGAGAGCTTCTGAGAGGACTGCTTGGTCAGAACAGCACTATCAGGGCAGTGACGCGCCCAAGGTCACCCAGCTGGTTGCATGGGGAGGAGCGGGGAATCAAATCCAACTTGCCAGATTAGAAATTGCTGCTCTTAGCCACTACACCATGCTGGCTACTGAAGAATGGATGGGTAGAATGGAAAGTTAGTGGTAGCTCCATGTTCATTGTATTGTTGGTTCTATTCTATGTGTTAAGGGTTCTCAGTATAATTTTTAGCACTAGTAATAATTCTTCAGGAAATGTCACCTTCCAGTTGGAGATCTCCCCGTAGTAGTGTGGATGTAATATTTAACCTGTCCTATTTAAATCTCTGAAGTGTTGATGTGATAAATGTTGAACTAGATGTTGTAGCTGTGTCCTCACTTGGGCACGGTGATCTAATGGAAGCCGAACGGTATGAAACTACATCAGGAAATGCCATTCCCCCTCAATACTAGGTTCATTATTCAGAAGCTAAGTGTATTACTAACCCTTCCCCCTCCCTCTCAAGCTAGCGTTTGGTGGGTTAAGCGTCGTGTCCAGATGGTTAGTTCTTCCCATCTATGGATTGAACAACATCTAAATATCATTGGTCCTCAACTTCTCCAGCTTCTGCAACTACCATTATTGAACATCCTCTCCTTTAGGGAGAGCTCATTGATTCTGTAGACGCAGGAGATATTTTTGGTCATGTAGAGACAAGTAGAACGAAGGCAGAAATCAGCATCCATGCTGCTGTAACAAGCCAAGGGAGCTTCCCCTCTTTGACTGCTGGGAAATCAACGGTTCCAGATATTCTTGTTCCTTTCACTAAGAGTTAGGTTCACCTTTCTTCGGTGTGCTCATTTCTGAAGGATCACCAGCTCGCGGTAGATGTTTGTCGTCAATCTTTACCTCCAGTTTCCATCTCTGGTGTTGCATTTCCTCTTTCTCCAGTTAAACCCATCATATCCTCTCAGTCTGGTTTGCCCCTTTAGAAATGACTTTCTTCTGTTCTGCCTCTCTGATCCACACGTTCAGTCTTTCCATTTCTGCTTGCCCTCAGCAATACTCCTTCCTCCCAAGTTCACGGTTCTACTTTGGATCCTCTTCTGTTCTCCATTATCAGTCTTGTTTGTAGTGTAGAGTAGCAATCCCCAACCTGTGGGCCGCGGACCACCTGTGGTCCATCAACTAATTGGAGGTGGGCCCTGAAGGACACCTTCTCCCCCCCCCCCGGCCCTTTACAACACACTTTGGGTGTCATTGTCTCCCATCACTCCCAGATGGGACTATCTCGTGGCAGAGAAACAAGCTCAGGGTTCTCATTGATTTGTCATTGTCATGAGTTAAAATTTCCATGAAAATAAAATGTTCCTTATGTTCTTTGTTGTGGCGTGTCTGTATCTTATTTTGAAGGGATGTTTAGGCATTACCATAGCGATCAGAGAGCGCTAGGGCAGTGGTTGAGAGTAGAGGAGTAAACTGCCCCCCCCACTGGGCCTCAGTAAAATTGTTGAGTGGTCCCCAGTGATAAAAAGGTTGGGGACCACTGGTGTAGAGGTTGAAGTGTCTGACTAAGATCTAGTTTTTTTTGTTTTTTCTTTTCGCTTTCTATTGCACCTATATTTGGTAACTTCAGCCATTGCCGCATTTTAAAAAATGCCCCACACCACAGGGTGCTGTAAGCAGGAGGGCAGGGAGGTATGAGAAGACGCTGCCTTCCTCTGAGCATCTGCAAAACGAAATTCTGAACGCCTGCAGAAGAACCCCCGGCCCACCCCTCCTCTTTTTAAATCACTCTTTTGATCAAAACAGAATTGATTCAGGACAGACTCCTGCATCCTAAAAAAGAGAAAAAGAAACATGTTGTCGGATATCGTGGAGAAAGCGGGCGTAGAGGATTTAAGAGAATTCCTCTTAACAGCACTAGCTGCCTCACAGCCCAGTGGAGTCCTCGTTCCCTCCTCTTGCTTAGCTGCTGCTCTGCCTGGCAGGCAGCTGTTTAAACAGAGAATTTAAGCAGTCACAAATCACAGGAGCCAGTCACAAATAAACCCTGTGTTTAAGGAAAGTCCCACCGTTCGGTTTTCACGTAGTCCTTAGCAACGTCAAGGGTTCCCGATCTGTTTGGATCAGCAGCATTTCCATGCAGTTTCGCAAAAACAGGACATGAACCTATTGGGTAAGTGAAATCTGCCTTTATACTGCCTTGATCCATCTAGGTTGCCTGCAGCTCTCTAGGTTCTCAGTTCAGCATCTTTCATGTCACTCGCTACATCAGGGGTAGTCAAACTGCGGCCCTCCAGATGTCCATGGACTACATTTCCTATGAGCCCCTGCCAGCGAATGCTGGCAGGGGCTCATGGGAATTGTAGTCCATGGACATCTGGAGGGCCGCAGTTTGACTACCCCTGCTCTACATCATCCTTAACTGGAGATGCCAGGGATTGAACCAGAGACCTTGGGCATGCAAAGCAGATGCTCCACCACTGTGCTATGGCAGATAGTGGGGAATCGGCCGAGAGTAGTCTCTATTTAACCGCCTGGCCTACTGGCATCATCTTGGAAAGAGCTGATGGTTCTTGAAGGATCCTGAAACCTTACATCCTTGCACAGGGCCACAAATTCAGCGGATGCTTTTTGCGAAAACACGACACGGGAAGCAATCTGAACGCACCGGGTCCACTTTCGTCTTCGGGGAAGCCCTCGAACGGTTTTGTGTTTCAACCAAGTTCTCTCCTTGTTCCTCTCAGGGCCGGCTCTTGCGAAACAAAGACAGCTCACTCCAGTCGTCTGCTTATGTCTATTGCAAACAAACAGATGTTGAAGCTTTACGGGTCTCTTTACTTTGTTACGGCAACGTGGATGATCAATTGTATGCACTTCACGGCATCGCTGCATTGGGGAAGGATGTTTCAATCAAAAACGACGCCACTGAGGGACCCTAGCAAATGGCTCAGATTTATTTTATCTCCCCCCCCACCCCCAGTATAGTCCTTAAGGATGACACTTGATGCAGTATTTTCAGTCGCATCAACGTTCTTTGTGTGAAACTCGGCAGTGGGCATTATTTCATCCTGATTGTAGAAAGTAGCTCAATAAATACATCTCTAAACCTCCCGATGTAGGAAGCTGAGAATGAATGACAGGACTGGATGAGCCTGTAATTGTTCTGTTTTTGTGTTACTTTACTAGTAACGGATGGGAGACAAAACTCTTTCCCACGTTTCTATGGCCGTCCATGCAAAGTGGATGTCCCTGAACCACAGGTAAGGTTGTCAGCTTCCAGGTGGGGCCTGGAGATCTCCCAGAACTGCAACTAATTTCCAGGCCATAGAGTTCAGTTCCGCTAAGGCCCTGTTGAGCTCCCCCCTCCCAAAATCCCCTCATCCCCAGGCTCCACTTCTCAAATCTATCGTTATTTCCCAATCCAGACCTAACATCTCTCAAATCCCACCCCTAAGTATGAATTGTTTCATGTGTGTATATTTGTGTGGGTGTTTCTCTGTAACAAGAGCCTCTTGTGGCACAGAGTGGTAAGGCAGCAGACATGCAGTCTGAAAGCTCTGCCCATGAGGTTGGGAGTTCGATCCCAGCAGCCGGCTCAAGGTTGACTCAGCCTTCCATCCTTCTGAGGTCGGTAAAATGAGTACCCAGCTTGCTGGGGGGTAAACGGTAATGACTGGGGAAGGCCCTGGCAAACCATCCCGTATTGAGTCTGCCATGAAAACACTAGAGGGTGTCACCCCAAGAGTCAGACATGACTCGGTGCTTGCACAGGGGATACCTTTACCTTTACTTCCTCTGTAACAGGAGACATGAGTCTTTAGGGATGCTAGTCCCCAAGTGGGACGTGGGGATCCCCCAGTTTTACATCTCATCTCCAGGTGGCAAGAGATCAGTTCCTCTGGAGAAAACGGCTGCTTTGGAGGGGGGACTCCATAGCATCATAGCTCACTGAGGTCCCTCCAGCCCAGTCCTGGCTCCACCCCCAAGGTCTCCAGGTATTTTCCAACCCAGAGCTGGCAACCCAAGTCTTTCATTCCATCTCGAATATCTCCCTATAGCTTTTATGCTCATTCTTCTCCTTTCGAAAAGCCTTCCATTGTACATTCACATACATCCCAGTCGCTGTTTATTATTTTCTCAGAAGCAGTGGCAGAGGTAGGCCTGATTGGCTTTGCTGCTGTCAGCGACAAGCTCCCCGTGAGCGGTGTCATAGGTCTCCAGAGGGTTTATGGATCTAAACTTCCTCGAATTGGGCTTGACTGCATTACAGGGGGAATTACATGACACGGGCATTAAATGACTGGTTTATCTACTCGGCAGTGTTATCCACCGGCCCGGCTCCCTTTTACAGCTTGTTACTTAAAGACCACAGAGATCATGCCGTGTCCGCTGACGTGCCTCCGTGTGAGAAATGTCAAAATAAGCACAGGATTAAGTAAAAAAAAAAAAACACACACACACACACAACATAACGTTACTGGAAATTCGGCAAATCTGTTGGTGAGGCCTATTGGACTAGCCAGCTCTGACAGGTTTCCCACCTCTGGCTTTGAAGGTGAGAGGTTTTTTTTTGGGAGCATAGGCCGCACCGGGGCGGGATTAAAAGGTGAACTCGAAACATGTGTGCATTATTTGATTTATCTATTTATTAAAGCAGTTGTACCCTGCCTTTTTTGTTTTCGTGGTTTACCATAATGCACTATTCATATTAAATTTACTAATGAAAGGGCATCTAGCCTACTGTGTCTTGCTGAAATGCTTTTCTTGGGGACACTTGTAAACATCTATTTTATTAGTTATTAAAATATTTATACCGTGCCTTTGGGATGGAAGGCGTCATGGTGTAGCCCAATCTTGTCAAGATCCCAGAAGTTTAGCAGGGACAGTACTTGGAAGGGAGAGACAGTGGTTAGGAGCGTGGACTGCTAATCTGACTAGCCGGGTTTGATTCTGCACTCCCCCACATGCAGCCAGCTGGGTGACCTTGGGCTCAACACAGCACTGATAAAGCTGTCTTGACCGAGCAGTGATATCAGGGCTCTCTCAGCCTCACCTCTCTCACAGGGTGTCTGTTGTGGGGAGAAGAAAGGGAAGGGGATTGTAAGCCGCTTTGAGACTCCTGGTAGAGAAAAGCGGCATATAAGAACCACTTCTCCCTTGCCTCAAAAGCCCTTTGCTGGAATCACAACTCAGTTGCTGGCATGTACATACATACTCATTGAACTAAAGCAGGCTTTCTCAACGAAGGTTGGTTTTCTTAATGCCTTTGGAAAGGTTTCCTGAATGGTTGGGAATTAATTAATTTTAAAATATATATAATTTAAATCTGTTAAACATTTATTGGGTGATATGACCATATATGGGCATGTCAACCTGCTCCCCTCCACAATGGCCAGTGATGGGGTGGGAAGGGGAGGGGCCCTTGGTGGGCGTGTCCACAGCTGTGCTTCCCAACCATATTTTGCACGATTGTGCCACTTCTAGGGTTTCTTAAAGCCTGAAGAATGTTTCAGGGGCTTCTCGATGGTAAAAAAGTCGAGAAAAGCTGTACTAAACAAATTAAGAATCTGGAGTAGTTCACACCCATTTGGAATAGATCATTTACACTTTAGGTTGGACATTGTTTCCATATTCTGCCACGTAACGGGGAAAGTGGGATCGTCTGGATTTTTTGCAACAATTCCCCCCTCCCTGGCTTTCTGTCATTCATAGCCATGTACATCTATATCTCTGCTAACTCATTGTAACACTTCATGGATCTGGTGAAGTTTCTGCCACCATAAATTAGTCTTTGAGATGTCATAAGTTGCTTTGTTTGCATTATACACGCAACAACTTGAACACCCGAAATGCTATATAAATGTGTTTCTTGATATTTAAGCAACCACCTGCAGTTTGTAGTTGCCTCGTGTCCTGAAAAATTCATTAGTTGCTGTTCAGGCCGTGGTTATTAAAATGGCTAGTGTTGATCCTTATTAAAGCGGCTGCACTAGAACAGAGATCAGTCTTTATCTTAACGAATAACAAAGAGAAACGAGTTTGTTCTGTGGGCAGGCTTCTAATTTCTGTATGTCTATAGAAACAGGCTTTCGTACACCCGGACGAGTACACCACCACGCGTGTGCACTTACACAATTATCAGCCTGCCTGTGGTATAAACACATTTCTCTATGTGGGCCATCCAAGTAATTGGTTTAGTGGGGGGGAAAGAGGGAAATGTGTTCATACCACAAGCAAGCAATTTATAAATATAAATTACTGCACCTGCTTAAAGTTGGACCCCTCTGAAGATCTACACCTCTCAGAGGGGAGGGGGATTCCCACCTCCTCCAGCAGCCCTCCAGCTCCCTCCTAAGTTGCCCTTGAGGATCCCCCCGGCCCTGGGAGTACCATTTCAGGGGCCCTTGGGGCTGCTTCAGGAAGGGGGAATTTGTTCATCAGTGCACGTAAGTTAGATGGGACTCCGGCCATAATTTTTTAAATTTAAAAAATTAAAAACATTTATTTAAAAAAAAATCAGCAATGGAGAGGATTGCATTCTTAGCACAGTTGATCCAGATGTCAGGAATGCATTTGTTTCGGAGGGAAGGAGATGACTGGCTGTTTCCATTCCCGTCAAGTATATGGAGATTACGTCTCTCCAGCCTGCCTCCCCTTTATTCCAAGTTCTCCGGGCAATTCACATCCGTGCCCCTCCTGGAGGATTTCCAAGGGGAAATGAACCAGGCTCTCTCTTTCCTTCCGCCCCCTTCGATGTACCATGTTGAAACAGAAGAACGTGAGAAGTCATAATCTCCGTATTAGCGGCCACTGGCAAAACCTTCCATTAATGTCAGGCCGTATGTTTTCCCACTGGGCTGTGACGCTCGCTGGACTACAGGGCATGGCAAGGGACACTGATTTGGGGTGATTTATGAAACATGTACAGAATTCCGGAGAGCCAGTGGCGGTATAGAATATGGATTCTGTCGCAGTGTATCTCATACCACCCCATGTTGCTGTTGGCAGCCGGGAAGCCAGACAGCAGGTTTTAAGCATTTAGGGGGCGCTGCTAGAAAGTTGCATTAAAAAATAAAATTAAGCAGAGAAGGCAAATAGATGCTGGATCTGTAACGTCTGGCTTTTCTGTTTTTGGCAAGATGATGCAAATGGCTTATAGCTTTGGTCAGCAATTAAATTGCTTGGGGGAGCTGGTGCTCCCTAAGAGTAGAGGGCTAGTTCCCCAGTTGCACTCAGGTATCCTTAAACACATTCCCTGAAGTTCTCTTGCTACAGACACCATGGTTTATGGTGTGTCCGGCTGCTGCTGTGGATGGGACATCATAGCAAGCCACCCTCCAGGAGGTCAGAAGGTCTCTGTGGAGGAAGCAAGATAATTGCTGTGGACGGCCAACTCTTGTGGAGGGCATGACCTTTCACAAGATGCAGTGGAATTGGCCAAGGTTCACTCTCCAGAGCTCAAGGCAGAACCTTTCACTTCATGGCAGACCTTTGGTGTAGCCAGCAGGACTGTCGGCATATGGCCCAGGCCCGAGGGGGGACAGTCTTGCCACGGGGCTATAAAGTGGTTCTGTTCCACATGCAGGGGATGGATGCCGACCACATGGTGCAAAATATCACTGCTGTGTAATACAGAGGGAGTGGGTGGATGGCAGCAACATTGTCCGTGGCTACCTGATAATGGACACCAGTGTCAACATGCTAGCAGAAGTGAGGTGCGGGCACCTCAAGGTCATCACCTGCCTGTTGTACCTGCTTCAGCTGGTGGCAAAGGATGATCTGGGGCTGGGGAGTGCTATCAAGGCCACCTGAGATGCTGTCCCCTTCGAGATGCGTTCCTTGCTTGAGACCTGCATGCACCTGGCCATTGAGTTCTCATGCAGCATCAAGAATGGGGATGAGGAGCTTCACCTATGTCATGATTGTGCATTTCTTGGAGAGAAGACTCCGCCTAACATCTAAAGCCCAGCATGGGAGAGGCGTTCACAATCAAAATGTGGTTTTCAGCCAAGGCGCCCAGTCAAGCCACACCACTTGGTGTGAGCAGAGAGACAGAGTCCACCTGACACCCGGACACCAGCAGGGTAGAGGAATTCATAATCAGGAGGGAATAAAATGTGGATTCTTCACCAAGGAACACAGTAGCTAAGCCCCTCTTCTTGGCGTGAGCAGAGAGATGGAGGGCATAGCCTCTCACTTATGGATGCCCATTTGGTTTACATGTTTATCTTTTGGGTATCAGAATTAAAGCTTGCATCCAGTATGCCAATTACTGGACTCAGGTAAGATCAGTAAAAGAGAACCCCATGAGCCTGGAAACTGGTGTGAAGAGAGCCTTCAGTTCTGAACAGTAAACCTTTGGATACACAATTCCCTCAACACTTAGTTTTGCACGTCTCAATGCTGCAATGAGGGACGTACGGATGTGCCCATCTTCATTGTTCTACTTTCATACATTCTCGCCCGTGTTCATTGCTGGTGTTCCCGGTTCGCTTGTTCTTTTTACGCTACTTTGCAGTTGACGTGAAAAGGTTAATGGCTTAAATTTCACGGGGAAGATTTTGATGTGAGTAAACAGAAAATGCAGAGAAGCTTCTCTTGGGGGGTGGGGGTGGGGGGTTGATTTGCCCAAAAAGGAGATGTGAGAGTGAAATGGGGATTTTAGGGGAGTTGACATAATGAGGTGTCGGAATTCGGTATCGACTCCGTTTGCATTTCTGACCAATAAAGCAGTACTGATCGCCCCTGGAAAGGGAACCATGCTGAGCAGCACAATGACAGAGAGCTGGGGGGGGAGCATACAGAGGGAATGCTGGGTAATTTTAAAGGACCCAATTGAGCCTAATGTGGCTGTTCACCTCCTTGTTCTGGAAGGCGCGGAGTATGCAACATGATCTCTCTCAATCACCTGTTAAACAAGATAAAGCACCTTCTCTCTAGGTAAAAGATGTACCCCATCTAGGTCTCTTTTGCATCAGCCCAGGTTATTTTTAGCTTCCGAGATCATTTTCCAGACTTGTCTAATTTTTGTAGGTTTCTTTCCAAGGTGACATGATAATAGAGCAACTTGTAGTGGTTAGTGACCTTCTCTAGCAGTAATTTCTTCCTCTGGGCATTGAAATTGATTTTTCCCCCCTCGTCTTGGCATGTGAAGATTCAAAGCGTGGCCCCTTGCCCCAACTCCCATGAGCATACTGTGGCATCAAAAGCCTGAACGTGTGTGAATGCAAAAGCTTCTAGGGCATTTGTCACGGTTGTGTGTGTGTGTGTGTGTGTGTGGGAGGGGTAACGGCAACCGTGGAGCCAGTCTAGGCTGTTAGTTACTCTTCTGTGACAATCTGTTGGGATAATGATCCACCGGGCGGGTGAGGATGGGGATGCATGTTGACACTGAGGGCTTGGCTCTTCTGACAGACAGCACAGGCATGGGTATCTGTGGACTGCTCCACTTTAAACTGCGGGTAGGGGGGGTGACATTCTTGCACCCTTCCCCTATGAACAAAGGTCCCTTGAATATATGAATGGGAAGAGCGAGGCTAAGAAGTCTGTGGTCTGAGATCAGGTTTTGTATGTGCAGGCATCGTTGTTTTGGAAGAATATGGCTGAGGTCCCTGCCCCAAACGTCCTGCAATCTGAGTGTCACGGTACAGGAACTGAGTGTACCATTTGCCCACATGGGGTGGGCAGACCCACACTCCCACCCCATAAGTGATACGTAAGTTTGCCAGGTCCTGCATAGCTGCTGGTGGAGGATGAGGGGGTGCGCATTCCGGGAGCGAGGAGGAGCATGAAAATGAACGTGACGTGCGATATCACCCAGGAGTGTCATCGTCCCATTGGCAAGGTGGTTCCCCAGGCTCATTTTCTGTTGGGAAATGGCAATAGGGAAGGAAGCTTTGAAGCTTCTCCAGGTGTGGAATAGTCCCAGTCTGAACTCAGATCACACACGTGATTAGATTATGGAGAAATTCGAAAACGTTGCATTTTTTGAATCGGCAAATGGATGTCCCAAGTCTAGTCTTGTCTTCTTCTACTACTACTATTTATTATTTATTTATTTTTGAAGCACCACTATACAATAGCAGTTTGTAAAGGGAAGGTAATACATTAAAAGGTTAAAAAAGCATCAACAATAAAACTTAAAACTTCTTCACCGTAAAAGCCAACATTTAGAAGCCGTTGACTATTTTACACAGATAAAATGAGCCATAAAAGCTATAAAACTAATAAAACTTAAAAAAATTTTTTTTACTAGTAGTACTATTACTAGTAGTAATTCTACTACCACCACCAATACATTTATGCTGCCCCTCTCCAAAATGGTCTCGGGGCGGCTTACAACAATTTCAAAGATCAACCCCCAACCCTGTTCTACCCTAAGGAGTCTCAAAGGGGCTTATGTTAGTCTTTTCTTCCTCTCCCCACAACAGGCACCTTGCAAGGCAGGTGAAGCTGAGAGAGTTCTGAGAGGACTGTGACTGGCCCATAGTCCCCGGCAGGCTTCATGTGGAGAAAGGGGGAATCAAACCAGTTCTCCAGATCTGAGTACGCTGCTCTATATCACATTGGCTCTATATTACTACTTGCCTGCCTTCATATAGTTCTGGATCTCTTAATACATAATAACAGGCAATCTTTTGTAGGAATGTCGTTTTTTTTGAGTGCTGAGGAGAATAGATAAGGAATACCTCTGAGAAAAGGAGCAGCTTTTGGAAAGGAAAATTCATTATATAACGAAGAGTTCCAGCTGTCCTGTATTATTCATTATCTTTAAATGTTAATATCACTTTGCTTTAGCAGCCCATCGCCCATGAGTAAAAAAGGAGCCGAGGCCCTTAAAAAGTCACAGTATCTTCTTTTACAAATTTCATAAGCGGTCCTTTCGAGTGAAATGAAGAAGTGGCAGAAGTATTCAATAGGCCGGGTTTCGAAGCACAGATAATTGGCCTTTCGTGTTCTGACGCTGGTAGAAGAAGAAGAAGAAGAAGAAGAAGAAGAAGAAGAAGAAGAAGAAGAAGAAGAAGAAGGCAGCCAGCTGGATGACCTTGGGCTCACCACAGCACTGATAAAGCTTCTTCTTCTTCTTCACTAATATCAGGGCTCTCTCAGCCTCACCTCCCTCACAGGGTGTCTGTTGTGGGGAGAGGAAAGGGAAGGTGATTGGAAGCCGCTTTGAGACTCCTTCTTCTTCCCACTACATCCTTTAACTGGAAATGTTGGGGACTGAACCTGGGACCTTCTGCATTCCAAGCAGATGCTCTTCCACTTCCCTTATTTGATCCTTTCATCTGAACGTCAATGAGATGGGCTGACCAGAATCGAACCAAAGCATTTCAGCATCACTGTTTGTATTTCTAGTCCAGGGATTCCCAATCAGGGCTCTGGGGAGAGCTCCCCAGGGGTTATGTGACCTTTCCCAGGTGTTGAGATGGCTGCTGACACCACCAGATGTCCCTGGAGCCCATTTCCTCTGTCGCTCTACAGGCCTAGTCTCTTTCTCCACAAAGGAAATGGTAAATGAACAATCAATTGATTGGCTGGCTCCTGCATCTTACTTCCACACACACTTCTCTGAAGGGGCATGGCACCACTTCTGGACTTCCGCAAAGCCTGAAAAATTCTTCAGGGGTTCCTCCCTGGTCAAAAGGTTGAAAAAAGACTGTTCTTTTCTTAATAATCCTTTATGTGTAACTTGCCTTTTGCATTGTTTTCAGACACAGGTAGTCAAGGGAGAAGCTGTGGCTTAGTGGTAGGACATCTGCCTGGCATGCAGAAGGTCCCAGGTTGAACCTCAGATGTTTCCACTTGTGATTGAGTCACAAGTGTGAAAATCTACTCTCTGAGACACTTGAGAGAGCTGCTTCTGGTCTGAGTAGACAGCGCTGGGGTTTGATAAACCAACCGCCTGACTCAGTATAAGGCAATTGTGTTCAATGTTCTTCAAAAACCCTCCTACTCTTTTGATGATGTGGACTGCCATCTTTCTTTTGGCGTGGCGCGTATCAGTTATGAGGAAGGGCACGGCTCGTGCTACAGTCATTATCAGGAAATCTTGTAAAGTGAAGTGCCTGCAAAAAGTTGCTTCTGATGCCGCTAAGTACACATCACGGCGAGAATCCTGTCATCTTTCCCGTAAAAGATGTGCTGTGGCTAAATGAGAAAAAGAAAGGAAGTCATATATCTTCACATCTTTTGATTTCCTGGTGGGAAATAGCTCAGAGTCCAGCGGAGAGGGAAGAGGCGTTCGATGCCAAAGGAACTGGGGTTTCACAATGAAGTCTGTATCCATTGGCATTTGCTGCTTGGGTCAATGGTGATGGTTGTCGTTTCAGATGAAGCTGTCATTTGTCTGGGGCTCTGCGCGGCCTTATTCCAAACTGTTGTTATGTCCGGGGACAAAAAACACATATGCAAAATTGGCACGTGTTATGTGCATTGACTTACAAAGCGGCTTTACACTACGGTGCCATGTACCGTGTCAGACCATTCGACCATGTGACTCCAGTGGTGCTCTGAGGTCGATAGCCATGGATGCTGTCGTGCTTATAGAATCATCGAGTGGGAAGGGACCTCCAGGGTTATCTAGTCCAACCCCCTGCACCATCCCCTGCTTGCTGGTGGGTTCCTGAGGGCTCCTTTGCATCTTGAAGGAAACCCCCCCCCGAAAAGGTTCTAAAGACAATTAGGTCTAAAAATTAAACTAATAAAAGAGTTTCCAGTCCTGCAGTCACTCCAGCCATCCAAAATGTTCAAATCTCCCAGGCCAGATGTTAACTGAACAACATGGAAATGGTTGGCCCAACCTAGATGGGAGTGGAATTGCTTAGGCAGAGGCCTAGTTGGAAATTAGGCAGGGGGGTCCTATTAGATGGTAAGAGGGCTGCCTTGGTCTCAACCAAATGCCTGGAGGCAGAGTGCTGTTTTACAGGCCCTTTGGAACTTCAGGAGGTCCATAAGGACTCGGATCTCTGTTGGAAGCTCCTTCCCCCAGGCTGGAGCGAGGGCTGAAAAAGCCCTGAGGCCAGGCACCCTTTGCTGGGGCTGGGGACCACTAACATGTAGTAATTTGCAGAGAGAAGAGCTCTTTGGGGGGTGTATACAGAGAGGCGGCCCCTCAGGTAATGCAGGTCCCAGACTGCATGAGGCCTTAAAGGTTAAAAACAGCACCGTAAACCTGACACTTTTTAATTGTAAAATCTGGAAATATTACTGCTAAACCAAGATTGGGCCAGTAGTCCCCCCCCCCTACACCTTTGGTGGACAGAAGATGAACGGGCTATTTAAAAACTGCAGCGTGAGCCCATATAATTACTCCTGTAGCTTTAAGCTTCCTTTCCACCTTGAGACCGTGTCTCCACACATGGGAGAGCTGTCCTGTTAACTGGGCTGGCTGAATGGGATTTAATGAATCATTGAGAAAGATGCCGTGTGTGTGTGTGTTTCATCAATAATGCAAAGTTTTAATTGCAACATGAACATTGGAGCTTTATGAAGATTGTCCTCTGGAATGTTTGCTTTGCAAAATAATTGGTATCTCCCTGTGAGATAAGGGCAGTATTAGTCACCAGATGTAATTCTGACAGCAAGTTTTACAATTAGAAACAAAAGAACAAAAGGATAGCCCAGCGGTTGGGTGACAACGTGAGCCTAGGAGCAGAAATGCAGCTTCGTGGCTGGTGAAAATTGATTCTTTCATCGGTGGGTACAGGAAGATTCAGCCCTGTTTTTTAAGCCGACGGCGTGTGGGTGAACCTTATTTGTCACAATGGTCCTGGTGGAGAATGCACAAATTCTGAAGTTGGGCCTGCACAACACGGGAATGTCAAGCCAACTGATGTGTAGTGACCATAGATTTTGGCTTTCCAGGGGTTTGATATTTCCTCCCTTTCCATATTTTAATTTTGCAGCCCCAAGCAGGCTGCAAGGAGGTGTGTAGAGCTCCTAGTGGGCTGTCATAACTGATTTGATTGGCTGTCTTTGATTGGATTAAATTACCTCTGTCTCAATGCTGACTGTCACAAGGGACTTGGTTCCCCCCCCCCCTTTTCAGGTGTAACATCCATGTATACAAATGTGGACTCTCCACGATGCTTATGGTGTGTGTGGTTGCCATGCTGTCTGAACATGAGAATATACATTTTGTGCATGTGCACAGAGCTTTGCATGGAAAAGCAAGGGCATAATCCCGACTACCAAGTGTAGATTAGTCTAATCTGTCATCTTTCCAATAACTGTGAAAGTTGGACGTTGAAAAAAATCGGACAAGAGGAGAATCAATTCGTTTGACCTCCGGTACTGGAGGAGGAATTCTGCAAATTCCATGGACGGCAAAAGTCACAAACAAGGAAATACTACAGCACATAAAGTATCACTGGGAGGCAAAATCACGAAACTCTGGCTCACTTACTTTGGCCATATCATGAGATCCAACTCATCATCATCATCATCAGAGTTTTGGTATGCATGAAACAGAGGCTTGGAAAATCCACTGGCCTTGTCCAATGTGGAGAGAGCCTTGGCATCTGCCAGATCTTTTCCTGGTGCCCTGCAAGTACATTTTAGAAGGTAGTTGGGGCCAGGTGGGGCCAATCTGATCGGCTGTGCAGTTGACTGGCTGTGCCGTCACAGCACAAGGATGTTGGTTGTGTGACTGAAAAGAAGATGAGGCATGTTGTGGCAGCTGTTTTATGGTTGCCCCCACCATGCTGTGCAGAATTCCAGAATTGTCCACAAGCTCACAAAGGTTGGGGACCCTTGGACTAGTCACATTTACCAAAGTTGTAAGCATGTCTTCTGTCTGATTAGAGAACATGGTGACCATGCACATTGGGACACTCTACGCATGGTTGTTAAGTCCCTAGTGTGCATAGACCTACTGCCGGAGCTTTTGTCAGCCATTGCTTGTCGTATCTACACTTTCTCCTCCCCTTATTCTCCACCAACAACGTGATTAATTTAGTCTTGGCGGGAGCTTTAACTATCCTTCTGAACAAAATGTCCTCGAGTATTAAATGAAGGATATGAGCAATCCTTCCTGCGTCAGCCCATAAAAGAATGCAAGAAACGAATCTATCATTTACGGAATCGAGTGTCTTGATTTGCCATTACTGTTGACCAGGTCATTCTACCATAATTACAGTGGACTGGAAGAAGACAGTAACACAGGATATTGAATTAGCTTTCCCACTATCAGTGACGGGCTCTTTAGGCACAAAGCGTGCTCGCTGAAATCACCCAATGACCATCCTCCTACTTCACCCTCAATATGGAAGGCATTTTCCTTGAATATGTGCACAGTTGTTACATTATTTAGATGGTTTCATATGTCTAGGTGCCGGGGGGGTTGACCTTTCCCCTGAAAATAAGGTAACGTCATAGATACCTTTCCCGAGGAGAGCCATATCAGACTCCACACGTGGAAATATTAGAAAATCAGTCATCTGTGGTCTGAGGTGTGTGGGTGTGCAGAAGTTTGTCTTTTGAAAGACGGGCATTGTGAGTACTTCCAAAGTGAAGTATTCCGTATATTTGCATCTGGCTTTCATGGGAGATCCTCATTTGCAGATTGCAGGCAGAAATCTCTACAGCAGTGGTCTCCAACCTTTTTATCACCGGGGACCGGTCAACGCTTGAAAATTTTACTGAGGCCCGGGGAGGGGGGGTGGGAGTAGTCTTTTGCCGAGGGACATGGGTGCAGCCTGAACCCCTGCTCCACTTGCTTTCCCGCTGGTGCCCCTGACTTCCCGCCACCTGCTCGGGGCCGCTGCCAGCAGCAGCTGTGCATGCCGAGAGGGGAGCCCCAGCCACGGTGGCCACGGTGGCCACGGTGGCCACGGTGGCCACTGGTGCTTCCCAACAATATTCTGCACGATTGTGCCACTTCTGGGGTTTCTTAAAGACTAGAATGTTTCAGGGGTTTCTCAATAATAAAAAATGTTGAGAAAGGCTGCACTATATACCTCTGTCCAAATTTCCCCACTCAGGAACATATATTTGTTTTTTTTTCTTTAAATGCAAGAGATCCTAATGGAAAACCCTGTAGACCGCATCAAATTTGGTCATAAGACTGAACTTTAAATGTGTGCATAAAGAGCCATCGAATGGCAGCCGATTTGTGGGGCCCTTGTAGGGCTTGCAAGGCAAGACACTAACAGAGGTAATTGTCATTGTCTTCCTGTGCATAGTGACCGTGATATCCTTAGATGGCCTCCCAACCAACTCCTAAGCAGTAGTTGACTATGCTTGGCTTCCAAGATCTGACACGATCAGGCTAGCTAGGGCCATCCAGGTCAGGCAGTTTAAACACACTTTATCAACTTAAAGTAGTCTAAAATTGATGGCGATAGAAGCTCAGAGCATCAGACGTGAACATGCTAAATGTAATTTAAATGTAAGAGTTCTCGTTTCTCACAGTGGAATGAAATCTTAGGGCGAGCTGATGAGGCTTATGCTTGGAGCGCACCAATTTCGACTTTAACAAGGTAGATTAACGGAAACAATTTTTTTGGGGTAGTGTGTCAGAAAACTTGGCAATGAAATGGAACTACTGGGAGTAATTTTCAAATGACTGCTTGCCTTTGAAGTGGGGATGAAAACAATGCGGCCACGATATATCCCTAGCTCAGCTTTGTGGAAGACAATAATTTTAGCTTTGCCTTAAGTGCCTCTCTGTAACACTTTTGCAGGAAGGGGGGAAAAAAAGGTACTAAACAGAGGGGGTTTTAGTTGAAAAATCTAGCCATTGTTTCTAAAATTAATATCGCTAATAGCTGCAAAAATGCGATAGCTGTAAAAAAGATCCGTAGCATCAACAGAACCCTCTTGGGATCACAATAAGCCTGGAAAATGGATCCTAAAGGTAATTTGAACTGAAGCTTCTAATGGACGAGGCAGTCCTTCCAGGGCCCCAGTCCTGTGCCGTTCTGGGATTTCGAAGGAAGAATAAAAAATTGTGGTTCGAGCTATACAACAGCAAATTAAATTGGGAAGAGGATTTTGGGCTTGAAATACTATGGATGGATGGCCCGGAATCATTCTGACTTGAACTATGCTCCCTTCTTCATATCGCTGGTCCAGGAGCCCAGGTTCAAAGAGGCTAGGGCAGGGGTGGCTAAGCTATGGATTTCCAGATGTCCATGGACTCCAATTCCCATGTATTGATTTTATTGAGAGTATGCTAAAAGACTTGGGCTTTTGACTTGATTAATAAATACTGGTACTACATTTTAAAAACTGTATTCCACCACGTATAGGCTTCAGTTCATTTCCCTTGTGTTGACCTTTTGAGGTTCTTAATCTTTAATCTGAGGGCCTACATCACCTTGGAACGGGATCTGGAAGTCACATGCCCTCACAAGTGCTTTACTGCTGCCGTGTTTTTGCAACTTTTGGCTCCAGCGTTGGGCCGCTTCCAGTGCAAGGTCTCATCACCTCTCTAGCTGCCTTGGTGCTGCTGTCTCACAGTTCTGTGCCATTTGGGGAAATGGATTGGCACTTCATCCGACTAATTCTGGTGGGCCGATACTCTCAGTGGATGGGCACGTGGACTTCCATGGACATCTGGAGAGAGAGAGTTTGGCTGCTCTTGCTCCAAAATGTTTGAAAATGCAGGCTTAGAATCAGAAGGCACATTTTCCCGCCAGCGCACAGCTGCTTACATGCTGGTCAATGCAGTTATGCTTGTCCCAGAACTCTGATTGGGTACAGTCCCTGTGTTTGTCTCTGAGTAACGTGTGCATCAATTGGCTGATTTTAAATCCTTTCTCATTTGCCAGCCCTCGTGCCTACATCCATACAGCAGTAAGGTGGGCTCTGTTCTTAGATATCGCTCAGGAAACACAAGCAAGGGGCATTTATTATCTCCCCAATACCACCTTTGCTATCGAGCGCTGAATAAGGAAGTGAGGTATTGCTGTTTTCATCTTTTGAACTAACTGCGGCAGTGTGTTCCATGACCAGGCCTGGCAGGGGGTTTTGTTCCCATGAATGAATAGGCTATAAATCTGTTGCGATCCGACACGAGTAACACTGCTGGCGATTGTAAAGGGAAAATTTCCAGGAGAATCTCGTGGCCTTTCCTTGCCTGGGAAATGAGTTCAATAAAATGGAGGTGATCGCTGCTTATTTATAGGGCAAGTGGATACATCCAGTGCTGCCTGTCAGAGTTTAACTTAGTGTCTCCTCATTTATGCACACTCCATAAAGCAAAACATGGCACTGGAAAAAAGACTTGTAGAAGGTGGTTAACACAAGGGCTGATCCACTCTTGTGAATGGAGATAGTGTGTGTGAAAGGAGACATAAACCGATGTGTCTTTCTGAGCCCAGAGGAAGCAAAATGGCAGACTTTTTCATACAGGAAGGGAGATGCTTTGGACCTTCCTATAGAATCATAGAATCATAGAGTTGGAAGGGACCTCCTGGGCCATCTACTCCTGGGCCATCTAGTATGCAGGACACTCACAACCCTATTGCTCATCCACTGTCACCTGCCACCCCCTTGAACCTTCACAAAATCAGCCTCTCCATCAGATGGCTCTCCAGCCTCTGTTTAAAAATCTTCAAAGATGGAGGACCTACCACCTCCAGAGGAAGCCTGTTCCACTGAGAAACCGCTCTAAGAAATTGTTCTGTCAGGTCCTGTCTGGTCATCAAACACTGTTTAGAAATGTTTGGGCCTGGTGCCTACAAGAAGGTCAAGTAGATGCCAGGCAGGCATCCAGGGGAAGGGCATTCCACAGGCAAGATCCCGCCACTGAAAAATGCTCTCTGCATATGGGGGCCCAGAGAGCAGGGCTTGTAGCCTGGACTCTATGGGAGAAAGTGGTTCTTTAAGTATTCTGGCTCCATGCCTGTTGATTTGATGCTAGCAAGCCAGACCCATCCACCACCTCCCATGCTGTTGCTCTCCCCAAATTCCGATGCTCCCATCAGGCCATTCTAGGGAGAGTGTTCTGGATGGCATCAATTTCCAGAAGTTGCATATTGCTGACTTTTCCATTATGACAACATGTCCAACACTCAGTGAGTGAGTTCAGGATCAAATCTAGGGCTTCCAGGTCTCCTGCTGGCAGTCCTTGTTGTCTGCCACTGCTTGGAGCAGCAGTGTGAGAAAAATAAAATAAACATGTTGTGTGGTGTGTACAAACAACATCAATTCCAGGGAAAATCCTCTGTGGAAAACCTGGAAGTGCTGTAGGGTAACTCTAGGAATCACTGAAAACTCTATGGTTTTTACTATAGAGTTTTCAGTGATTCCTAGAACCACCCCATGCCACATCCAGGATTCTCCTAGAAGTGACTTGCAGTGCACTCAATGATGCACCCCCATACCCCACCCCCAAAGCTCCTGCCAATCAGTTCCCAGAAGAGTTGTGGCATATTGCTGAGTATCTAATGTTGGAGTTGTGGGTTTTCAGGTGTTGTTTTGGCATGTGTTGCTGCTCTCAGCTGAGAAGAGCGTCCCCCTGCTTGTAAACTAGCACAATGGATTGCTCCTGCTGGGAGTTTGCCAGGCAACACAAATCACTCGGGAAGCTTAACATGTCCTCTCGGTAACAAATGCCCAATTTAATGGCTGCATTTAGGTGTTTGAGACCCCATAGCGTTTGGAACAACAGTGATGGCTCTATTATGATAATGCAAGAAAGCTACATTATGAAATAAATGCATTTTAAGGTTTGCCTTGGCAACATAACACAAGGATCATTCTGCCTGTTTGGTACTAAAGAATCAAAAATAGTTTAGTAAGTGGATGTGAGCACTGTTGCTTGTCATCCAAGCTAATGGATCTGCTGTTGAATTTGTGTTCTTTCCAGTTCTGTTGCCTTAATCAATGAAAAATTGTTTTTTCCCCTTCCCCGATGCCACAACACCAGTCACCGCTGCCTTCAGTTCTTTCAGCGTGAAAATATTTGCCAGCTTCCTAAGTTTTGAGTCATTTGCTTGGCTCTTGGCAATCGAAACGAGTCTATCTTTCTTGATTAATAACGTGGCATTTAATAAGGAGAAGTTCAGATGCCTGAACAAATACAGAAGGCTCTTTTGTTCACGGAGCAGACAGCAAACATGCCTTTGTTAGATTTAGGTGGTGGGCTGAACCAACAGTAAATTTTTGGAATCGATACATAGGGATGGAATGTATTCAGATGTCGTCGAGTCAACTCTGCGACCCAAGGCAAATCCTCTGCAGATTTACTGTGACTGTCACCCGATTTAAAGAAATCTCCGTTGATGAATGGCTTGAGTTTTGATTGATTGGTTAAATCTGCATACATTTCTATAGGAATAAAACAAGTGGCTTGAGAGAAGAAGGCACACACTGGCTTTGAGAAGAAGAAGAAGCATTCTCTTCTGTGGGAGAAAAGGGGGTAAGGTGATTTACTAGGATGGTACCCAAGAACCTTGGCCTCTGTATGCCAGTGGTTCTCAACCTTCCTAATGCCACGACCATTTAAGATTGTTTCTCACGTTGTGGCGACCCCCAACCATAAAACTATGCAAGTGTTCTTTCGTGGAAATTAAACCAAAATTGACCAATGGCGTGAGGATCCATTGTTCATGATTGTATAGAAATTGTTTTTTCCCTGGGGTTTCCCAGTTCAGTTCTGCCTCTTGTCCCACCTTGCCCATCTCGCTCTTTTCCGCTGCACCAGACAGACGAACGCTCTATCTCGATCTACCCCGCAAGGCTGTTGTGTGGATGGTGCCCCTCCCGGCCAAGCTGCTTGCCCTGTCGCAACCTGAACACATTGATTTGTCAGTTGGGTCTATTTGGTCCTCCTCTTAGTCCCAAGGAGCCTCAAAGGAGATTGTTATTTTGCTTCCTTCAGCACTTGAACATTCTAGGTGTTTTTGTTACACTTAGAAAGGAGAGATCATCGGTGAAGACCTTGTAGAATACTGAGATGATTTGGAGGGCCATTTGGAGAGGTAAGGAGAATGCAGTTCTCTTGCATTCTGCGGCTTCTACTGCCTTCAGCTGAGTACTATTTCCTATTGGGAAAAGGGAAATCAATGCTGGTCCTCCAGCCAAGGGTGGGCCCTCTGCCAGCCTGTTGGCCTTGGCAGTTGCCCAGCCATGCCGACTTCTGACACCAGGCCTGTTAAAAACAATTAGCGTTTAAGGAGAAATGTGTAGCGCAATTAATCAGGGCCGCATTTTCAATCAATCAAGAATTTAATTGACAAATTAAACTGGTTAATAAGGCTAACTGGTGGAACCCTGATAAATATATATCCTCTGTATTTTAATATGATCTTCTACACTTGTTTATCTGTTTCTTCATTTTTTTCAGCATGCAGAGGAGAAGTTCCCCCATCCAGGGGTGAGAGGGGAAGTTACTACACTGTGACTTGGCCCTTGTGCAGAATCCCCCAGCCTTGATACTTTTATCTATGAAGAAAGGAGAAAACCACATTCTGGGTGTTTAGGTTTCAGTGTCCTTGTGATTTTAGCAGCCCTTACAACCAATCACCTGCTTCTTGTCACACCTGTTTGCATGATTCCGGTACGGTCAAGCAGCCGCTGTATATTCCATGCTTCCAAATGAAAAGTTTGCCTAGCAACTGACTGCATGTCTACATAAAACCAAGCTTGTTTCTACAAGGTCTGTGGATTTGGGGCCAGTTCCAAAGCATTCTGAGGACATTATGGATCAACATCTCTGTCCTTTACACGAGTGTGAGAAATCGTACGTTGTCTGCAATCCATGCTGGGAAATAGGAATTTGCACTCTGTGTGTCTTATAATGCTTTCTTCCTAGATCTTATGTTGCCTCTGTCTCCAGGGCTGGTGTTCCAGGAGATTTCCTGTCCTCACCAGCGACTGGTGGGAGATTTTTAAAAACCACCAGTGGTATTACGTTACTTTCAAGGGAAATCCGGAAGTGACATCAGTCTGCTCTAGGAATTGATAGAAACTCTATTTTAAAAAAACCTCAAAACACCTGGAGTTTCTGATGATTCCTAGAGCAGGCCGACATCACTTTTGGGTTCTCCCAAAAAATCATGGTCAATTGGCAGAATGCCCCCATGTCTTTGTGCCCCCCACCCCAGATTCTCACTGGACAACCCTAAAGCTGGTGCATGTGTGTCTCTTTCTCTGCAGAAGTATCTTCAGTTGTGATTTTTACAACCATTATGGGTTCAGGCTTTTCATATTCCTCCCCAAGTTCTTAGGAAATGGGTGAGCTAGAAACCAAATGAAAGAAATAAACACAATACACAATCCAATGATGAGTTTACCAGGTGAGAACAGAGACTGTGCTCCTGGACGCCGTTGCCCCTGCAGTCCATTCTTGCCTTTGAATTTAGAATTCTCCGTCTCACATCTGTTTGCTACTTCTTGAATTTCCCCTTTTGGGGTTCATAGTAATGCATTCCTGATACTACATAAACTTTACCAAACTCGAACAACAACAAAACAAAGTTGGGCGCTGTGATTTGGTATGCATTGTTTTGTTTCTTTCATTAATTCTTGCTGCCATGCTGTATGCTCAGATGAACAATAGCTTTGGCCTGCAGAGATCAATACCAGATTGCTGATAGTGCCTATCTAGTCAAAGAGTAGATTATTTGATAAATGGGGTGGTCCATATGTTTTGACATTTGTTAGCTGTATAGCCCAGACCAAACCAGCCAAACTAGAGTTCCATCATAAAAAATCCCTGGAGGAAGTAAATAGACAATTTCCTTTGTGGTTGGGGACCGATATATTCTGGCTTTAAAGAAGCTCAAGGGAAGGATTACTTGAGAGAGAGAAACAAATACTTTAAGGTAGTAACATCTGAGGGAGACTTTTGTTCTAAGTCTGGGCCCTGTGTTACATACATCAAGCTAATTGTATCTGTTTTCAGGCTGTAGCAGTTGCTTCGGTACAGTTAAAATACCTGGGAATTATCCATTTACCCAATGGAGAAAACATAAAAAATTTG
This sequence comes from Paroedura picta, assembly GCF_049243985.1. Lineage (NCBI taxonomy): Eukaryota > Metazoa > Chordata > Lepidosauria > Squamata > Gekkonidae > Paroedura > Paroedura picta. The sequence continues at coordinate 31,515,214 of NC_135382.1, forward strand.
GGCATTGCCCAAGCAGCACCTCCTCCAGATTAGACAATTGGCTTAAAGAACCAAAAGGAGATCCAAATAGAAATGGGGAAAAAAAAGATAAACACATTTCCTACAGCTGTAAGCTGCCTTGAGACTCCTTTGGGTAGAGAAAAGCGGCATATAAGAACTAACTCTTCTTCTTCTTCACTAATACCAGGGCTCTCTCAGCTTCACCTCCCTCACAGGGTGACTGTTGTGGGGAGAGGAAAGGGAAGTCGAATGTAAGCTGCTTTGAGACTCCTTCGGGTAGAGAAAAGCGACATATAAGAACCAATTCTTCTTCAGTAATCTCAGGGCTCTCTCAGCTTCACCTCCCTCACAGGGTGACTGTTGTGGGGAGAGGAAAGGGAAGGCGAATGTAAGCTGCTTTGAGACTCCTTCGGGTAGAGAAAAGTGGTATATAAGAACCAACTTTTCTTCTTCAAGTAAGCAAGGTTGGTCATGATTAATATTCAGATGAGGGACCACCAAGGGAATCCAGGGCTGCCGTGAAGAGGCAAGCAGCAGTAAACCACATCTATACATCTTCTTCCTCAAAAAACCTACTATGTTGCCGTACTATAACTGCGACGGTACTTCCCACCGCCTTGTCAGCTAGTTCCCCACTCTGAAGCACTGCAGTATTTGTACATGTGGGACAGCCAATACCGCTTTGGCTGTGGCCTTTATGGGGCATGGAAGGCCGATGCAACAAACGCCCTTCTCTAAGCGTGCTGTGCATCCAGCGATTTTCAAAATGGCCGCCTGGCGACGGCCTGCGGATAACTCTGAGCTACAGAACACCGTAAGGCAAAACAAAGACAAAAATCCCCCAAACTCTTCCCAAAAATGCTCCCCTTTCTTCATCGGAAGATGCCTCCCTGGGAAGTGTGCGCTGTAGTCAATCCCCTTTCTCCCGACGGATCTTTCTTCCTTGTGTTTCTGGCTCTATCTATGAAAACAGGAGTGTTATTAACATATTAATGATCAGATGTTATGTGTTAGGCTTGCATTTTAAAAGTCCTGCGCCGTGGAGAAGAAGGATGATTTGACAGTCTTAACTCAACACTCTGCAGCAAATAAAGCTCAGGATGAAATTAACATAAATCCTTGGTGTTAATCATTCAGCATTATTGATAGCCATATTAAAAGGAAGCATCGCAGTCGTGGACACGCAAAAGGGAAACGCTGCGCCGCTCCCAGCTGTCCTGAGATGCTCTGAGCGCATATGGCACCAGTGTGCAGGCTTTCTGTTCTAATTTTCCTCCCCCGCTTGAGCTGTCAGCAATTCCTCTCCCCGTTTCTTTCTCTGCAGACTGCAGAGTCTACTTTTGTTGTTTTTTTATGCCGTGTTCCCACCCCGGCCCTTTCCAGAGTGCCAGATTTCTGGAACAGGTCAAAAATCTATCGGCATCTGCAACTGTCATCAGTCACGCCAACCGCGCGAGCGAAACAGCGAGGTGAGAACGCCACCGCCGATATTCATCGGCTTTAATTTGGGAAGCTTCACTTTTAGTTACTCTTTCGGCTGGGAAATCAAGGAGCAGCCTTTCGCACCCATTTCGGCAGGGGGTGAGGGGCGGGTGGGGGGAGGTCGGGATCAGTCGCTGGGGGATTATGCGGAAGCGAAGCTGAGAGAGCTACACCCCTGTGAGTTTCAAACTATTGATAAAGCTGTCGCTTTGGGGAGAGATGCATGGGAAGGTGTCCTGTGATGGCCTGTTATGATGAAAGGGGGTGGTGGGGGAACTCGCTTTGGAAGCACGGAAGCTCTAGCAAGGCGAATGTTCTTTCTGCCGTTCTCCCACTGTTCTTTAGGGCATCCGCTGGCAGGGGCTCGTGGGAATTGTAGTCCATGGACATCTGGAGGACCACAGGTTGACTACCCCTGCATCATCTGAGGCTCTGGCATCATCCTCCACTGTGTTTATGAATGTGCTAGGTCGGCTGTGTGGTTGCCAAACTCCAGGTGGGGCCTGGATGTCTCTCACTATTAAATTGATCTCCAACGAGGTCCCCCTGGAGGAAATGGTTGCTCTGGAGGGGGGCTTCTGTGGCCTTGTAGACGGCCGTGGTTCATCCCTTTCCCAAGTCCTGCCCTCCCTAGTCTCCACCCCAAAAATCTATGGGTGTTTCCCAATCCAGAGCTGGTAAACCCAGTCTGTATTCTTGTAAACAGCCATTTCTGGACAAACTCTGCTTTCTACTTTCTTTTGTTTCTTTTTGTGTGTTTCACAGCATTTCATGAAAGCTTCATTCCTGGAACATTTCATTCATTCATTCATTCATTCATTCATTCATTCATTCATTCATTCATTCATTCATTCATTCATTCATGGAGGGATACTTGATTGCTGCCTTCCTTCTGCTGAAGATCTGATTGGTCACGCTTGGTTGCCAACAACAGCATGTTCAATGAAAACCTACATGTCTATGGGATGGTTGCATGACAGATCTGGTCCACACATTCAGTAGACCAGGGTGGAAGATGGCTGAGACGAGAAAATGGATCTACCATTTCAGAATGCACGTCAATTGCCAAATTTCGGAGCGTTTTGCTGTTTTCACCTCCCCTTACGAGTAAGAAAATCAGTCCAGCAGGCAGAAGGCCAGGCTAGAACTCTCTGTATTTATGTCCTATCTGTAGGGAGCATGTTCATGAATCCATCACCTGCCGTTCAACTCCATTCTTGTTCTCCTGGCCTCAGTCACATAAGCATTCCATCACGGAAGGCTTAAAAGCAGCATTACGCAGAGGCCTAACGTCCGGGAATGGTACCCCCCTCTCCACAATGTGAATGGGTTCCTTAATTTCATGGTTTAAAAAATACTTGAGTTGACCTCCCCTTAATTCCTACATTTTAGCCATTTTGGTGTCATGCCTCAGTAATCGTTCATTAACTACAGTGCTTTTCAAATGAAGAGCCGAGATGAAAATTTTTCTTAATGATGACAACTGATGTAATTTAGTTTTATTCCTGTATTACAGTGGTGCCCGCTAGCGCCACTGTAGTTAAGGGTCTGTCAGGGATGCCATTATAAAACACCCCCTCCCCCTGGTTGGAAAAGGGTTTATAATTCAAACTGATTCACTCTGGGTTTCAAACTGCCACTGAAGTCTGAGCCCCAGGGGTTGTTTTGATATACAAATTGGGAAGGGTTCTAGGTTAATTGCCTAAATTGTGAGAAGAAAAATATGAATGAGGAGAGAGCTTCTTTTTTTTTTTTGGAATGTATGAATATGTTGACATGCTGAGTTATCCCACAAATATAATTTAGTAGGGAGACCTTATTCTTAAAAAATGAGATGGAAGGAGACACTTGGGATTTGATTAGAAGTTTAGAGCAACTTCCTTATGAGGAAAATCGGAAAAAATCTGGGACTTTTCAGTTTAGAACAGAGACAATTAAGGGGGGAGCATTAGCTAGCTATACGCATTAAAATATATATATATCTGTTCAGCTTTGAGGTTCCAAATGGAAGACTTTAATAATACTTTTCAAAAAAGCTTTTTTTTTTTTTTGTGGGAGAGGGCTCCATAAGATCAATATTTCCCAAATAGTTCCAAAGTGGCTTGGCTTCTTCAAGCTTATCTTGAAAACAGACTAGGCCCATTCTGCACACGTAGGATAATGCATTTTCAATGTGCTTTGGCAGCTGGATTTTCCTGTGCGGAACAGGAAAATCTACTTCGAAAGTGCATTGAAAGTGCATTATGTATTGTGTGCAGAACAGACCTAGGTAGGAAGCTTTTTAAGCACTTTATGAGAAATCCTCTTAATTTCTGTTTATCCAATGGCTGGCTACCAGTGGGATTCTGTGATGGCGGGGACATGTGTGTGTGTTTGTGTGTGCTGTTGGTACAATGATGCTTAAATCACTTCTGTATTTCTCCTAGAACTGCTATCATGCTGCCCTAGGAATTGCTGGAAACTCTATCATAAACCATGGAGTCTCTGGCAATTCCTAGAGTGCCATGATGTCATTTCCAGGTTTCCCCCAGAAGTGTTATAACACTGTCTTGTCAACAGTGTTTTTTTTTAAACTTTGTTTTCCTGCCAGCCACTCGAACAGCAATGGGCTATGGGAGCTAAGAGTGGAAGATCACTGGTTCCTAGTGGTTAAATGGTAACCCAAGCATTAATCCCAGCTGGGGTTTGACCCTTAGTATCCCAGGTCCTTTATGCCATTCCAAATTCTACACCACACTGTCTCTTAGCATGTTAATCCCAGCCCTATAGTCCAGCCTCAGTATCTTCACCCAGTGTCAAATTATCCCCAAAAGCAAGTAAGATAGTAAAATATGTTTAACAGGTCCCCCATTTGGGAAAACTGTTGAATACAATTTCAATGCTGAATGCTGAACATTCTAAATGTAAAGGGATTTAAAAAATCCTTCTCACCGCAGCACAAAAATAATTATGCCGTAAAAAGTGTTGGGTTTAATAACCAAAGGTTAAAAAAAATTCAGATAACAGCTTCTGGTTTCTTAGACACAAGTAATATTCCGAGGGGCAGGGAGAAGACACCCTATGGGCTATCCTTGATGAAATGACTGGAGAAGGGAAAGTATATATAAGTATATATTGTGAGGGTTTTTTTTCCCAAGGTCTGAAAACCTCCAGGGCAGTTAGAAACCCATGTTTTCCATTGAACTGTGTCTTTTTGACATTTGCGAGCTTGACATGTCATTGGCATGACGCGTCTCAGCCTGTTACACTGAAATGCCACATTACACTGTGTGACGAGACAGGCCGACGGAAAGGGACATGAGACATCCGTCCGATGGGATGTCAGGCTTGAGAAACCGAAGCTCAGCAGCTCACGTCCTATACACACATATAAAAAAAAATAAATCTGTTGAGCTTTGAGGTTCCAAATGGAAGACTTTAATAATACTTTTCTAAAAAAAAGCTTTCTTTCTTTTTTGCAGGGGAGGGCTCCATGGGACCCAAATCTCCCAGATAGTTTCAAAGTGGCTTGCCTTCTGCAGACTTTACTTTGAAAACTGGCTAGGAAGACTTTTACGTATTATAAGAGATTTTCTCGTTTCTGTTTCCCCAGGTTTTGGCTGAAATACAACAATTCATTTTGTTTCCTCGTTCAAGGAGTTTGGGGTCAGTTTCTAAGCAATTTGGTTTTGTTTAAAGATGTTTGAACACATTGTGCTTTGTTTGATAGTAGCTAAGGCTAGGGAGATTTTTGGGGGGAGATTTCGGGAGGAGACTGAGAAAGGCAGGGTATGGGGAATGGGGGGACTAAGTGACATATGATCCCATAGTCCACCCTCTTCTGTTCCTTCTTGGTATCAGATGAAGGGAATGAGAGGCTGGAAGTCCTAGAATGGCTATTGATACCCATTAGAAAAATGGCCAATTTAATCAAAAGGTTCCAATTGGGGCTGGCTCCAGGTCAGGACCTTTGTCCTGCAGAATGACAAGTCCACAAGTATCTATGGGACCACCTTTTCCTCTAAATCCCGCAGAAAGTATTACGATCAAGCAATCAAAATCTCTCCATCCAACCCATCCTTCCTGTTGGAAGGGCCAAAAGAGGAAGGGAGAGTCAGATATGCCATTCTTTGGAGGAAGAGGAAGACACAGCTGAACCAGATAGACATACAGATCTCTGAGCATCTTGTACAGCTAGTTTCTTAAGACCTCCAATGCCCCAGAGAGCTGGTTCCCACATGCACATGAACTGCGACATTAGCGGTTGTGTGGCTGCAGGGGCAACTTCTGCAGTGGATTCCATTGAACTAAATGGAGAGTCCAGTGCAAATCCTAGAATGCAGCCAGCTACAACTTTGTGGGTTTCATCAAACTGAATGGAGCCCCTGTGCAAGTCCTAGATTGCATTGTAACTTGGAGCATCTCAGTGTCACTGCTTCAACAAATCCCCTGTATTGAGTATATTGGGGGCTCTCCTAGGGAGTTGTTTCTCCAGCCTATCTAGGGGACTCTTGTGAAGATCCCATTCAAAAGTCCCTGGACTTTCTTGTATTCGCAATGGAGAAGATGACCCACGTGGGGAAGGAGGGTGTGAAAACAACTGTGCTGAGACCACGTTATGATTAAAGGCGCCTTAGATGCCGAGCTTTTCTCGTGCTTGGAAAACAGCATTTGCTCCCATTATTGATGCTTCCCCATAGTAGCAACAAAAGTATTTCAATAATCTCCAAAGAGTTTAAGAACAATATACTTAATTGCTATGAGTAATTTCAGAGCTAATTAATGTGATAAATCTCCAGAGCGAAGTATTCTTAGTTAATGATCAGCATAAAATGAAATAGGTTAAGGTCTTTCTTGGCAAATGTGTGTGCTTGTGGATGTTATTTTTGATGTGAAATGGAGGAAATAAACACCCAAGCACGTGCATTTATAATTAGCTATAAAGGTAGATGGGTTATTCCGAATACCATTATAAGGGAACGTCCTATGGTAGACCGTCAACACTGCCTGCGTGTAGCTCATTAAAGTAGTGTCTCTGCGTTAATTTTTAATAGGAAATGCTCCAGATATGTGATCCCCTTGCATTTTTGTTTTAAAACAGCAACCTCACTATCTAGTTATTGACACTCAAGTATGTCTAAACTTCTGGTTGAGTACTTTGGGAGTTTGTTTGACCAGGAAAATATTTTTAACCGTTTAAAGACATGAACTGGTATTCTGGTCTCCATACCTTGCTTTCGTTGGGCTTGCTTGTCCAGCATGCTATGGTGGTTAGAGTCTCAAAATGGGTTCTGGAAGATCCAGGTTCGAGTCCTCACTTTACCAAGGAAGTCCGTAGTTTCTTGACCTATCCTACTTCAAAGGGTTGTTGGGACGGTAAAAATGGAGGAGGGGAGAATAATATTGTGAGCTGATTTCAGTTCTTATTGGAGAGAAGAGTGGGGTGTATAAATAATGAAGCAAATAAACATGGCCACCATGGATTGAGGAAGGTGCCTTCACTGGCCAGAATGCCAAGCCTACCTCTGCCTTCATGCCTTCACCTTAACATGTGATTCTGCCTTATACTGAATCAAACCTTTGGTTCAGCAAGATGAGTATTGTCCACTCTGACTGGCATGATTCTCCAGGGCCTCAGCTCCGCCATCTTGTTTCTTAACATTATTTCTCCAGACTGTCTCATTAGTGGATTAATTACATGGATGCCCTCACCAGATCAAGGATCATTCAGATAATGGGGTGACACTGCATCGCTGCACAATTGAACAGATTTGGTGGTTAGGACATCACTACAGGCAAGTGAGGGCAGCTTAAAGAAACATACATGCATTTTGGCCAGGAGAGCCATCAGTTACCAGAAAGACAATATGGAAAAAGGGTTACACAAAGCTGTAAATATTTCTGGCTTGTTCTACTACCTGTTCTACAAAACCTAGGTTGCAAAACGGCTGAAGATTCAGCGTGCTGCTTTCAAGTGAAAGTCCAACAGCCCAGTCCTAGGACTGCCTTGACTGACAGGTTGTCATGCTTTCCTTGGAGTTAGAGAGGCCAAGTCAGGAAATATGTGCAGATTTGGGGGTTGGAGCCCGGGGAGGGCCATAAAATCCACCATCTAATTTTTTTTTTCCAGAGGATCCGATCTCTTCAGTCTGGACATCAGTTGTAGTTCCAGGTCCCAGATGGAGGTTGGGAACTACAATTTCCTCCCAAATAACTTGGGACTTTTGTTTAGGGCTCATCCCCAGATTGTGCTGTCATCTCCTTCTAGATTTAGTGCTGATGATTCCCATTGCAACAGCAAATGCCCAAACGAGTTGCCCAAAATATATCAGTGGGTTGGATCCAATAAGGTTTCTCCTAGCAGTGAAAAAGGAAAGAGGGGTTCCCCCTTGGGCCACCACCATGACTGTCTTGCAGATAAGAGGAGCTGCATCTACACAAGCTGTGTGGGATTGGGCTGTCCTAAGGAGCTGTCCTAAGGAGGGGTATTGGGCAAGACGAAAGAGGAAAGCTGGTTGCTGGATCCAACCCAACGTGTATTGTACAACAGGGGTAGTCAACCTGTGGTCCTCCAGATGTCCATGGACTACAATTCCCATGAGCCCCTGCCAGCACGTGCTGGCAGGGGCTCATGGGAATTGTAGTCCATGGACATCTGGAGGACCACAGGTTGACTACCCCTGTTGTAGAAGGCTCACAGGCCTTGCTTTTAAGTTTACCTCTCATCCCTAACTTTCCTTTACAAGATCGGAACAAGGAAGAAGAAGAAGGGGGGAGGGGGAGAAATCCTTCCCTCAGTCGATGACATTACTGTCACCTGCTTAAAGCAGTATGAAGTTCTTCAGGTATCAGAATAATCTCCAGGGTTCACTGTTTTCCATGAAAGCGTTTATTTCAGTCAAAATACTTCATGTTTTCTCCCTCCAGCCTGACACTTCAAAAAAAAAAAAAGTAAAAACATGTCATTTTAAAAAAGGAAGCATTTCCCTTTCTGTACAAAGAAGAGCCTTTTCTTTGCCAGCACAGGTGTACCACAATATTGAGGATACAAATCACACCTTTCCTTGCAAAGACTTAATTTCAATACAGACCAGGCTGCAAATGGTTCTAATCAAGGATATAATTGCAGTGGAAGGAGTTCAGACTGGGTTGCAAACAATCTAGGGATGTGGGAATGTCCTTTCCCTCTCTCTCTCTCTTTTTATTTGTTTGTGCAGGTAATCAGTTTTGAGGAGACACATGGCACAGGTTTTATACATAATGTTTAGAGTCCTGAAAAATATGGTTTATGGTGCCATCCTAAGCAGAAGGGCTCCTTTCAAAGCTCGCTGACTTTATCCAAACATAGAATTATGTTAACTCTGTCTAGGATCGCTGCGTTGTATATTAACACCCCCCCCCAAAAAACCCCGAATATATAACACTGTTTGTTGAAGCACAAACAGGCTCGAAAAATATGGACCTTTTAGGGATACAGGCTGGTGCAAGGAAACAGCGAGCGGCTTGGGAAATAAAAGAACCGCAGGTTCAGTTTGCACAAGGGAAAGGTAAAAATCCCAGCAGGGCTTTTCTGTTTAAAACAGCAAGTGTCAGAAATTTAAAACCACCCCTAAAATGATCCGACTCACTTTTTTTTTTGTTCAAGTGCTCATCCTGCAATGAAATATTAGCATTTTTAACCCTTCATTTTTTAAACTCTCCCCCCCCCCAAGAAAATCCTCCCCCCCACATCTGTTTTGCATGGTAAAGGTTGCAAAGTCATTTTCTCCTTGGTGCACCAAGTGGAAGGGGCCGGAGGTGTGTGTGTGTGTGTGGGGGGGGGCACAGGCATGCCCATCTGTTTGTACAAGCATGATGGAATCTTTTGAATATGCGAACGGAGGACCCAGCGAATTTCAGATGTCATGTTTCTCTCCCACTCTGTTGTTAGCCAGGAGACAACATGGAATACTTTGGTTTACCTGTGTAATCCCAGTGTGTCCCAGGTGCCAGTGCTCGTGTTAAAATCGGCATGTCTCCTGTCAGATATGGCTGGAGTGAGACAAGGGCGGCATGACCATTGGACGCAGCAAGCTACAGAGGTCAGGTTTCAAGGACAGCCAGGGTGGCAGTGATGGGTTAGTGACAAGTTGTCAAGTGTGCAAATAGAAAATGGGGAAGGGGGGAGGGAGAGGAGAGGAGAGGAGAGGAGGGCAGCTGTTTGCAAAAAAAAAAAAAGAGAAACATTCAGGTGGCCGGGAGTCAAGGACTTGAAAAAGGGAAAAGAGGAAAAGACAGAAAGAAAAAAAGAGTGGTGTGTGTTTATTGCAACAATTCAAAAGCACACTAAGAAGGAAAAATCATTGAATGGTAGACTGTAGGCTGAGACGGTATAATCCAAAGGCTTCAAACTTGGCTGGGTGGTGTGGTTGGATACCTCCTATTTGGTTTACATTTTGAGTGTACTGTGATGTGACTGGGACGTTTTGGGGCTGATTCATGGGATATACTTTCAACATCAATGCTAATTAACATTGTATTAGCTTCATGCACTCATACCCTAGTACTCATACCCAAGAGCCAGCTTGGTGTAGTGGTTAGGAGTGTGGACTTCTAATCTGGAGAGCCGGATTGGATTCTGCGCTCCCCCACATGCAACCAGCTGGGTGACCATGGGCTCACCACAGCACGGATAAAGCTGTTCTGACCGGGCAGTGATATCAGGGCTCTCTCAGCCTCACCCACATCACAGGGTGTCTGTTATGGGGAGAGGAAAGGGAAGGTAAGCCGCTTTGAGCCTCCTTTGGGTAGAGAAAAGTGGCATATAAGAACCAACTCTTCTTCTTCTTCAGTAATCTCAGGGCTCTCTCAGCCTCACCCACCTCACAGGGTGTCTGTTGTGGAGAGATCATTTTGCAGTTGGTAGGGGGGGGGAACTGGAGAGTTCCTCTCACCCCAAGCCAGGGGTGGTCAAACTGTGGCTCTCCAGATGTCCATGGACTACAGTTCCCATGATCTCCTGCCAGCACATGTCGTCCATGGACATCCGGAGAGCCACAGTTTGCCTACCCCTGCTCTAAGCCCTGCTCTGCTCAGTTGCCCGGAGCAAACCTGCACCGAGGTAATTGCACGGTTTTCCCTGGATTTGACGTGCGGATGGCTGAACATTGTTCGAAATAGAAAGTTCTCATCGACAAGTAATTTGCGTGTCCTGACTGAGTAAATAAGTGGGAGGGGAAGGGAGACTCACCCTTTTATTGTCTGCACTATAACACATTCAATAATGTGTATTACTATTAGAATAAATGAAAAATGTATTTTTAACACTGTCATCTCTCACTGCGACATGCATCTTGAGATGATTTGCAAAAGCTTGGTGGGTAAGTGGCTTACAGTGGGAAATCAGTTAGCTCTTAATGTTATGCTGATGCATGGCAGTTGCTTTCACCCATTAATGAACTAATCCCTGATACTCCAGTAGATATTATTCTTGCTCTTATGCATTACAGATTTCATTTCGTCTAAAACAAATGTTCTGTGTGAAGAAAGCAGAATCGAGACGGATGAGGGAGGGAGGGAGGGAGGGGGGGCACATCCTGCCCTTTCTGTGGAGTGTTCTTTGGACAGGAGTTAAGATTATTTGGCAAAGAGTGGACGCACGAAGAAGACTCATCCTGAATTAGACTCTTGGTCTGTCGAAGTCAGTCCTGTCTGTTCTGACCGGCAGTGGCTCTCCAGGACCGTTTCTGCACTGGAGCTTTCATGCCGGGCTGCAGGCTGGAGTTTTAGTCGCGGCAGGTTGTTCCACCTCTTCCTGTACCCACATGGGGGAGCATTTGGCCCGGTGTGCCTCATCCACCCCCGATTTGTGCTCCTGCATGGGAGCTGGGGCAGTGAATTTCCCAGTGCGGAAACCAGGGATAGTCAAACTGCGGCCCTCCAGATGTTCATGGAGTGCAATTCCCATGAGCCCCTGCCAGCGAACGCTGGTCTTAAAGGTGCTACTGGACTCTGATTCTATTGTGCTACTTCAGACCAACACGGCTACCCATTTGAACTTAACAGGAGAGAAGGTCCTGGCTGCACTGTCCTATCTAATAGCCTTCTTGCTGCCCTCTGCAGGGTCTTCTTCTCGTCTTTGTACACCAGACATTGTCTGTTCCAACAATTTGGAAGGCCCTGGTCAAGCAGAATGACTCTAGGTGTTTCAGGGAGGTTGAGCATCTCAGTAAGATGGGGGTGACTTGGAGGGGTTAAATTTGTGCAGTGTTTGTTTGGTGACTCAATGGCTTAAAGGGAAAAGCTCAGCTGACAGGTCCGATGACAGAGGGGTGCTCTGGGGAGTAACTACATTCCTGTTTCAAGTGGTGGTGGAAAGTGTCACCAAGTCACAGCTGACTTATGGTGACCCTGTAGATTTTCCAAGGCAAGAGATGATCAGAAATGGTTTGCTGTTGCCTGACTTTGTGGAGGGATGCTGGGCTTCCTTGGTGGTCTCCCATCCACGTACTAACCAAGGCCGACCCAGCTTAGCTTCCCAGGTCTGGTGAGACAGGCCTAGCCTGGGCTATGCAGACCAGGGTACATGTTTTTCCAGAGACTGTTGCTTTCTCTAAGCTGCATTTGTAACTGGTGTGATGGGCCCTTTTAGTGTCTTGTTGAGGTGCCCCCAAGGTAGCAGGCGTAACTGTGCAAATAGCCCCTGAACTTTGAAGCAAAAATTGGCAGTCGATTCTGTTTTGGGATGGGTTTTTTTTCGGTGGGAAGTATATGCGACACCTTCTTTTGTGGTTAGCCTTAAGAGTCCAGTCAGGTCATGCAATTTGCTAATTGATCCAAGCACGGAGGGTGAGGGGTGGCTCGTTCTCCGCAGTTAGTTCCCCTAACCTTTTAAGAAATGGTTTAATCTCTTTAATTTACACTGCATTACATTTTCACATTTGCTAAATGAAATTTACAATAGCTTATGGGCAGGGTTCAAATTAACACCTTTTGGTGTATTAATGAGCTGTGTTTTAATTCTTTCTGACCAGTTATTATGCAAATAGGAAGGTGAAATCGCGGTTTGTATGAAACCTTCCAAGGAAATTATCTTTCATTTGTGCAGGGGTGTGTGGCACAATATGGTACTGATCAATCAATCCGAGACGGAGATACTTAGATCTTAGGACTGTGCTGTTACTTTTGGGGCTGACTTCCTTTTAAACCGAGGTTCGAGGCAGGCGACATAATTCAACCAGCACAATCAGTACAGTATAAAGCACACAGCCTGTTGTGTTTGTGGAACTGACTGGGGTCCAAAGTGCCCATTGCTCCTTCTCCATTTTGTTTTCCGTCGCCTTGGTGGGTAGGGGTTGGGGTTAGGATTTTTTTTCCCACCATGTTGGGAATTTTTAAAGTCTTTAATGGGAGTTTTAATGGGGTTTTTAAGATTATTGTTACCCGCAACAAGCGGGAGTGGCAGGAAATAAATCAATAATAATAATAATAATAATAATAATAATAATAATAATAATAATAATAATAATAATCTGCTGAGGACCAAGCTGGAGGTCCGAGGCAGCATTTGTGCAGACATGTAATTGACCAATGTGCCGCTAGATCCTATCTGCCAGATCCAATCAGTTTAAACCTGAAACTGACTTATAGTGTGCATTGGCTGGAACATGGATCCCCAACCAGGGACCCCTGAGGGTCTGCAGGTGCTTTGAAGGGGGTCCACGGGTAGTGGTATAGTATGGGGAGGGGTTTGGGCTATCTACTCAGCTCCTACTCTTCTTTACAGACTACATGAAGCAGAGCTACCCTAGTAGTAGTAAAGGCCAGGGAAGGGGGAAAGGGAGGGCTAAGAGTGTAGGTGTTGACATCACTTCCAGGGGTGTGGTGGGGGCGTGGCCAGCTGATATCACTTCTGGGGCTCCTTAAAGTCTGAAAAATTATTTCAGGGGTTCCTCCATAGTCAAAACATTGAAAAAGGCTTGAGAAAAACCTGGTCTGCAAGTTGGCATCTCCGCTTTCAGTCAACTTCCGAAGCTTCATCATTTCCCAGACTTTCTTCTGCCACCCTAACGGGTGAGACATTTGCTTTCTGAAACAACAAAGTGTGGTGATTTTTTTTGGGCAAACAGATTCGAGATTCGGCATGGCACAGGATGCTACGTGCACAGACACGGGAAATATGCTCTGTGTTGGGAATCGCCCAACTGCTACGGCTTCCCCTACCCAAAAGCGGCGATTTTTCCCCGCAGACATTTTCTGTTTCCTTTCATAGACATTAATTGATCCAATTAAAATGTGAACAGCTCTTTCCTGTCCCCTGTTTATTAACTGTTGTAGCTCAGTCTGTTGTTTTTCTATCAGTAATTTTGGAGCGAACTTGCACGGCTGTGAAAAAAAAAATGTTTTTACTGGCGTGCTTGCAAAGGAAAAGAAGCAAGGGAAGAGGACTCCAATTAACCTGAAATGGGAATAGGGAAATAATGGCAAATTAGAAGTACAGTCAATCCAAAGAAACATGTGGCTAATCACAGGTTGCTGTCAGGGACTCTGCAATGGAATCCTAGTGAACTCTCTGAGACATAGAGCTGCCGTGCCAAACTGCAGGCTGGAGACCTCCGGGAATTACAGCTGATCTCCAGGCTCCCTGAACAAAATGGCTGCTTTGAGACATGGCGGGCTCTATGCAATGAAACCTGGCTTGTCCCTCCCCTAACCCAAATGTCACCCAAATCTCTAGGGATTTCCCAACCCAGAACTGGCAATCCTACCGCCTGAGTTCAGTTTGGGACCATTCTTCAGGAACACTAAGGAGCAGAGGTGCGCAACAATGGCTCCTGTGATTGGCTGGCACTGTGAAGCTTTTGGATTGGCTAGACCAGGTATAAATAACTGGTGTTTGGCCAAGGCCGGCATAAAAGATCAGGAAGGTCAGGCTTAGTGGAGGGATACCTGTAAGTGAAAAAGTTAGGCTGTCAGCAGTGGAGGAACCAGAGAATGAGAGAATCAAGCACTTGGTCCCAGCAGCCTCTACGGTTTCATATTGGGAGAGGTGCCTGCATGGGTTTGCCAAGCTTCAGGTGGGAGTTGTCCCAAAATTGCAGCTGATCTCCACACAATGGAGCCCAGTTTCCCTGGAGAAAATGGCAGCTCCAGACGGTGGGCTATGGCACAATATCCCTATTGAATTCTCACCTTCCTCAAATTTCCACCTGGGGTTGGCCTTTCAACCAGCAGTAGCTTCAGTGGTGGAGACATGGGGAGATATGGGTGTCATGTGCGCCGCTACATCACTTCCAGTGGAAACCCAGAAGTGATGCAGGGTAGCTCTAGGAATTGCCAGAAACTCGATGGTTTTTAATATTCCCTCCCCTCCTCCTGCCATGATAGACATTTTGTAAAATAAAAAGGGTTGTCAATTCTAGTTAGGGAAATTCCTGGAGATTTTGGGGGTGAAGCATGAAGGGGGTAAATCTTTCAGAGGGGCTGGAACTCAGCAGGGATTTGTTTTCACATTGTTCACCCTCCAAAACGGACATTTCCTGATCTCTGTAGTTTGGAGATCTGTTATAATTCTGGGAGAACTCCAGGAACTGGCTGGAGGTTGGCTACCTTAAGCCCGAGTAAGATTTATGAGTGAGTAAAATTGGAACTCAGGTCTCCCTGGAACAAGTCCTGCAGTTTCTTCTATGATAGCTGTCTGCTATAAAGGTTGCTTGAGTGATACGCGTACTTTTAAAAAGCAATTGTACAGCCCATATGCCCAAGACGTATTACCCCAGCCGAGAGGCAGTTTTGTGTGTCTACCGTTAAATATAATTTTATAATGAAAATTTTTCTCTTATGAAGGTGAAACTTCGTGATCGTATTACAATTCTAATTTTTCTATGCATAGCAATCGAATGACCTCCCCGTATTGCCGCATAAAGTATAGATTTAAAGTTAAATGACCCAGTCAGTCATTTAACATTTTCTTACAGAGTAATTTCTTCAGTAACTCCTTGATGTTTACATACGGCTCCCCCCTTTTTTTATATTTACATTTTGAGAATTGAAGAAAAACTGACATTCTTTTTAGAAACTGTTTTTAATAGCCTTTGTTTATTTTTAATATCTGGTGTTCCGGACTCCTGCTCTAATGATTTTTTTCACACTGAATTGGTAATTAAATTCATTCATTTTCCTGGCTGTACGATTCCTTTAAATAAAAAAAAAAAAGTTATGGGTAATAACACCTATTATGTTGAAAGTACAGAGGAGAAAAGGGCAGATCAGTAGCTTTTAGTTCAAGGAGATCACTCGGAGATTCAGGTCAGCAGTTAAGACAAAAATCTATATGCAAGTTTGTGCAATATTTTAGACTTTTCACAGTTTTATGGTTGATCCTACGATTCTCATGACGGTTTGATTCCCTGGTGCATATCCCCACCCCACCCCATGACAGCAACAGCAAATGGAATATGTATTGCATAGGTATCTCTTCCAGATCCTTTGTTCGTAATTTGTGGTTGTAATTGTCGGACGCAGCTGTACAGTTGTTGGTTCATTTAAAACAAAATGCAATTGGAGACTGTTTCTGTGATGGAGCTTCTCAGCATACAGAAGTGACAGGGACAAAATGGGACCTGAGATTTTGGGGGGACAGAGACAAGGTAGCTAAATAGAACAGTGATTGTTTGAAAGTTGGCTTTCCCTATAAACTAGTATGCCACGTTTGAGAATTAGAGGGAATCGCTCTCTGTTTCTATGATCTGTTTTCTGCCACATTTCCTCCCTCTTGTTTTTGGGCAGAAAATCGCCCCAGTGACTCATGGTATTATAAAAGCGTAGCGTCGCCAATAATCAAAATAAACTGGGCTAGGGCCAAATCACACGCTCAAACCCATCCAGATATCATTTAAAATAAAAGCAAAAATGTAATATTGCCTCATGAGAAACCCATGGCTTGGTGTCAAAGATAGCCCAGCCCGATGCCCAAGCCACAATGCCCGCTTAGCTAACTTTTACAACCTGCTTAAACAGATTTTTGCTGCTCTCCTAACAAAAAGGGTGAGGGGAGTGCCAACGTACCGAACTACAGAAGGCGTTCGGTAGTCTGTGCTGCCACCAAAGAAGTGGTGACATGCCGTACAGAGCCTTGCTAGATGACCTTGGTATATGGGTAAGTTTACATTGGAGAACCTGGATTTGAAGGTGTCCTAACCGTAAGAACGTCAATTATAACAACTGTGTTATAATTGAGTCACAATTGACTCATGGTCGACCCAGGACCATGGGGGATTTCAAGGCAAGAGATGAGCAGAGATGGTTTACCGTTGCCTTCCTCAGCACCGTAACCTCCAAGCTTCCTCAAAGGGTTTCCCATCCAAAGACTAACCTTAGCCAGCCCTGCTTTGAGAAGCTCAGGCTTGTCTGGGCTATTCTGACTGCTGTCGTTTAAAGGTCAAAAGCAGCCCTTTAAACTGGGACCAAAACCAAACAGGCCATGCATGGAATCGAATCTGAATCAGAGTAACATGATCTCGGTGTACTTGGAAAATCTGGAAAGGCACTTTGCGCTTGGGTGGGATTTCAGAGCACCAACATTGTATTTTTATTTATTTATTATTTGATTTATAGATCGCCCCTCGCTGCAAATGGCTCGGGGCTGGTTTACGTCAAGAGATTAAAATATTTATGGCAAATTAAAAACATTCCCAAAACATTAAAAATGGCTATTACTACGAATTAAAGACTCACCCCCCACCCCCATCATGCCATCCTTCCATCCTTCCATCTTCAATTTGGCCTGGAGGAATGCCCTGCCAAGAATGGTGAGGCAACCAGAGAGGAGAGGAGACAAATATAATGGGAGGGAATCGGTGGATCCAGCCCCCTGCGTATAGAACTGAGCAGCACTTTGCTATGTGATGCTTTTTGTGCCCATTCCAAGCAATCTAAATGGCAACCAGATTGCATCCATGTTTCCTTGGAAGGGAGCCCTGCTGAATTTAATGCAACATAAATCTCATTGCTTATAAGAATGTGTACATATGTACAGATCAGGGGCTTCCCCTAGATCCTGTTGCGTATTTTGCGGCGCGTACGTTAGCCAAGGGGCTGGGGGGGGGGGAAGAGGGACAGCCTTCCGAAGTCAGCAAACACTGTCTTCCTAAGACATCTGTTTAGGATTGCAAAGCAAGAGCAAGGTTTGAAACTTTTGGGGGGTTTTGTAGCCAAAACATCAAAGAAGCGCTTTTGACTATTTGAAAGGTTGTCTCTTGGAGGAGGGCAGGATACTGTTCCCATTGGCTGCAGAGGAAAGGACGCGCAGTAATGGGTTTAAACGACAAGTACAACAATATAGGCTAGATATCAGGGGGAAAAAATTCACAGTCAGAGTGGTTCAGCATTGGAATAGGGTGCCTAAGGAGGTGGTGAGCTCCCCCTCACTGGCACTCTTCAAGCAAAGGTCGGATACACACTTTTCTTGGATGCTTTAGGATGCTTAGGGCTGATCCTGCGTTGAGCAGGGGGTTGGACTAGGTGGCCTGTATAATTCTATGATTCTATGATTCTATGACTAGATTAGCCTTGGACAGGACTGCTCATTCCATTGCTTGACCTTGGTTGGTGGCGGTACTGTGCCCCTGTTACCAGGTGGGGGGTGTCACATCTCATGAATAGTTGACAGCACAATAGGCTTGATTGGTGTTTGCTCCTCCCCCATTTGGTGAGGCAGACCAATATTGCCAATGGGCTACCCTCCCGACTTTCACATCCCATCCCATAAATGTGAGCCTCTGTACTATATAACTCGGCGCTCAGTCTTCCTGCCAGCCAATGGCTCACGTAGTTTTGGAATTTAAAATGGCAGCTGGCGACATGGGACGGGATGGCCATGTGCTGTGGCGGGGATAAAAACTGATTGGCACATGCTCTTATGGATCGGGGCTGAAGTGCATTAGGAATTCAAATAGATTTGTTTCACAGAGGGTCATGCAATGGGTACATGATGTCATCTAAAATTATTTGCTGCCTGGGAAGCTCTTGTACGGGGCACTTAATGGTTCTGGTCTGCCATCACCAATGTCAGTTTCAAATATCGCTGGACACCCTTGCAAGTGATCAATCCCTGTCCAAGAAAACCAGTTTCTACCCAGCAATTAAGCGCATGTTCAGCCAACTTCATTCCATTCTAGTTCCAGCTACAAGAGGTATCCTTCTAGGAGAGGTTCACAGCAATGGTCCTTAAACATCCGCGGACCCAAACTGGACCCAACTTACCAGAGTTGGGCACGGGCAGTTCAACGTAAGTTGGAAGATGTGTGTGAAACGCTGGGAATGCTTAGAGAAAGAGAAATTGAACCGCAAAGGCACTGTGATATCACGGTTGACATACTGGGCTAAGAATGGGAAGGCCTAGGTTCAAATCCTTTCTTGGCCTTGAAGTCACAGGTTGCCATCTTTTAGCTTCAGCTACTTCATGGGATAAGAGCCTCTTGTGGCGCAGAGTGGTAAGGCAGCCATCTGAAAGCTTTGCCCATAAGGTTGGGAGTTCGATCCCAGCAGCCGGCTCAAGGTTGACTCAGCCTTCCATCCTTCCGAGGTCGGTAAAATGAGTACCCAGCTTGCTGGGGGGTAAACGGGAATGACTAGGGAAGGCACTGGCAAACCACCCCGTATTGAGTCTGCCATGAAAACGCTGGAGGGCGTCACCCCAAGGGTCAGACATGACTCGGTGCTTGCACAGGGGATACCTTTACCTTTACCTTTACCTTACTTCATGGGATGGTTGTTAGTACATGTGGAGAAGACTGAGATACCAACGGAGTAAATTTTAAAAAATGCAAAGGAAGACTAAAAAGCATGCAAAAGAGATTTGTATGTGTGTGTGTGTGTGTTTTGTTTTTTTTTAAAAAAAGCATCTGCGGCAAAAAGAAAACCCATGTTTTGTTTCCTTCGGTGAGATGTTTATTTTAATAGCGGTGGTTATTTCCCTTGTTTCCTCAACAAGAAAGAAAGAAATTATCCAATTGCTAGGACAGTCACAATTCAGGTATATTTATGAAAACACAATTACTTCCTATCTTCCCTCTTAGATTAGGGAAGGTCCCCCCTCCTCTTTTTGGTAGAAGCGGGTTATTTTTACACTGCTGCAAGAGACGCGTACCTAGTAAAAACTAGACAACCTACTTTCTGCATTAATAAATAACTGTTCTGAATGGGGAATTTTCTTTTATTCCTATCACTGTGCAGACAAATGAAACTTGTATCAGCAAAATGGGTTCTCCCCCCCCTCCCCCCACACTCTGGTGTGGCTAATTGTTAAGGAAGCCAAACTGTTAGGCGGCTTTTGATTTTTGCTCTCTCCCTTCTCAGTTCTTTCTGCTATTGTATGTCGCGCCTGTAATACCAAGAGGGCATTTTCTCCATTCTTGAAGTGCAATCGACAATTGTCAGAAACCAGCATGGGGCAATTGGGCCGTGCTGAATATAGGATGAGTTCGATATTTATTTCAAAAAAACATGTCTGCCTTCTCAGTCCAAAGCATATGAGGGGGAAATTTGAAAGCCAAACAAGTTATTGTACGAAAACACTCCTTGCTGAACACGGGCATCCTTTTGTGGGGTTCGGTGGTCTTTCTGCTTTTCAGCGCTGTGTTTTTATTCTTTCCCGCCTTCAGCTCTTATTTTGTTCAAACCGTAAAGAAATAAATAATTTGATTTGTATACCGCTCGTCCTGGACTGGCCAACTCGGGGTGGTGGACAAGAAAACGAACGTACAGATATAACAAGCACTAAAAACAATACATAGTAAGAAATCAGCATAAAATTAAATTACAATTACAAATTGAAAAGCTGCCACTGCTGCTGCCCTATTGATGATATATAAAAGGAGGCAACTCAGCCGGGAGGAGGGAGAGGGGTAGGGGCAGGGAGGAGGGGCCTGGTTTGATGTATAGTCTGGTTTCTGGTTGGCCTCCACCATAAGCCTGGAGGAAGAGCTCCGTCTTGCAGGTCCTACGGAACTTGGGAAGACAGCATCATGATTCCATTGATTCCGGTCATTCTCAGGCCAATCGGATGAACTGGCCCTGTCGGTAAATAAAGTCTAAGGGGAGACTAAGGATATTGTCTTACTATGACAGAGCTTCTTGTGGCGCAGAGTGGTAAGGCAGCAGACATGCAGTCTGAAAGCTCTGCCCGTGAGGCTGGGAGTTCAAGCCCAGCAGCCGGCTCAAGGTTGACTCAGCCTTCCATCCTTCCAAGGTCAGTAAAATGAGTACCCAGCTTGCTGGGGGGTAAACGGTAATGACTGGGGAAGGCACTGGCAAACCACCCCGTATTGAGTCTGCCATGAAAACGGTAGAGGGCGTCACCCCAAGGGTCAGACATGACCCGGTGCTTGCACCTTTACCTTTTATGACAGAAACAGGTTGGTGCTTTACCCGACACAAAAAAACAAATCTGAAATAATAAAAGTATCCTGGTTCAACTGTAGCATGTTGTGGAAGTTAATGGTTCCAGGGTGCAACCTGAAATTAAAGAAGTTGGAGCACTGAATTTCTACCTAAAATTAAGGCAAGATGGACATACTAAGGTGTTGGTGAGGCCCCTTAATGATGGCCAAAATCAGCAGCAGTAGGTTATTGGAAGTTAGTAAAAGGGCCAAAAATGGTCACGTTGGTAGCATCCTGGTTTTGCCCTTTTGCACGCTGTGGGACTGGCCTAAGTGTCCTTGGTGGTCTACAGACTGCATGGAGATTTCCCTTGTCCCTATATAGTAATGGTCTGCAAAGAGCCAAGCGATGCCAAAATTCAAACCCAGAGATCAGCAAAGGACCAGTGTAAGAAAGGCCATTTGTGGAACTGAAAATACACAGCTTAACATTGCTGCTTATTGACATACAGTTTCTGTATCCCAAACATAGGTAGCTGCGAGTCCTTCATGTGAGATCTCACAATAAGAGTTCTCCCTCTCATAAGCCAAAATTCAGCATGGGCATGGGTCAATTTGGAATTTGGGAGATAATTTTCAGGGAAAGTGCCTTCCTGAAACATATACCTGGCTGTTGGTCAGTTTGGCACAGCTGTTCAGGGTCAGCCATTTAAATAACAGTGAAGCAGCACAGGGTCCACCACTCAACTGTGAGGTTTACATGGCTGACTAACAGCCATTTAATCCTTTGACTTTGCCCCTCCCTTTAACTTATGTAAAGGATCTCCAAGAAGTCCTCTGGTCCTTTTGCCTGCCTTCCTTTCTCACACTGGTTATTCCAGCGCCAAACCTACATGGATAAGTTGCAACCGACTTATGGTGAGCCCAAGAAGTGGTTTTCAAGATAACAAGAAGCAGAGGTAGTGTCTTCTTTAATGGAGGAGGCTCATTCCACTACAATACGGGTAGTCGAACTGCGGCCCTCCAGATGTCCATGGACTACAATTCGCTGGCAGGGGCTCATGGGAATTGTAGTCCATGGACATCTGGAGGGCCGCAGTTTGACTACCCCTGCACTACAAGATCAACAAGTGTATTGGTGGACCCATTGCAATTAAGGACGACTTCCCCCATTCCCCCACCCATCTGTGATCTTGTTACTATGTTTGACCCTCAGTCCATACCTTGGGAAGCTGGCAGGGTTTCAAAAGGTGGCTGATCATTGTGGCCAATCTGATGGACACTGACATGATTCACAGAGCACTCCTGAGCCCATTTGCGCACTTCTAAGCCCATTGATTTCCGCCGATTTAAAAAGCGCACAGCTCTTTGTCCTGTTAATCTAACACTTGCAATCCCAACAAAAATGGACACGGCTGTTCCAAAAAAAAAAAAAGGGGGGGGAAAGCCATATTAGAGCAAACCATGCTTTGAATCTACTTGAAGAACTAGAAACATCAAGGGACAAATCTCTGTTTGTGCCCGATGCAAATGCTCGCTGCTTTAGAAGAAGAATGGAACAGATCATATGGCGTATAGTACATTCCTAATGGAGCATGCCGGGATTCCTGTGTTTCTGAAACCCCAGGCCAGGATGAGGAAAACTCCTGCAGGCTGTTCCAATTCAAAAATTCCTTCTTGTCCCGCCATTTTCATTTTCCTTGTGCTGCATTTCCCCACCACATCTGCACGGCAGTAAGTTGGCATGATGTGCAACGGTGTACATATATTGGGCTGGGTCCCATGAAAGATTATCCGGTGGGCACAGTTCTTGCACAAGGGGCAGTGCGTGAAAATTAGTGTCTGCTTGCACTAAGTGTGAGAAGACTGCATCCCTGCGATCTTTTCCTTGTGCACAGAATACCATTTCAGAAGCTAAACAAAATGAAATCACATCAGCCATCTGTTGTGCATTCCATGGCTCCGTATGCACATTGTTATTTGGTTAAAAATTATATTGGAACTGTTTTGTGCTCTTGCAGCCATGCGCTGTTGCTTGCGCAAGCGGAACTGCGCTAAGTACATATTCCTCTCCTCTCCTGCAGTCGCTGGATCCAAACTACTGTATGCATCAGTACGGCATAAATTGTCATACAACATCTGTACACAATGCAAACAAATCGACAGTACAACCATGCAAAATGGAGAACAGAAGCGTCTGACAACACATTTAAACAAATATACAAAATGGGAAACAGTCACTCATAAATAACCAAAGGACATATTCTTGGGAAGGTTGCATTAACACCAAGGGGCATATCCCCAAATTTCTTCCGTCGATTAGGATTCTAAATGGTTACTTAATTCTGCCTCAAGAGGTAGAAAATTGGCCCGCTAATGAAAAGAGAAATGCATTTATCTTGGAAGGCAGATCATCGTGTTTTATAATTTCTACAAATAAAGTGTGTGCGAACACAATGGATAGTGTGATATTTCATTGGCTGGGTGATACAAAACCATTTCAGCTGTTTCCAAAAGGGGCCCAGGAATAGATGGCGAGTGTTCCCCAGTTTTGCATTTAAAAAAAAAATGAAATGAGGTCAAAGGAATTTTCCTCTGGAACACAGCACTGTCTCTTATTATCTCCAACACGTGTCTCGCAAATTTGTAAATCTTGTGTTCATCAGAGTGAAATTCCAAATCATAATGAATGGCTGAGACAGCATTATCATCAATTTGCCGCAGGTGCAGCTGTTCAGATCAGTCATTCCCATCAAGCCCCTCTGTCAACTTTTTCGGCGCTGCCATTTTTTACGTTCCGACACTGCTGAAAATTAACACACACGCCGAAGAATTTGCAGGCAATTCTCCGACTGGCTTTACCCCCTTCCGCCTCTGGGGGGAGCTTTTGAGCAGCGCAGCACGACTGGGTCCCCACGCTGAGAACGTACCATCCTTCATTTCTTTGCAGTTTTTAGCCTAACATAATATTTCTTTTCCGAGATTACAGAGTTAAAATTGCATTGTGTGGTTTAACACACATTACAACAACCTCTTAAGGCAAAACGGTCGGGGGAAAAAAATGAGTGATAAAAATGAAGATTTGTGCAAAGAGGAAGTCTGTCTGTCTGGCTTATGACTATTTTGCAGACGCTGGCTTTTAACAGTGCATGAGCCCGTCATTCATAATATTAAGGCTAGGGGATTAAAACAATAACCTAAGGTCTTGGGGGGGGGGGGGAATTGCACACAAAACAGGATACCTTGCACTGACTGGAGTTGACCTCTGGAGACTTATTTAAATAATTTTTCAGATTGCTGCTTTAAACATTACATCAGCACAAGGCAAAACAAGGTTAGCTTGACGCTTGCTTTTGAATCAAGAGGTTTTAAAGGGGGTTCGTGGGAGCTCTACAGAAAGCGACGTCTTGAAGAGCATCGATTGCTTTCGCACTCTTCGTCCAATAAAGTGCCAAAAAGTTAACTGCCAGGAAAATAGGTGGTTTCGGGTCCTGTTTTACAGGTGGGGAAACAGAGGCCCTGGAAGAGTTCTTTCCTCTTTGCTATCTAGAAAGGAACATGGAATTCCCTCCCAGGGAGATCTGACTGTTCCCCTTCTATTGTAGTCATCCAACATTGAGTGAAGACTTCCCTGTTTTGTCTGGCGTTCCGTCACTGATCCACATTGGCCTTTCCTCCTGTTTGTTGATCTTTTAAATCTTGTTTAAATGTTTTCACCTTCTGATACTTTGGGGACCCCAACTAAGGGTGGAAAGGTGGCTTTAAAATGTTTTAAATAAATCAAATTTTTTAAAAAAACGACCCTGGGTCTCTTGCGTTTGGGAGATGCTTTTGAAGATCAGACTGAGGATACTTTTGACCTTGCTCAACACTGTTGTTCTCCAGAACCCCAGTAAAAACAGAGCCGTTAAAATTCTGTGACATGAAACAGGGGGAGGATAGCCAGAATGTTAAACCTTCTTCAAAGTGCCCGAATCTTCAGGAACGGATTGGAATGCCTGTTGCGCCAGCTTGTGACCCGGTTCTCGTTGCTATGATCTCCTGCTTGTTCGACAATAGCAAAATAGACAGATGTTGGCTTCAGAAGTCCAGGTTGGACAGAGTTTTCCAGCATAAAAGCTTCCTATCCCAGTTTTCATATGGCTTTGGCTCTGCATAAACACTGTATTCCCATCACCAGTGCTTTACCCTACCAGTGCGTGCCTTCTGTATTCCTTGACTTCCTTCATGGAAGCTATCAGAAGGGGCCTGGGGGAAAACACTATGAAGCCTAGCAAGTTATATGATTGGCTTTATTATAAGTTTGGGTGGTAGGGGAGGGCAGAAGAATAATTGTCTGATGTCCATGTTTCTTAGAACTGTGCCTTTGTGTATACCAGGCAAGCAGGTTGGCCTCCCTCCAGGTGGCTATTACTAATCTTGTCCAGGTGACCAAGATCAGTTCACCTGGGGAATATAGCTGCGTTGGAAGGTTGACTCTATGGCATCATAGCCTGTTGGGGCCCCTCTCCTTCCCAAACCCCACTGTTTTCAGACTGTAACCAAAATCTTCAGGAATTTCCCAACCCAGAACTAATGGCCCTACATGTTTTCAGTCCTGACCCCTACATGGTGGAATGAGCTCCTGGGGGAGATCTAGGCCCTTTCAGAACACACTCAGTTCTGCAGGGCCTGTAAGACGGAGCTCTTCCACCTAGCTACTGGTTGGGGCGAGTGACCTCATCATATCCAATGACCACCCTCAATTAAATGCCCCCCCCACAGACACTCTAGTCTGGAAAATATCTGCCAACAGAGAACAACTCTGGGAACTATGGTAGTAATCAGCCCCTGTCTGAGTCACCTCTCTTCCATGGAAGCTCATTGAATGACTTTGGGCTAGTGAGACATTCTTAGCCTCATCTACTTCTCAGGGTTGTTGTGAACCGAGAGTGAAAGGGAGGCAGATAATCTCAGCTGCTTTGCATTCCCATTGTGGAGAAAGTGAAGAAATAATAAACTGAACAAGCTCATAAACTAAAGTTGGGATGAATTTTGACTGGTTCATGATTCGCACGGTTTGATCAACCAGAATGAACTTTCCATGAACTTTCGAGTAGTTCATAGAGGTTCGCACCAGTTCATGAATGGGTGCATTTACCAGCAGACTGTCTCTGCTTGAACAAAATGTTTACCAAATTTTAATTAAACTTGGGAGGGGACTTTCCAAACTTTGAAACTCTGTTGCCAGTTTAAAGCTAGTCACCTCAGTTTCAGGAGAATCACCACAGCTGCCAGTGTTCTTTTGTGTCCACTTCCCATGCATAGAGCTTTCAGAATCCCATTCCGTTTCCTTGGATTTGTGACTCTGTGTGTTTTGTGGTCAGCCCTTTTAAGCTTGCAATGCTAGTGGCACTGGGTTCTGCTGGGCACTCTATGGTAGCACTGGTACTGCTGGAAACTCTATACATTGTATTGGCCCTGCTGGGCTAGCAAAAATACCTGCCTGCTTGGATTGTGATTGAGCTGGCATTGCCACATTGGCACTGGGTTATTCTGGGCACTAGTATGTTTGACTGGTTCTGCTGGGCTTCTAGTCTCTCCTTGTTTGGATTGTGATTCTGTGCTTGATATCAGTCCTCTTGTGCTGGCTTTGCCACATTGGCATTGAACTGGTTCTGCTCGGTTTCCAACTCACCAATCAATCCTGTTGAGCGTGCATTGGCGCAGTGATACTGGGTTCTGCTGGGCATTAGTACATAGCACTGGTTCTGCTGGGTTTGCAAAACTCCCCCCCCCCCTTCAATTTCTACTGCAGAGATTCTTTGGGATTTTTATTCCATTCTGCCCTTGCTTTCTTGCTGTTTCCCCCCTCCATCGGAAACAACGGAGGATAGGGCACTTTCTATGGGGGGAGTGTAACATAAACCCCATAAATCCAATCCTCATCAAAATTGGTGTGCAGGTAGTGGGGAGTCAGCTTGAGATCTGCTGTGAGTCTGGTATTTCTAGCATGCTGGGGGGGGACTGTTCTACCATATCATAAATCTACAACGCAAACCAGTTCATTTGGCTCTTGAAATTTTGTGACAGTCTGGGACTACGCCATATTATATGCACCTTTCCTACCTCGACTCTCTCTTCCTTTGTTCTCTCCACTATCAAAACCTAGACTGCAAGCTTCTTGAAGGTAGAGGCTATGCCTCTTTCCGCTTGCGAAAACTTCACAAAATGTTACATACATTGATTAGGCTATATAAATAATGCTAATGCCCTTGTGTGTTTTGGTCACAAGTACTATTTGTGTGCCCAAGGAATACCTTTTAAAAACATTAAGATATCATTTTAATGAATTATGCTGTTTTCCAAATTGCTTTGATCCAAGATCTCCCCTCCCCTCTCTCAGTGTGTGTATATCTCCCCCCATCCACATACTGCCACATCTATGTCGTCAAAGTCTCCGTTTATGATACTTTCCCAGAGAGAGCAATTAGGCAGCCACTTTTGCCCTGGATTCTTGCTTCTAGATGAGGCCACATATATGTTAGACGGAAAGGAGAAAAGAAAAAAGACTGGGTAATTATTCATGAAAATATATATATATACAGAGAGAGAGAGAGAGCTTTTAAGAAGTAGGGAAGTCTGGACATTAAGTGTAATTAGTCTTTAAAGGAGGGATTTTGACTGTGGTGGAAGACATCTGTTTTAAACCCGATTTCCTCTCTCCCTCGCTACTGGGAGTTGGAGTGGGAAAGCAAAATAATATTTGGTTGGGTTTAAAGGGCTTGACTTGACCTTGTGAATGCTTATTCATCGAACTAATCCCATGTCAGCAGAGGTCAGCTTTGATACAATATTGAGTGTATATATTTTTTCTTCTATGTGGAGCCTTGCATCTTCATCCATAGACTCACAGATCTTTGGAAGTGTCAGTCTGAGAACATGCCAAGAGTTCTTGTGATCATCATTCGCTATGTTTCCTGCATCAGTGGCATGGACACATAATATTACCTGGCTTTCCTGTCCACCAAAGAATCGCCTTGGGAATTTAAAGACAGTTCCAAAACTTAAAACCCAAGGCCACATGTGCACATTGCCCTCCTAACTGGAAAATATCCCCCTTTCCAAAATATGCTTTGTACTTGCCCTGTTGGAAAAGCCAGACGATGACAAAGGGTTGTCCAGATTGGGACACTGGACCAAACCTACTGCTAGTTGCACCTTCTGATGGCTCTTGGTTTTAATCCTTGAAGCAGAACTTGGAGGAATTAAATCGATCCTCAGATTTGTGGAGCTACCATCCAGACATCAAATGGGATGTCTTCTGCCTTACAGGGTGTGTTTAGAAGACCCATGATGCAGAGGAGGTGTGAAAGATGGTCTGTTGATGGGCACCTGCTTTGCGTGCAGAAGTCCTCAGCGTGTTGTGTTCAAGTATGGGATGTGAAAGACTTGAGACCCTGAGGATGAGCTGCCTGTCTTGAGTAGATGACACTAACCTTGGTGGATTCATGGTCTGATTCAGTATACAGCAATTGGCTTGTCCACATCAGGGGGCTGGTCGATTTCTGGTAGGGAGAATTCATGGCAGCCTATTTTATGTCTTCTTGAATGCCATGATGAGCTGTGACTATAATCAATGATTAATGGGTTTTCTGTGATCTTTTCAGATTCTGTGGGTTGACTCTGCCATGTGTCTTATTCCTTGCTGTTTAACTAGCATGGTTAAAAAAAAAATTCAGAATCAAACTATGCATGGTTTGCTGAAGTTTTCCATTCCTTTGTTTCTTTGCTTGCTTACACCTCTCTCCAAGTTGGGGAAAGGCCATGGCTCAGTGGTAAAGGATCTGCTTGGTATGCAGAAGGTCCCAGGGTTCAATCCCCAGCATCTCCAGTTGAAGGAATCTGGCAGGTGATGTGAAAGACCTCTGCCAGAGACCCTGGAGAGCTGCGGCCAGTCTGCATAGACAATGCTGACGTTGATGTGCCCACAGTTTAATTCAGTCTAAGGCAACTTCATAGGTTCATTACCAAGAGGCATTGGTAAAACACTGTAAACAAGACATCTTAATGTAGGTATGCTTGCAACAAGATTGCTCTTTTTATTTGGGTGCTGTTTTATCAACCCACACACCCCCATGCCCAAATCACTGCATCCTTTTTTATAGGAATGGATAGGTTTCTTGGACTGCAAGGAGAACAAACCGGCCAGTCCTGGAGGAGATCAGCCCTGAGTGCTCTTTAGAAGGCCAGATCCTGAAGATGAAACTCAAATACTTTGGCCACTTCATGAGAAGGAAGGACTCCCTGGAGAAGAGCCTAATGCTGGGAGCGATTGAGGGCAAAAGAAGAAGGGGACGACAGAGAATGAGGTGGCTGGATGGAGTCACTGAAGCAGTCGTGGGAGCTTAAATGGACTTCGGGGAATGGTAGAGGACAGGAAGGCCTGGAGGATCATTGTCCATGGGGTCACGATGGGTTGGACATAACTTTGCAACTAACAACAACAACATAGATTTCTCCAAGAGCACTTCTTTACCATGCCTTATCAATGCACTTACATGCACAAGTAATGTGGAGGAGGCCAGAAAGCAAATGACTGAAGGAACAGAAGTTGTTGTGTATATACTCAATGCTATGTACAAGACTGAGAATTATTTTTTTAAGAAACAGAAGAATTTCTAGTAACTTGGTTCCATCTTGCACACGGCACTATGTGATTTTTTTGTGGCAGTCCTAAACAGAGGTATAATCTTCTAAGCTCATTGAGTTCAAAGTACTTAAGAAGGACTCACTGGTGGACCACCTGTTGACACCTGGGTTTTGGTCACTGCCCTCAATCGCTCCCAGCTTGCTGGACTAGGGCTTAGGGCTGATCCTGCGTTGAGCAGGGGGTTGGACTAGATGGCCTGTATGGCCCCTTCCAACTCTATGATTCTAGGATTCTATGACTAGATAGGCCAGCCCTTCTCAACTTTTTTACCATTGAGAAACTCCTGAAACATTCTTCAAGTTTTCTGAAACCCCAGAAGTGGTGCAATTGTGCAGAATATGGTTGGGAAGCAGAGCTGTATACATGCCCACCGGGGGCCCTTCCCCTTCCCACCCCCTCCAGTCCTATCATTGGTCATGGGGGGAGGGGGGACATTGACATGACCATAAATGGACATATCACTCAAAAAATGTCCAACATATAAAAATATATTAAAATTTAATTAACTCCTCAGGAAACCTTTGCAAGGCTGTCAAGAAATCCTGGTTGAGAAAGCCCGGGCTAGGCCACTGACTTGATCCAGCATGCCTTCTCTTATGTTCTCAGGACACAACTCTATATCCTTCTAAGCCCATTAACTTCGACAGAATGAAAGGGTGCAATACCAGATTCAGAGAGCAATGTAGATGAAGAGAATTGCGGAGGTATCCCTTGAGGCTTCAGGTTGGCAGCAATTTCATGCAGTAGAAGACAATTTCTGTGACAGTCTATGACCACCTGCCCAGCTGAGTGTCCGGGCGGTGTGGACAGTGGCCCTTGTCTGCCAAGAACAACCATTCTATTTAACAAGGAAGGCTTGTCTGCATTCAATAAAACACAATTTTGATTTCGGTTTGCGTTTATTCGCTCTCTTATCACTTTACTTTGTTGGCGTCATTTAAGACCAGCCTGTCGGAATTGCTCTTTACTGCTTTATTATTATTTTTTTTTACTTTATTGTCTCTCCTCAGGTTTAATTTGTCAGTAATACCTCAGCTTTTCCTGCTCTCCCTCTTCTCACTATGTACAATTTCTTTTGAATTTTAATAGCTCTGATAGCAAGCATTTGCTCAATGCAGTTCTTAATGTTTAAATGCAGGGCATATAATGGCATTAAAACCTACTTGGAAGTGAACTTTAGTGTCTCTCAATCAATTAGACTAATGCACACAAAATACTGTGTATTTATATATATATTTCGGCTCCCAGAGGATTTGTAGCATTTATTTTATTTTAGATGTATAGATTAACTGTTTTTCTTTTCTTTTCTTATTCTCTGCGGGGGAACAGAGATCAGCATCTTGGCGATTTACTCTGCCGTGCAAATGAATAGGGTGTGTGTTTATCTCCCTAAAATAATCTGAAACAAAAGGGAATCAACATGGACTTTATAATGTAATCTTTTGCAGATGCTGTGGCGTGTTGATTTGAGCAACAGAGCATGGCGGCTTTCTTCATTAATCAGGACAAAAAAAATATCAAAAATCTGCCTTTAAAATAAAAAAAAGGTATAATAGCATTCAGGTATGCCGGGATATTAGCAAAAAACGTTGACCAAGCAAAATGAAGCTAGACAAATGTCTTCTTATTGTATGAAGCATGAAGGCCATGATAGATGATTTCAAACAACAAAGCGCAGCCACTGAGACAAAATTAGTGTTGTTTTAATTACCAGTGTCTGCAGTGTTATCTATCCATAACTGTCTTAGAAGCAGACTGTCAACAGAGAGGAACAGAAACAAGGCCCGCGCTAATACGTCCAACAGGGTATCTCTTATCTATCTGAAGTCACAATAGCACTGCTTGGGAAAGAATGATTAAAAGCACTTGTGTGAAACATTTTCTTAGAGCAACAACTCCTCCCCTCCCACCCCAAATCAGTTCCTTTGTTTTTACCTTTCCCTGGGAGCACCTGAAGCTGGCAGCCAAAAGCTCTTTAGAGGTCGGGCTACTGGGTTGAAAACTGGACTTGGGCAACCATTTTTCTCCTCCAGCTTACAGTTGGCAAGCCGTGTGGGCATCTGGCGGGTCATCACTCGGGATCCTGACACTCGTCGTCAAGGGGAGAACTCAACGTTTGGAAAAATAAAATCCCTGAGCTGTGGTTGTTCCTTTTTCATATATATATATATATATTGGTCCAAAGTGCTCCCTAAGAAGACAGAGCGTTCCATCCTGACTTTCTGAGCTCACTGGAGATGAAAGATAGAGCAGCTTTTGAAAATGGGCTGGTGTGGCCCCGGCTACAAATGAACAGCCATAGCGATTGAGTTAATAGATTACAGTAATTATCCAATCTTTGGCTAGTTTGTATTGGCAAACTATAAATACAGTACACATTAGAACAAGGTGCTTACAGAATGTACATGAAAGGTCAATGTAATTTGCAAGTCGCTAGTCATTAGAATATGCTAAGAAAAAAACCCCAACCATTGCTTCGGGGCCTCAGGGTTTTTTTTTTTTTTTTAATGATGAATACATTGATTATTAAGTAGCCCAGGAAAAATGTACACTCGCTACTGTAGTGCGATGATGAGTCGCTTTATTTTGGGAAGGGAATCAACTAAGCTTCAGAAAGCATGCATTGAGGAAACATAATTGCAGGGAGGTACATTCCTCAGAGGAGCTTGGCCCGTATTAAAAGGAAAGAGGGGAAAAAAAAAAACTTGAGACATGTTTGTGATAAGATTACTAATAAATCTCTGGTAAGTCTTAGACTCCTGACAATAACATGGCAACAGAACACTTCATCTTTGCTGTGCTTTAGAATTTAAGATCGGTCACAAGCCGTCTAAATTACGGCTGATCCTAGGCAGATGCAGGGCTGCGCTACGTTGCTTGTCATAAATCTCCCGTTCCTTATATGCAAATTAAACTCCATTTTAAAAGATAATTTTTCACAGGGCGATTGCCTTTCTTTGCACACACAAAAAAATACATGAGAGGGATTCTTCCCGGGAAAGGAAACTTCTTGGGGCCAACGGGAGGCAATGGGGGAGGGCAAAAGACGGACATGATGGCTCAAAGGGGGAGCGAGGTTGGCAAGTTTGCGGGTGTTTTTGACAACATGTTCAACTTAGACACAGCAAGGCTGGTGTTTCTTGCTTTGCTCGGGCCTTGTTTTCTTCCGCGGCTGCCTAAGCTACAGTTCTTCCCCGAATCAAAAGGCCGGCTTTGTTGATATCAAAGGAAATCCTCAAGGCCTTTGAGGGCTTTGTAGCAAAGAGGGAATGAGAAAAACCACCGCGGCGTGTGAAGAACAACAACGTTGTCCCAAGTGGCAGACCAAAACAAAAAGAAAAGAGACGCACTTGTGTCCCCCCTTCCCCCAGTAAGGAGATTAACACTCCAAAGAATGATTATCTACCCTCTGTATTTTCGCAAATAGTCACTCCCCGGACAGCTACAGCCGTCACTACTATTAAATGTTTTTATTGTGAAAAGGATGCCAGAAAATGTAGCATAAAGACTCAGATTTTTAGAGGATTCTCTGCTGGAAATATGGAAACAGGAGCTTGTCTTAAGGAGAACTTATTCTTTAAAAAAAAAAAAAAGAAAAATTGGTTATATTTCTACTATCATAGAAGAAGAAGAAGAAGAAGAAGAAGAAGAAGAAGAAGAAGAAGAAGAAGAAGAAGAAGAATCTAGTGTATCTGTTAGGCAACCCATTGCTCCACATGAAACATATATGAAAGAAGGGAGGGAAGGGGGCATGCTATAGTCTGATATTGTCACATTTGGGAAGCTAAGCTGGAGTGGTTCTTGGAAGGAAGACCCTGCAGGGGAAGGTGTTGGCTGCTTCTCTCTTGCCTTGAAAGCCCCTTGCCTGGGGTCGCCATAAGTCAGCTGTGACTTGATGGCACTTGACACACATACAGCTGAATTATCCGAAGACGCGTGCATGCGCATGAGAACCTATGCTCACCGTTCAACTTTGTTGGTCTTAGAGGGGCCGACAGCCTCCCACTTTGTTCTACAAGCGAATTAAGTCTTCCTTCATCATCATGTAATGTTGCACTGTTTCTACATAGCCAAGAGCAGAACTGAAGTGTGGAAGAACTTGCTGCCTCTGGAGACCAGTTCCATAGACATGTAAAGAGTGTGTTTCTACAGAAAACCACCTCTTTAAGAAGAAATAGGCCCCATGCATTCCCTTCCTTGCTATGCATCCACTTTACCACCATGCCCTAGAACAGTGGTAGTCAACCTGTGGTCCTCCAGATGTCCGTGGACTACAACTCCCATGAGCCCCTGCCAGAAAATGCTGGCAGGGGCTCATGGGAACTGTAGTCCATAGACATCTGGAGAGCAACAGTTTCGCCACCCCTGCCCTAGAAGTTTTGTGGCATCGTGTACAGTGTTTTCAAGTTGGGAAGTCAACCAAAATGTGTGCAGGCCTTTTTTTTTTTTTTTTTTTTGGCCAACCTGGATGCTTTTTAGAGAGTCAGCCATAGTTACCTAAAATAAAAAAAAATGTCCCTTTAATAGTTTAATTAGAAGCTCAGAATAAAAACGGTTGCTTCTCCTTTTGGAAAACAAGCATTCCAGGACAAAGCTTAGAGGGGGGAAAAAGGTACAATGATGTGAATTTATCAGAATGTGCATTAAAGGGCAACATTCTGCCAGGTGAAGGATATATAAATATATTTTACAGTTCCTAGCTCCCGATCATAAGAATGGTTCATGAGTGGATGGAAATTTACAACAGGTGCTTATCAAATGTGAAAACGCTTGCAAATCAGAAACAAACTTTGGGCCTATAAACATATTTCAAGGATGACTCATGCAAAGAAATCAGTTTGATAGGAAGCCAGGATGATTATATTTAATTTCTGCATGAGCTATATCAAAATCGAGAGTGGGCAGCTCTCATTCTGAAAAAGCAAGGGAGCTTCTAGTCTGAGGACTCTATAAAACCTGTAGGAATTCTGTGTCCTGACACAATATACCTGTTTGCCCTCAACCCTGAAAGTAAAGAGGAAGGGGTGGTGTACGTGACTTGTACATGCACCCAAGGTAGATTTTGCAATTGTGGCAGCATTTGGGGAGATGTTGCAACCAAAGAATCCCTTTGGGATGTATTTATTTGAAATATTTGCCCCGCCTTGCACCTTATTTCCTTAGACTTGAGGCAGCTAACAAGACAACAACAGTTTGCAAGGCCACAAAAAACACAAGTCCCCTAACGAAAGAAACAAGATTTTTAAAAATGGAAGGTGAACATGGAGCTAAATCTGACAAACCAGTCGGATTCTTGGTATGTAGTTTTGAACTTCCTAATTCATCTCAGGTTCCAGGAGGGAACGGGATGCATAACATGGGCAAATACGTTTAACAAGAAGAATGTAGCCTTTAGATTGGGCTGGCCAAGTGTGAGTATCAGTCAGGCCTTTGGTTTCTGCTTGGACAACAGAGCGGAACTTTCAGATCCAGAAGGATACCCTCTAGGTCTGTGGGGTGTGGCCCTCTACTCTCTTGGCTAGACAATGGTATTTATGTTACTTGACTTCCTGTAAAAGGGTCATCTGGGAGCTGGGGATAAAATGTGCTTTTGATCATTCTCTAGAGCAGAGGTAGTCAACCTGTGGTCCTCCAGATGTCCATGGACTACAATTCCCATGAGCCCTTGCCAGTGTTTGCTGGCAGGGGCTCATGGGAATTGTAGTCCATGGACATCTGGAGGGCCACAGGTTGACTACCCCTGCTCTAGAGCATGATTTCTCAACCAGAGTTCATTTCTCTTTCTCAACCCTGGGGTTTCTTAATGGCCCTGGAAGGGTTTCCCGAATGGGTAGCAATTAATTAATTTGTATATATATATTAAATTTGTTAAGCCTTTATCGGGAGATATGACCATATATGGTCTTGTTGACCTCCCCACCACCAGAATGGCCAATGACGGGCCTGGAGGGGGTGGGGAGGGGCCCCAGATGGGCATGTACACCTCTATGCTTCCCAACCATATTCTGCATGATTGTGCCATGTCTGGGGTTTCACAAAGCCTGAAGAATATTTCAGGGGTTTCTTAGCAGTAAAAAAGTTGAGCAAGGTTGCTCTGGAGCTTAGAAAAGTTGGCCACTATCCTCCTTTAGATAACCCTTTCTGATTCATACCCATCTTGTTTACCTCTGCCCATCATCCCCAAAGTGTGTGCAAAATCTAATTATGACTAGCATTTGTGTTTTTCGTATGGAACAGTTTACTGGGTTTTTTTTTTCCCCCAACGACACCCTTTAAGGTAGGATCGTCGATGCTCTTGTTATGCAGACAGTAATTAGCCTGTTACAGTGATATTAATTAACATGTTAGAAATGTTTTCTTTATTAATGAGAAATTCGCACATTCTATTTAAATTAATTTGTATAGTTTAAAATTAATTTATTGTGGCCCTCCATGACCTCGACTCCACGAAGACAAAACTGGAGTATTGTACTAGCGGTTAAACCATTCATTAAACATTTTATGCAAATAGTGTTTGTTTATAAACAAATTAACTGCAAGGATTTTTCAAAACAGGTGCTGTGTTGTGAATGCGTACTAAATGATGTGGTACTGAAAGAATTAATTAGACCTTCAGATGTAATTAGTCGCAATAATTTGCGTGATTAGCGGCTTGGTTAAGAAGTAAGACACATATCGCAACGCTTCCTGGAGTCGCTGTAGTACCTTTTGTGTTTCCTACGGTGAAGATAAGGGCTTTGCCATGTATCAGAAATTTCTCCCCCAAAAAAGGGGGGGGGAATGCTGACAATGCCAGAGTTAATTGCAAAGTATTCTATGGGGGTAATGTTTCCTTCCTTCCCCCAGCTTCTTTCAAACTGTATTCATTGGAAGCAGTATTCTTTGCACCTTGATGAATTTTTCAAATCCAGAATGGTTAACCCCAGGTCTTTGACCCCCCTGGGACAAGGGCTGGGACTTGCTCTGTCCAGGGTTAAAAGATAGTACATGATGGTTTAGAGCAGGGGTAGTCAAACTGCGGCCCTCCAGATGTCCATGGACTACAATTCCCAAGAGCCCCCTGCCAGCGAATGCTGGCAGGGGGCTCATGGGAATTGTAGTCCATGGACATCTGGAGGGCCGCAGTCTGACTACCCTTGGTTTAGAGCCAAGTTGAAACATGGCTTGCGTTTTCTTGATGCGGCAGCCATAGATGTTGAGAAGACTGTGGGTAGCACACAGTTCCATTACATATTTTTGGTAGGTTCTCCCAGTCCCTGTGACTGTATTGTCTGAAAGGTGTCCGATGTGCATTCAAACACTATGTGGGAAATCGGAAGAAGAACTCAGCAAAAAATCAGGTTTATCCAGTCAATTATATTGTGTTGAGAAGACTGTTCGTAGCAGACACACTGTTGGTAGGTTCTCCCAGTCCATGTGATTGTATCTTCTGGAAAGTTCTCCTGCGTGCGCTCAAACTGTACATGGGAAAAGGAACCCAACAACAACAAAAAGTTATATTACCTGGTCAACTATCTTCTTATTAAGGGCTGAAAGTGACTTGCCTGAGGTAACTTAGTCAGTTTGTGGCCAAGGTGAGGAGAGCTCACAAGCTCTCTGTCATCTTCTTGAAAGTGGTCATTGTCACCAGGTGATGACTTGTTTATTTATTTATTTTTTTTGCATGATAGCAACTGTTGGGATAACGGTGATGAAATTATTTCGTTAAAAAAAAGAAAACCCTTCAACACAACCCACTCCATACATTTATGAATGCATGAAAGCTGTAATCTTTTCTGGCATAGAGCCAGCTTAATTTTCAGTGAGAACATAGTTGGTGTCTGTGGAAGGAATGAGACCAGAATCCTCTTTGAACATATGGCTTCCAGTAGTGCTATTTCTGTTTAACAATTACGTGACACTGTCAAGTAGGAGTTGTGCTACCAGCTGCATAGAGGTACGCAGCCTGTAGACCCATGTGCTCACTTCCTGCCCGCTCTTGTCTTCCTTCCTCTCCTCTCTCGTTTCCTGTTTAACACCACATTGCTTTCATTTGAAAAAAAAAACCCTTTCATTTGTTTTGGTCCTCTGGACCTAGAAGAGTTGGTTTCTATACCCCGCTTTTCACTGCCTGAAAGTGGCTTACAGTTGCCTTCCTCTCCTCACAACAGACCACCTGTGGCGTAGGTGAGGCTGAGAGAGCCCTGATATTACTGTAGAAGAAGAAGAGTTGGTTCTTATATGCTGCTTTTCTCTACCCGAAGGAGGCTCAAAGCGGCTTACCTTCTCTTTCCTCTCCCCACAACGGAGATGGGTGAGGCTGAGATAGCCCTGATATCACTGCTCAGTCAGAACAGCTTTATCAGTGCTGTGGCGAGCCCAAGGTCACCCAGCTGGCTGCATGTGGGGTAGGGCAGAATCGAACCTTGCATGCCAGATTAGAAGTCGGCACTCCTAACCACTACACCAAACTTAGTGCAGGGGTGATGAAACTGGTTCTCCAGATGCCCATGGACTACAATTCCCATGTGCACATGCTGGACATCCATGGACATCTGGAGAGCCACAGTTTTTCCCTAGATCTCAACTTGTGTATTCATAAACGAAGCAAATAATACAGCACGCAATGCAAGTAGGGTTGCCAGCCAACTCTGGTTTAGGAAATCCCTGGAGGTTTGGGGGCAGTGCCTGGATAAGGGAGAATTTGCAAAGGGGAGGGAGCTCCTCTGGGAATGATGTCATAAAGTCTATCCTCGAAAGCTGCCCTTTCCTCCGGGGAAACTCTGGAGATCAGTTGTCTTTTGGGGAGAACTCTAGGCCGTACCATGAGTAAGGTCACCCTAAGTCCAGTGCCGTCTTCTCCAAAGCAAGGAACGCTTCCCCCCTGCTTGATGAAATTGTCCAGTCCAGGGATGGTGCTTTTCCAACAGGTCTTCTGCTTGTCTAACATCCAGCAAGAGAGCCCCCTGCTTGATGAAATGGTCCAGTCCAGGGACAGTGCTTTTCCAACAGGTCTTCTCCTTGTCTAACGTCCAGCGAGAGAGCCGTTGGAGAATTTGGATGCTTATGGGTGGAGGGAAACCGGCATGTAATAAATACTGAGAGTGATGAACATGAATCCAAAGACTTTACTATGGATGAATTATTTAATTAAAACGAACTAATTACTACAGATGGAGCCAGCTATCGTTGAAACGTTGAGTGCGACACAATTAATTGGTTTATTTGCAAGGGATGTGCATACATGTATTTAATCTGCCGGCAGTTTCGAGGGAGAGGGATCCTCGCATTGTTCCTGGAGAGACAAGATGATGGAACAAACAGAGGATTCACTTGGCTGAACCCTTCCGCAGCTCCAGCGTAGTCTCTTTAATTCTTTTCATCTTAAAAGCCTGATGTCTGTAAAACAGCCATTCCAGTGGCACTTTCTGTAGTTTTTTTTTAATTTGGCAAAATTAACGTTTGAGTGTCATCAGCTGTTCCCAATGCATAGCTGAAGGCGACAAGGAAGGCAGAGTCAAAGGAGACAACCATTCCGATTAAAACCAATCAGTGAGGGAAAGGACGTGGTAATTCACTGGTGCTCCATGAGGTTTAAACTTGAAAAAGGAGATGGGGATTGACCCTGATAAAAGGTACGTTTACGTGGGTTTGGTTTCTTGACATGGGCAAGAAAGGATTGGGTGGGGCCTAGGTTGTACCCAGAGGGGACCACCAAGCATTTCTACACCAACCTCAGATATTATGTTGTTGTTTTGTGGATGTATGTAGCAGATGGAGGCTCTTTCAGTTGGCCAACCTCCGGTTGAGGGCAGGAGATGCCCTGCTTTGAGGGCCCACTGCTTGCTGGTACTTGAAGTGGATTTAAAAAAAAACTCACTGGTGCCACAAGCATGAAGCCAGAGGAAACCTAGAAGCACTGGCAGTCAATGCAGGGATTGCTAGAAACTCTATGGTAAAACTACCACCATGGCTGCTGGGTTGCCCATCAAAGGGACGTCATCAGGCTCATGAGGCCATCTCCCACACCGTGCACCCAATCCCAATCCAGCTGCCGGTTGGCCTAGCAACCCTAAACATATTACCCATAATCCTCCTGATATGCACAATCATTGTTTCTTTGGAACCCTTGTAACCAGGCCCTAAATTAATGTATGTTACTACAGTCCTAATTCCTTCATAAGAAATGGACTCTTGAAAAATTATGAGATCCCTTTCGCTGCTGCTGGTGAAATTTCTAAGTTTTTCTAAAAAGAATTGTGTGTGTATCTAGTACGGCAGGAGAGTCTATGGTTTCCTTTTGCTCAGCCCTGGTCCCTTTGGAAAGGATGGGCCACCACTAGGTTCAGCGTCTCTTTCAGCCAAGTTGCTTCAAGCTGGCCAGACTCTACTGAGTTAAAGGGTGGGGCAGCTTTCTAAATGAGAAAATCCCTGACAGGGTGTTAAGGGAATGATTAATGCCAACACTCTGCTTCAAAAAGCTGTAAGATCTTTAATATCAACCAAATATATGAGGCTTCCGTTGGAGCTCTTATCTGAAGGATGGCATCTAGGGTGCTCTTTCATCTTCTCTCGAGGCACGGCAACCAAAAGGGTGGGGGAATCACTTCTGTGAGATCCCTTTTGCATTGTCATGCAGATGGGTCAGTCAGGGGAAATGGCTACTTGTGTTTGGTACTGCCTGGAGAAGAAAGGGCCTTGGGTTAAGTTCACTTGAAGAACTCCACTCTCCTGTTTATCAAGATCATTCTCAAAAGCTTTGCTCTTTGTGTCCTGCCTTTAAAGTTGAGGCAGTTGTTGCCTAAATGCCTTTTCTGTGGGTCACCTGGAGCCTAGTTAGGGTTGCTAGTTCTGGGATTGGAATGATTTTGGGGAGGCGGGGAAGCCAGGAGTGGGTGGGATTTGGGACAGAGAGGGTCCTCAGTGGAGTATAATGCTCTAGAGTGGAGACCCCCCCCCAAAGCAGCCATTTTCTCCAGGGGAATTGATCTCTGTCACTTGGAGATGAGCTCTACTTCCAGGGGATCCCCCAGTCCCACCTGGGTATTAGCATCCTTATTACCTTCTTTACTGTCTTTTAGGTCACAGGAAGTTCCCTCCCAGGATTCGGCTGCTCTGCTCCTGCTGCTGCTGCTGTTTGCAGCAGGAGGGGAAGAAAGGGAGTGGGTGGGGTACAACCTGACCCAGAAGTGACATAGCTTTTGGGTTGCACTCTAAGAATCTCCTTACTTTCTTAAGTGTCCCCCCCCCCCTTAAAACCATAGATCATCTGGAATGGTCAGTTCTGAGTCTGAAGCCACACTCCTGAGGCCTCTCCCCTGAAGCCGTCTAGAGCATGGGTAGTCAACCTGTGCTCCTCCAGATGTTTATGGACTACAATTCCCATGAGCCCCTGCCAGCAAATGCTGGCAGGGGATCATGGGAATTGTAGTCCATGGACATCTGGAGGACCACAGGTTGACTACCCCTGCTCTAGAGGTTCCAGGCAGAGGCCTGACACTCCGGTTCTAGAAGAAGAAGGATTGGTTTTTATATCCTGCTTTTGGCTTTACAAAATAAATGAGGTTAAACACCCAGAGGATGAACAAAGTTTGAG
Source organism: Paroedura picta (assembly GCF_049243985.1). NCBI lineage: Eukaryota > Metazoa > Chordata > Lepidosauria > Squamata > Gekkonidae > Paroedura > Paroedura picta. The sequence continues at coordinate 31,556,300 of NC_135382.1, forward strand.
TCCAGGGGCATCTTTAAGACCAGAGAAGTTTTCTTCGAGGCACAAGCTTTCATGTTTATGCAAAGTTCTTCCGAAGCAGTGAAATGTTCTGAACCATTACATATAGGAAGAGAAAGGGTGGATGGTGTTAATTGCCAGGAAGAGCTCATTAGAGTCAAGATGCATAAGTGAAGGGGCAATTCTAGCAGAGGCTGGATTAAGAGAGTTGGTAAGGCTTGTGAAGGGCAGTAAATTAGCATCCAAATACAAGAGTTAACAAACAGATGTGAGCACTGTTTGTTCACAGGATGAATGTAAGGGAAATGTTATGTCAGCAGGATAAAATGATTTGTGGATGGAGGGCATGCCACACCAGGAGGCTGCACTAAGTCCATAGAGATGGCTCTGGTTATCTATACAGGATTGCGATCAATTGCACCTACCATTTCCCCCCTTCTTTCAGCCACGGTACGTAAGAAACCCAGGGACGTGTGGTATTTGCGTGGCTTCCAGGTACATATATTTCCCTGATAGATAATTTATTTTAATACCACTTCTATATTGCTATAAATATGTTGTATTTCCAAAATGAAATGTTTTCTAGGTAGGATCGTAATTCTGCGAGACGAATTTGCTTCTGACGATAGACAAATTATGGGCTACAACGTGTGATCAAGTGACAATACAGAAAGCTTAAACAGAATGCGCCCTAAGGACAAAGGCTGGTTAAACTACGGGGGATAGAATAAATGGGAGTTTTAGCAAAGCTATCTCTGATTCCAGCCGATAAATTACGCTCTTCTCTCTTCTGCATCTCTTTGGGACTGTACTACATAAATTATGACCAAATATAATTTAGGCTATCAGAGTATATTTCTGAACATCCATCTTGTACATTTTAAGTACGAAAATTACCATTTCTGCAGAAGTATAAAATGGAGACAAATTTTTTTTCATCTGGGCGTTTAACTCCCGAATACTTTATAGCAGCTGAAGGGGTTAGAGAAGACCTCATTACTATCCGAAGGGCAAAGTTAACCAGATGACTGTATAACAGTATTAACAGCTGCATAAATGTGGTGGGGAGGCTGGAATGGGGCATTATACAATTCGGGTGTCGCGGTAAAATGCCATTGCTTTTACCTAGGAGTCTCTAAATAAAAATAACTGTTGCCGTGTCAAAACTTCTGAAGGACTGTGAGCGTTGTTTTAAAAACTGTAGTTTGGAATAGCTCTCGGTTAAACCACATGCGCATTACAGTAGGGTGCTTGTGCCCAGCACTGATGCAGTTTCTATCAGTAACCAAACGTTTTCCGTCCTGGCCCCTACCTGGTGGAATGAGCTCCCGGAGCACATCTAGGCCCTGCCGGAGTTAGTGCAATTCTGCAAGGCCTGTAAGACGGAGCTGTTCCACCAGGGCAGGGGTGGTCAGATTGCGCCAGATGAGCCCTTGCCAGCGAATTGTAGTCCATGGACATCTGGAGGGCCACAGTTTGACTACCCCTGCACCAGGCCTTGGGTTGGGGCCAAAATTAATACCTCCTCAACTACTATCTATGGCCCCACCCATCCCATTCTATTCCATTCATTGTCCATTTACTTTATCTAACTGTAACCCCCCCCCCCCCCAGACCAGCCTGATTTTGGGGGATAATCATAAAACATATGTTCTGTGGAGAAACTGTTGCCGCTAATTTTAATTTTGAATTTTCAATCTGTTACCAATGTTAAATCCAAAATCAGCGGCGGTCTAAACAATAAATAAATAAATAAATACATAAATAAATAAATAGATAGATAGATAGATAGATAGATAGATAGATAGATAGATAGATAGATAGATAGATAGATAGATAGATAGATAAAATAATGTCTCCCTCCCAGTTTTCCTGGCCAATGTAACTGCTAGTGTTGCTGCCTTCCACGTGGGTCCTGCAGATCTCTCACAATTACAATTAATCTTCAGACTCCTGAGATCAGTCTTTCAGGAGAGAAAATGGCTGCTTTGGTATGGGTAGACTCTATGGAATTATACCCTACGAAGGCTTCCTCAATCAGGGTTTGTGAAACCCCAGGGTTTCTTCATGGCTCTGGAAGGGTTTCCTGAATGGGTGGGAATTAATTAACGTTTAATATATATATATATTTCAATTTGTTAATCGTTTCTCAGGCGATGTGACCATATATGGTCATGTTGTCCCACCCTCCCTCCTAAAATGGCCAAAGATCGACTTGGGGGTGGGAAGAGGAGGGCCCTCGAGTGGGCATGTACCCAGCTATGCTTCCCAACCATATTGTGCATGATTGCACCAATTCTGGGTTTTTTCAAAGCCTGAAGGATATTTCAGGGGTCTCTCAACAGTAAAAAAAAGTTGAGAAAGGCTGCCCCACTAACATCCCTCCCTTCCCCCAGCCCTACCCTGCCAGATTCCATCCACAAATCATCAAAATTTCCCAGCCTTGGGTTAGTTACCCTAAGCAAGAACCTGTTGTAGCTTGAAGATATCCCACAAGAACTAGGTAGGTCAAGCTTCCATGCAGTAACATCTAGCAGGTCCTCCCTGTCAAAAAGAGGGCCCCAAGCCATACTCTACCTCCGGAAGATAAATTTAGATTGCTGCTGCTATTTTTGTTTTCTAACATCAGATGCTGCCTTACATTTTAAACATACCTATTTTAGATTTAAATCCACCTAATGAACTTTGAATTGTTGTCAATGTTATTTATACAATGTACACTCCCTGAGCTGGCTTGCTGGGTAAGGCGGTATATAAATTAAATTAATAAATACAAATTTTAAAAAGCAAAATAAAAAGGGAATATTAATTTAACCAGATTGGTGTAGTGGTTAGGAGTGCGGACTTCTAATCTGGTGAGCCGGGTTTGATTCCCTGCTCCCCCACATGCAGCCAGCTGAGCGACCTTGGCCTCGCCACAGCCCTGATAAAGCTGTTCTGACCGAGCAGTGATATCAGCGCTCTCTCAGCCCCACCTCCCTCACAGGGTGTCTCTTGTGGGGAGAGGAAAGGGAAGGCGATTGGAAGCCGCTTTGAGACTCCCTTGGGTAGATAAAAGCGGCATATAAGAACCAACTCTTCTTCTTCTTCAGTAATATCACGGCTCTCTCAGCCTCACCTGCCTCACAGGGTGTCTGTTGTGGGGAGAGGAAAGGGAAGGTGATTGGAAGCCGCTTTGAGACTCCTTCAGGTAGAGAAAAGTGGCATAGAAGAACCAACTCTTCTTCTTCCTCGGTAATCTCAGGGCTCTCTCGGCCTCACCTCCCTCACTGGGGGTCTGTTGTGGGGAGAGGAAAAGGAAGCTGACTGTAAGCCGCTTTGAGCCTCCTTTGGGTAGAGTAAAGTGGCATATAAGAACCAACTCTTTTTCTTTCTGCATAAACCCTGTAGCCTAGAGAGAGTGGTGCCATTATAGGTTTTAGAGAACAATGGAGGGGAGATGGAATAAAAGAGATCAGAACATAAATGTGTCGGTGGTGGGAAGGGGATATGAACAAGATGGCACCGGTTGTATAGAAATACTGGTAACATTCACATTGTTTTGAACATCTCTGGAACCTTAAACATCCTCTCGATAAACGGAATGGCACAACAATGGTTTTGCTTATGCAAAAATCCAAACTCGCCACACCGTTTGCGGTGTCCGGCGTGAAGCCCTGGTCTTTCAAACCCAGTCGGCTGCACAACCGCCACCCTCCTTGTTTGCCTCCCTTGTTTACCCTCTCTGTGGAACGGTGACCTCTCAAAAGGCATTGCTTTCTGACTTTCCGAAGGGTTACTCTCCTGCCTCGATTCCTCCCCTGATTATCTTGATGCCTGTCAAACTGGCAAGCTCTCCCCCCTGCCTTGCTCTTTCCTTCCTAATAGACAAGAAACAGCCCAGTCAATAATATTTTACTTGTCTTCCCCTTTGCGTGTCTCTTCCTCCGATCAGTTTACGCGGGTTTGACTGCAGAAAGTCAGAAGGGAGGTTAAGATCTGAAAGTTCAGCCAAATGTTATCAGCCGCCGAGATGTTGCCGAGGGAGAGGCTTCGCCAGCCCCCCCCCATGCCCGAAGCCAATAATAGCTGCATATAAGTGATAACATCAACAGCTGTCAAAGATCCAGGCATTTGTGGTTCATCTGTAAACCCAAACACCTGTATTCAGTCAAGCTTTGATTGTTATCCCCTCTTTCCCTGTCATTCTGATTCGTTCCTTGAAGGTTTTGCCAGGATATTCTAAGCTGACAGTTGATTTATAAAGTGAAAGGGGTTTTCGGAGCCATGGTTTGGTTTGGAGGGAGGGGGGAGAAGAATTGACAGAGGTTTTTCATTCATAAGGTGACAAGTTGCAGGGACGTTCCTATTGACAGGATCCTTTTGCTTTTTGTTCCAGACCACGTAAGTAAAATGCTCGGCTCCCTGGAAGCGAGAGTTAAAGGTTCTTTGAGATTTTCCAACATGTGTCACTTTAAAGAACGTTATGTACTTGCTGAAGATTTTTTTTAAGAGGGGGGGGGGGTTTGAGTGATGAATTAGATCAAAGTAACTAATAAACATTTGGCTTGAAAGCTCTTCAGAACACAGTATATATATGTTGGAGATATTTAAAGATAGAGTTTCAAGGATCAAAACTGTAAAATAAACCTTCGTATCTTCAACGGACAGATGATGCTCTCTTGTCCAACTGTAATAAGTTAACAGGGAGATCAAAAAGGAGAGTTCTGTCTGACTTTTATTAGTTTGTCAGAAGGGAATCCATGGTAAAGCTCAGAACATCAATGGTCATATTTTATACAACTTCCCGAAATTTCGCCTTCCATAAAATTGTGAATGAGGTGCTTATCAGTCAGAGGAAGACGCTCGTTCCATATGGGTTGGGGGAGGCCAGCGAGGGAAACTCAACGACCCCGATTAGGAAAGGGATCGACGAATTAAATAAATGTGTTGTCTTTCTGTATTGGTTAAATAACTGATTGTGGTGTTTGCTTTAATGTTGTAATGCAACAACAGTCTGTAACCGCTTTTCTCTTGACTCGATACAAGAGGAAAGTGCATTAGCATTGTATTTAAAAGGTATATTGATTAAGGGTATCCATGGGTCAGATTGCATTGATTCATTGCACTAATGGTGGCTCTTTTGATCCGGTGCGAGGAATCTTCGGCTGACACCCACAGGCGCGTGCACCAGAGGAAGAATTCGTTGTTAGCTCAACAGATCCATGGGTTTCAACCTCGTTGGTTTTTAAGCGGGTTCACTGTTGACTTCTCTATTCTTCAGGGACTGAGGGATGGGAAACCTTGGGGTAATTCATCAAAAATGGTTACTTCTAAATAGCCATATGCTATTATTTACCCCATGAAAGAATCTCTAATGAAACTTTTTAAACAAATACTTTTTTCAGTGGGGATGTGTCCGAGGTTGCTTATTTTCATGTAGACTTCTTAAGGAGGTCTATATCTTAATAAGCTTTTGGGACTCAGCCTCCTATACATATCTACTTCCTGCCCTCCCAACGCCTGGATTTCAGGCTTCTACTTTTGGAATTTGACTGCCAGTCCAACCTGTACTATGTCTTCTGCTTCAGGTACTCCTAATCTCATCAATGGCTGGTTATGGAACTTGGACTCTTCTTCTTGCCTTTGGCCTCATTGGACAAAGAGATCCTAAACATCAAGGCTTGGCTATTCAGAGTCCAACTTTTGCCAGCTGGGAAACCTTCACCATGGTGATGGTGTGGCACATGGTGAGTATTTGAAATTACAATATGGTGGTGGATATGGATCCTATGGAAGAAGCTCAGATTTGGGGTGATGGCCATGAGCTCATACTTGCTTATTTAACCATTTAGAGCTGGTACCTAAGATGCATATCCTCCATTCACCCAACCATTGACGTGCATTTGAACACTAAATACTATGAATCCATAGTGGTTTAACAGATCTCAGTTATAAAAAGTACGTTGCTGTACTTTTTATAACTGAGTAATGATGTAAGTTTATTTATTTATATTTAGATTTATATAACTGCCCCTCCTGGGTGACGACTCGGGGTGGTTTAGAACATAATAAATACATTAAAACATTGATCATAAGCAACAACAATTAACATTTTTAAACAATTATAAAAAAGCCTAGGATTCCAGTTCTCAGCACAGATTGTCAATGTTGTACTCCTTCCGATTTCATTTATTCCATGGGGGTTCTTCTGGGGTCTCATGGGAGGAGGCCAATAGAAATTATACCATAGATCAGGGGTAGTCAACCTGTGGCCCTCCAGATGTCCATGGACTACAATTCCCACGAGCCCCTGCTAGCGTTTGCTCTGGGAATTGTAGTCCATGAACATCTGGAGGGCCACAGGTTGACTACCCCTGACATAGATCATTTATTGGCCCCAACCAAATGCCTGGTGGAAGAGCTCCATATTGCAGGCTCTTCAGAACTGTGGAAATTCCTGAAGGGCCTGCAGATCTTCCGGGAGCTTGTTCCACCAGGCTGGGGCCAGGGCCAAAATGTTTGCGCCGACGTTGTGTGTGAGGATACATGAAATTGCTTTGTTCAGTGGGAGTGTGTAGGATAGTGGTGTAGACATAGTTGTCTTTGTGTGCCTCAACTCAGTGATGGGCCTATTTCCTCTGTGATACCTGCCAAAGCTGTACATTCAGGGCTACTTATTTCCTATTGTTTTCCTTCGAAGTTCCTGCGGTGGGGGGGGGGGGGAGGGGGAGTATAGAGGGAGGCCTTCCCTGCTGGCATTTTCCAGCCCTGTAGTGAAGAATGGTTTATCTTGTCATTTCTGCTGCAGTAACGTGTGAAGTGGTTCATAGATAGTTTCAAAACTCAGCATCTATTCTGTTTGATTTACTTTCTTGGGGATCTGCTGGAAAGGAAATATGTATGATGCACATCTTCAGAGAAGCTTCCTGTTACTATTTTCAACTGATTTAAAAAAAAAACAGTTATAACTTTTGTTTGAAGACTTAGATGTCATGGGAAGTTTGTCAAGTTTCCATGATATGTGCAAAAGCTGTTGGGGGAGGGGGGAAAGTATTTTAGATTTTTATTTCCTGTTCCCGAGCAATTTTCACAGATAATGCTGCTTCCCAGTTTTAATTGAAGTTGTCCTGGATGGGTGTTAACTTATTTAATCAAATGGAAATGATCCAGATATATCTTCTACATACAGCTGTGCATTTGGAGAATATATATCAGCAGCCCTCCAATTAGCAGAAAGCTGTGTTCATGGGAGAGGTTTAAGGTACTCAACAGCGTAGAAAGGATTTATAGCCTTGGGCTCAGTCAGTTGTGTGCATTACATGCAGCCCACTGTTGGGTGCCTTGCAGTTTCACTGCCTCATAGGTGTTGTAGTCTTGCTCAACATAAGCTTGTTCTGGGTGGTTGTTTTGCTTGCAAGATTGAAGGCAGGATTAACATGGAGTCATCAATATAATATGCAAATGGTTTGTGTCTTGCCCACTTTTGTAAGAATGGAATGAAAAGGGATCATCATGAGAATATGGATAATTTTATTTTTCCACCAGACTTACGTATGTACAAACCTGTGGGAGTTAAAAGAATGAAGTAAGAATGTGTGTGTCCTGAAGTACCCTGACCTGGGAGGCCTAGGCTAGGTGGATTTTACCAGATTTTGGAAGCTAAATAAGGTTGGCCTTGGTTTGTACATGGATGGGAAATCACCAAGGCACGCCAGGGTCACTATGCAGAAGAAGAATCTCACGTAAAAGTCTCCTCTTCTCATGTACAGCAACATTGCGCATGTGTCTTCAGTGATAATTCTGCCATTAGGTTTTTAAAAGAATCAAGGCCAGAAATGGAAGGGAAAGAACAGCTTGGGTTACTGTTGTGCTTCCGGTTTTTACGGCATACTGTATGTCTGCAAGACACGAGCGCGTGTATCCGCCCAATAAAAGCAGTTATCAGAAACATAACTTTTTATATTTATAATTGAAATTGTAAATTAGGGTGTAAAGAAAGAGCGGGCATTGTTCTTTCGGCTGAAATGAAATCCTTGTTCGGAGACGTTGGCTTGGCGAGCCATTAATCTGCGCACTGGGCTACTGTTGTTTAACGCACAGGGCGTGATTTGCAGGCGGGCGACTCCGTTTAAACAAATAGGCCTGGTTTAGCTTCTGTGCAAAACTTATCTCCTTTCTCCTCCATATGTTTTGGAGAGCTTTAATCATACCAGGGTGCTTTATTTCAGAGTGCCTCAGAAAGAGTCTCAACTGGGTCACGTTATCAGCATGTCACAAATGGATGGTGCTGAAAACCAAGCAATGGGCCTCTGCAGTGAGTGCTGATGTGCCACGAGGAATCCATTTAGAGTTGCATGCCCTCCTGGGTGTAAACTGCATGGAGCTTTTATTCCAACCCCAGATCGATTCAGTCCCTGCCCTCTACACAGAATGCGATTTCCGTTTGGATTTGGGGCGATTTAAATTTTCCTTCTGCGGCAAGAAGGATTGGTCCGGAGTAACCCTACCTTTGTTGTGCAATATCTCGGAGTGCTGAAAATCCTGAATAAAGAAAGCTCCGTGGTAGAGAACCTCTGATAGGCTACACCTGGTCATGTGTCACGCTTGCCTTAAAGGAGAAGCCCCTAACTTCTCTCAACTTTTGTCGGTCCTGGACTTTTCCTCCCTCCTCTGCCTTTTTCGATCCTCTCCCCCCCTCCCTTCAAGAAAAGAAAGAGGCTCCCTGCCTGGCTCCTCTCTCCCCACCCTTCAAGAAAAGAAAGAAAGAGGCCCTCCCCCCCCACCTTCTGAGCCTCCCTAACCACGTGCAGAAGACTTTCCTGTTTCAATGGGGAGGAGGGGGGAGAGGAAGACCCAAGTTCAAAGCGATCTGAATTCAACAGGATTAACAATGGAATAAACAAAGTAAGTGCAGACTCTGCCCAGAATGCCCTTGTCTCCAGGGAAGGCTACCCATTGTGTCTCTGCAAGATCTACCACTTTGGCTTTTTAACCCCTCACAGCCGCTGCTTAGAAATGTCACATTTGGATACTGGGTTTTTATACCCCGCTTTTCACTTCCACTTTTCACAAAACCCTGGTTGAGAAAGCCTGGATGAAGGAAATGAATATTGCTTCTAAGCAGTGGGGAGTGGATTTCTTTGCTTCTGTTTCTTTGCTGTTTGGACATTCACCCTACACACCAGACTGCGTCTTAATTCTGGTTTAACTAGTCACATTTCTAAGATGACTTCTGGAATATGTGCTGGAGCAGTTTGTCTAGCTATCTGTTCCTTTGTATTCCCTCTGCCCCCCTCTCCCTGGGTTACGTTAATGATGTTCAAATGAAACACTGAAACACACACACACACTCATACTATTGATTCAATCGCTTCATTTCTATATGATCAGATCAAGATTCTTTTGGTGCGGTGTTTACAGCTATGTGCATTGGTAAAGACCACCAAAACAGGTGTCTTGATACAGCCGCTATGGTTATGTGGGGGCAGTGTTTTATTCATGCACAAGTGATAAAGCGCCACATGCCAAGATTCTTGATGTGCTCCTGAGTATGATAACATATGCATATCTGCATAATTGTTGTTGATGATGATGTTATCCATTCAATTGTGCCTGACCCTCGGCGATTCTATAGGAAAGTCTTCGCCATGCGCCCCTGTCTCTGACTGCTTCTTTTAGTTGGTTCACGGTCATCCCTGTATCGGCTTTGATGGTGTCGAGCCAGCGGATCCTTTGGCGACCACGTTTCCTTTTGCCGCTGACCATGCCGAGCATTAACGATTTCTCCAACGAGTTTGATCTCATGATGTCCAAAGTAAGTGAGCTTCAGCCACAATATCTTGCCTTCTAATGACATAGTTGGTTTGCTCCTCTCTAAAACTGTCTTGTTGGTAACTTTGGCTGTCGATGGTATTCACAGCATTCGTCACCAACATAATTGTTGCAAGCATGCAAATGTTCACACGGGTGACAAAGAAGGAAGATAGGAAGCAATCCAGAACACGGAGCCACATTTCCAAAGAATAAGAAGCTGCAGTTTCTTAGGCAATGGAAAACGTGTTGGGAAACGGAAACATCTTGGAAGAAATGACGAGGAGTATTTCCAAGTCCCTTTGTCTCTGAATTCCAGGTCCTTGACCTCATGGCTGTTTAATTCCCAGATACCATCCCAAAAGAGGAGAAATATCCATGTGTGCGTGTGCCCACAGAGGCTTTGAAGAACACAACAAATAGCATTGTGCATTCCCACCAAGGGGGAAAAAAAATCTTAAGATTGCATAGCAATGTAGCCGTCCCGGTCCGACATGGTGCTAAAGGCGGGAATGCGATTTGTTTTGTAATTAATAGCATTTAAGCTCCAGCTTAGTCAGTTTTGATTAAACAAACATTAAATTAATTCAATCTGCAAACACTTAGCCTGTAAGGACTATTGAGGGGAGAATGCATTTAGATGGACAGAGGGACGCATCTTCATTGGATTGTTGGCCACCTCTGAGTAGTTAACGGCCGGATCAATACAGCTCCTAGAGCTATAATAAAATAGCTTCGACACGCTCATCTGTGGCTGGGAACACAGGATACACATTGATTTCCTGGCCTGATATAACCCATTTACCTATTCAGTTAGTCCGTTAAGGAAGGTGTAAGGCTACCAGGACTCAAGGGACCAATGATGTCTGCAAGTAGGTTAGCAAATGCTTGACAATGTCTTAATCTGCTTTAGAGTTACTACTTCCAGGGTTTCCTTTTTAAAAAGAGGGGTGGAAACAGGATTTGGGGGAGCCATGTGGATTTCTAAGACTGAGCATATGAAAGAAATGAGCTAGATTAGCGATCCCCAACCTGTGGGCTGCGGACCACATGTGGTCCTTCAACTAATTGGAGGTGGGCCCTGAAGGACACCTTCTCCCCCACCGGCCCTTTACTTCATCCCCCCCAGCCCTTTACAACACACTTCATTGTTGTGGCGTGTCTGTATCTTATTTTGAAGGGATGTTTAAACATTACCATAGCGATCAGAGAGCGTTAGGGCAGTGGTTGAGAGTAGAGGAGTAAACTACCCCCCCACCGGGCCTCAGTAAAAGGCATTGAGTGGTCCCCGGTGATAAAAAGGTTGGGGACCACTGAGCTAGATGACTAGTCTTGTTAGCTGTCATCACTCTACAGCAGGGGTACCTAACCCGGGTAACTTTTGGAATTCTGTCACAGGGGGTTGGCTACAAAATGGCTGCCATGGAAGGTGGGAGCAGGCAGAGAGGGGGAGGAAGCCCAAGTGCAGAGGAGAAGGAAGGAATTTTTAAAATATACATTGGGAAAGAGTGAGAGAATGAAAGAAACACCGTGACAGCAGCCACCACCGGCCTCACCCACTTGCTAAAACACTTGGTGGGTCTGAGGAAAGGTGTTGGCAGGTTCCATAGTATGGACACCATGTTGGAACCGCTGCTCTGCATTAAAGGTAAAGGTAAAGGTATCCCCTGTGCAAGCACCAGGTCATGTCTGACCCTTGGGGTGACGCCCTCTAGTGTTTTCATGGCAGACTCAATACGGGGTGGTTTGCCAGTGCCTTCCCCAGTCATGACCATTTACCCCCCAGCAAGTTACCCACTCCGAGTTGATGTGAAGTCCTCATATAGAAGTACTAAGCGACTTTGAAAAAAGCTATGGACTACATATTCATCCAAGCCAAAGCAGACTTTATGCATAGTATAAGGTGATTGGCAATAAAATATTTTGGAGGTGGTGTAGATTACATTTTCCTTAATTTTATGTCAAATCATAGAGTTGGGAGGGACCTCCAGGGTCCTCTAGTCCAACCCCCTACACAATGCAGGACACTCACAACCACCTGCCCACCCACAATGACTCCAATTCTATGCCCTACATTATCTCAAGGCAAAGTATTTGCCAACGTCAGACATTCTTTAACTTTAAAGATGTTGCAATCCGTTTAAAGGAGTTTGTGAAGCTACAGCTTCACCCAGAATGGTGTTTAAAGGGCGTGTACTCTCTACAAATGCCATTTAATTGCAGCAATCTTGTTTTTTCCAATAAACCTGATTTTTTTCCTGGATTATCCAGGGCTCGTTATACTTGATATCTGCAAATAAGCCCTTCTATATCTGGCTGAAACAAGAGCTGAGAAGGTATATTTTGGCTATTTTTCTCAGCTCAGATATAGCCGAATGCACACCCCTACAAACGACCAATCAGGGAACTGGTATCATTCGCTGAGAAGGAACCAATCCCTGTTCAGAAGGCAAGAGATGTGGAGTCAGCCCCTTCCCGTTTGTTCTTCCAGTGGGTGACAGGAAGGCCTGGAGTAAGAACTGTTCGATTGAAAGTTTTGAGCACTTGAGATGCTAGTAACAAGACTGACTTATTAGGCAGCCAGCCTTGAAATGTACCCGTTATAAAAAAAGATGACAAGCCCAAACCGTGCCTCTATCTGTCATTCCCCCCTCCCGCCCCCTACTCGTTCACTCACTCAGATGACTTTCTTGAACCTGATAGAGCAAGAGCCGATAGAGATGGATATTTAGTTGCAGGGACAGATGAATCAACACTGCATTGACCCGAACGCGAGATGTTGTGGCAGTTTTATTTATTTCTTTATTGCTGGGCAGCTCCCTCCCTCCAAGCCTCCTGTGGCCATGATGGCTAGGACAGAAGATTGGGAACCGAAATGGCTGTTGCAGATGCTTCTACAGAATCGCTTTGAAGGGGGGAGGGAAGGGAAGGGGCTGAGAAAGCAAAAGAAACTCTTAAGAATGCCAGGTGCCATTGTCACAGATGGCGACTGGTCTGGAAGGATACAAAGCGATGTCTTGACAGGACTGTGCAACCTTACTTAGTCCCCACAGACAAGTGGATTTCCCCCATTATATTCTCTCATTCTTCAGGCTGGCTCGGACCAGAGCACCGCCCCCTGTAAATTCCTAGGTATCCCCTGTGCAAGCACCGGGTCATGTCTGACGCTTGGGGTGATGCCCTCTAGCGTTTTCATGGCAGACTCAATACGGGGTGGTTTGCCAGTGCCTTCCTCAGTCATTAGTGTTTACCCCCCAGCAAGCTGGGTACTCATTTTACCGACCTCGGAAGGATGGAAGGCTGAGTCAACCTTGAGCCGGCTGCTGGGATTGAGCTCCCAGCCTCATGGGCAGAGATTTCAGACTGCATGTCTGCTGCCTTACCACTCTGCACCACAAGAGGCTCTATAAATTCCTAGAAGAATGTGTAAAACAAATAGCAGAACAGCACGATGCAGTTTTCAGTTCCGTTTGAAGATTGCCCCCTTGCCTTGACTCATCCAGTCTAATCTTTCTGACTGATAGTGGCTCTATGAGAAATCTTTCCCACCATCTACTCCCAGATCATCACAGACTGGATGGCCTGGCTAGCCTGATTTTGTACTTGGATGGGTGACCATCAAGGAGGTCCAGCATCATCAGGCAGAATTAGATAATGGCAAACCACCTCGGCTCTTCTCTTGCCTTGAAAACCCTATGGAAGCCGTTCTCAACTTTTTGCCATTGAAAATCCCCTGAAAGATTCTTCAGGCTTCGAGAAACCCGAGAAGTGATGCAACCATGCAGAATATGGTTGGGAAGTAGAGCTGTGGACATGCCCACCTGGGACACCTCCCCTTCCCACCCTCTCCAGTCCCATTGTTAGCCATTTTGGGAGGGGTGGGCGGGTCAACGTGACCATATACGGTCATATCACTCAATAAACGTTTCACACATTTTAAAAATATATTAAAAAATTAGCTCCTACCCATTCTGGAAACCCTTCCAGGGCCCTCAAGAAACCCCAGGGGTCATCAAGAATATCCAGGGTTTCATGAAACTTTGCTTGAGAAAGCCTGCCCTATGGGATTGCTCTAGGTCACCTGGGACTTGACAGCTCCTTCCACCACCACCGCTTCCCAATCCTTTTAACTGCCGAGGTTGGGGACAGAACCTGGGACTTTCCGTATGCAACCAGATGTTCTGCCACTGAGCCCCAGTCTTACCCGTACTTTATCACACCAGCTCTTTCTTCTTAAATAAACCAACCAAGCAAATTCTAGGACGTTGCCTCTCCAAGGGAAGGAGAGGGGAGCATTTTGAGGCTTCTCCGCATTTTGGAGCGGCTCCCCCTGTTTCTTTCTGCGGTTTCCAAATGCAGGGTTTATTATTATTATTTTTTAATAAACATAAAAATACTTTCGCTTAAGCAGCATGCCTTTATTTCTCTGTCTTTTCTTTTTTCCTTTTTAACCATACTGCAAAACCTGCCAGTGAGTAGGTAGATACCGAAACCGTTCATGGGGAAAGATATATTGAAAAAGACAGAACAGTGAAGCCTCTGATAGGTGGTTATTAGATTCAGATAAACTGTAATCTTAAGTCATCTTATGAGCATGCTAATTACACCGTGACATTACCTACGTCAAATGCCTTTGCTTTGTTAACACGCTAGGCAAGGTCCTTTATTAACACGGCACGAGACGACTTCCTTTCATTAGACGGTTATGCAAAACTATACTTATAGTTGCCTGTAAAAAAAAAAATGGGAAAGTTATGAAAAGATTGTTTCTCGAGGGCTTTGCTTCCCCACCCCCCGCGATCGTAATCTCTATGGAGTACAGAAGGAGGCCTGGTTCAAAGAAAGAGATTTGCTTCCAGCCTCAGGTTTTGAGTCTTGTAATCGCTTTATCTGTCTTTGACGCTAAAGCCATAACCTGCGCGTAGGGAGGGATTCGTTGAAAAAAGCATCTTTAGCATGAGAACTCCATATAATTTTCGCCTTTGGAATATGGATTCTGAGCAAGTGTGGGCAAGGTACGGTTATAGAAATATATTCTATGTGGACTGTTGGATTTTTTTGGTCTGGTCTGAATGAAAGTAACGCCTGTTCAATATGCCGCCACAGTCTATGCCGCCGCCATTAAGATACGCAAAAATTTCACGGGGAAATGAATCTTTGTGCATTTTTATAATAGTGATATGTTTGCAAATGTTATATAAATTATTGTTTAATGATGGTGTTATGATTCTTAGTTTTAAATGCATTCAGCATTTTATTTGCATTTTGAATATCCCAGTGTTTCTTGTATGACTGTAAATAGTGTTGTTGAATGAAAATAATGTCCCTCCCTTTGTTTTCTGTTTTGATCGTATCTCTATTTGTTTACTTAGCTATTTATGCCCCACTTTTCTCCCTGATGGGGGCCCAAAATTGCTTACAGCATCACACCATCTTTCACATCATCTGATCCTCTTAACTGGATCTTGGGACCTTCTGCCTCTCCCATACTTCTTGTACACCACCCTGAGCCTACTCGCTGGAAGGGTGGTCTAAAAATCTAATAAACTAAACTAAACTATACAATTAGGTTTACTGATTTTGGGGAGGAAGACTCCTGGAAATTTGAGGGTGGAGCCCTAAAAGGGGTAGGGGTTGGGGTTCGAACTAGAGATGTCAAACTTTCAGTACTTGATCTCCCAGAGTTAAATTTCATCTCCAGACTAGAGAGATCAATTCCCATGGGGAAATGCTTTGGAGGGGTAGACTGTATGACATTGGAGCCCACTGAAGCTCCTGCCCTCCCCCAGGTTCCATCCCTAAATCTCTAAGACTTTCCCAACTTGGAACTGGCAACCCCAACCTCCCACCTCCCTGTTAGTGATGGGGGGGGGGGGAGAATGGGATCTGGCAACCTTTGGAAGAACCTCAATGGGTACATAATGTCATGGATTCCAGCCTCCAAAGCAGTTATTTCATCTGAAGGGACCGATTGCTGTCACCTGGAAGCTACAATGGAATACTGGGAGTCTTCTACAATGGAATACTGGGAGTCACCTGGAGCAGGCAACCTTATATCCAATAGATGGAGCTGCAGCTAAGACCTTCTCTGACTTGAGCAAGGGACGGGTGGGATATAGTTCTGTTTCTTTCATTTGACATTTATTTACAGTGCATGACCAGAATATAGAAGTCAGTTACATAAGCAACATAAAATTAATTTAAAAATCAGTTACGACATAGATGTATAAAATCAGATTGTATATCAAATGCAACATAATACTATTAAATAAAAGATATCTGTATAGATTCATGATCACCAAATTAAAACAATTTATCAATGGTGTTTATCAAGGATCTCCTAACTTTAATGGCCAAGCATCCAAACTTAGCCACTTTTTTCAAATCTCCACTTACTTATCTGAAAGCATAAATGTAAGATAGAACAATCTGTCTCTCCCAGGCAGGCCTGAAATTACCGGGGTAATAAGGCCTTCCTGAATCTGCTTATAATTCCTACACTCAAAAATAACATGTTCTAATGTCTCCATATTTTCCTCTTGGTAAAGGCATAAGTGTTCCTTGTAAGGAGGATCTACTCAAATCCTCCTTCCAGGATAGGAAAAGGCAAGACATGGCAATGTAAACGTTTTTATCCTGCCCTTTCTTCAAGAAGTTCCGGGTAGTGTAAATACATTTCACCCTCAGAACAATTCTGTAAAGGCAGGATGAAAGATGGCAAAAAGAAAAGGGATATTTTGAAAAAGAGAATTAGAAGAGGTTTTTTTTTCTTAACCCCCTGCTTTTTACTCCCTGAAGGAGTCCTGAAACAGCCTAACCTTCCTCTCCTCTCAAGAGACACCCCGTGAGGTAGGTGAGGCTGAGAGAACTCTGAGAGAACTGTAACTGACCCAAGGTCATTCAACTGGCTGCATGTGAAAAAGCTGGGAATCAAACCCGGTTCTTCAGATTAGAAGCCGCCATTCTTAACCATGACACCAAGCTGGCTCTCTTTTTGTTGCCTGTCCTAAATCCACCCTGTGAATGGTCTTTAAAAGCACCCTGAAGCCGTGATGATTTTGGGGAATGGAACGACTTCCAAAAGTCTCTGCCTAACTTTTATCTCCCTATAAAAAAAAGGGAATAGGGTGTGGGAGTGGTTCTGCCTTCAGAGAGATCCCTTCCGAATGCTCGCTCTCCTCTTATTGTTGCTGAGACGCAAGCAGGCAATAGGACATGACAGGTATGAGAGAAGACAGCGTTAAGCAGCGCTCCAAAGTATTTCACACCTCCGATTGTGAAGCTGGGAAATGCTGCAAAGCTTTTCGGGAACAACCCCTAGCTTGGAGGATCCTCAACGGCATCGAACGGAATATTCTCAGCAAATTGCATCTTTTGCTTGGGCTACTTTCAATGCCCTTCGTTCAGTTAAAGAGTCTTTCTACGGAGTTTTGCATGTGTTTGTGTGTGTCTGTGTGTGCAGGTCAAGTCCCCTCTACCTCCTAGCCCTTGCACTAACTGGAATGGATGACTAAACCGGGCAGAATAACCCAACGACACCAGAAGATGAATGCAAGGAGCCCTCGATGTCATTAGATCCCAGCTGTGATTGGAAGATGCTCTGGCATATTCCTAACCTTTTCTGCATGCCTCGCCGTGAAGCGGCATTTTGTGGGCCGAAACTCTGTTCCTTGGTCGCAGTCCTTGTGGATGGGTTGCTTCACCTTCAAGCGTGGCTTCCTTCTGATCAGCCCCCAAATGTTTTCCGTAACTTTTGGAGGATCTGAATCATGTCACTGGCTGCTGCGTGACTTGCCTTTTTCCACACTTAAAAAAAAGAAGAAGAATTCAGCAGATGAACCAGAACTTCACCCTGGTCTACCTGTAGGGCATACCTAGACAGCAAAATGAGGTTGAAATCCAGAGGCAGTAGAAAGGGCCATGCCACTTCAGACTAGGGGGGTCACTCACAATGTTCCCCAGGTTGGGGAGACCCACTGCAGATATAAAACCAGAGAATGTGCGTGTGTTTGTTTGTTTGTTTGTTTGTGTGGAGACAACTGCTTACTATGGTAGTTTTCTATAGACAGAAAATTATGAATGTATTGGAATATTGACAAAATGCAATTCATGGGCCATTTGGAGAGAGAGAGAGAGAGAGAGAGAAAGAGCTCCCATTCTGTAAGCAGCAGAAGATTTTTTTAAAAGGAGTATTGTGGGTCCCCTAGTGCAGTGGTCCCCAACCTTTTTATCACCAGGGACCGGTCAACACTTGACAATTTTACTGAGGCCGGGGGAGGGTAGTCTTTTGCCGAGGGACGTCACCGCCACCTGAGCCCCTGCTCCACTTGCTTTCCCGCTGGCGCCCCTGACTTCCCTCCGCCCACTTGGGGGCGCTGCCAGCAGCAGCTGCACAGTATCATGCCGAGGGGGAGCCCCAGCCATGGCAGCTGCTGGAGAGCACCAAAGGTGAGCCGGCAGCAGAGTGGCAGGGCAGCCCCCGAGGCAGCAGCCGGGGAGGAGAACGAGGAGGAGCCGTGGCCTGGTACCAACTGATCCACGGACCGGTATCGGTCCCTGGACCGGGGGTTGGGGACCACTGCCCTAGTATTTTCGGTGTATCTTATCATTGTCCAGTTGGTTACCCTTTCTGAACAAGCCAGACACACATAAATGGCTGCAGTGACTAAACAGGGGCAGAGTTCTGTACTAGATGGGCTTCAAATCCGGTAACGCGAGAATTAACGTACTTACAAATATCTTCAGCTTTGTAGTTCAGATGTTGCATGTGAGGTTCCTTTCCCTGACCTTCCATCGAGTTCCTTGCAAAGATCTCAGAGCATATTGGGGGGGGAGGGGGGGATACGCGCTCATATATAATTCCTGCATGTATTATGGGCATGGTAGACAGTGACGATTTGATGTCCTTTCCTGATTACTGTAAAAACACAGAGGAAACAAAATTAACTGCAGGAGGAGAGTCTGGTGACACATGATTTTTTGAACAGGGGAAAGCAGTGGAGTATGAAATGACAAGAAAGGAAGTCAATGGAGAGTGGGAAAGAGATGGAGAGTTAGTAGAAGTGAGAAAATATGCCGGGGCTGGAGATTTCGAGTGGACTAGAAATCTGTCATGTTATTTAGTAGCATCTCCCCCCTTCCCCCCGAATGCTGTGGAAAGCAAAATTTAAAAAACTGTTCCTAAGAATTGGCTGATGATAGTTCCTAGTCCTTTTGAAGATTCAATAAAAATGAAATCTGTAATTTGAGGGTAAAACAATTTGGGATGTTCACTCAGAATTTTACTCGCTGAAATACGACCATAATCATGGACATCAAGAAATTGCAGTGTTCTGAAATGGAATCGGATGATTGCAAGAATTTAGGATTTAGCCAGGAGCCTTCTTATCTGACAGTTAACACTGGTGCTTCGGTTTGTGATCCTTGCTTTACAAAGTGTGTGATGAGGCGTTATCCAGAGGAGGGTTTAATTCTGCTCACCTGTGCCTGATAAGGATGTCATCCAACCAAGGCAATTAGCTGATTTTCTCTCACTACTTAAAAAAAAGACATTTGCCACTTTCCCAACACCCTGGATTGTATTCCCCCCCCCTCGAATACTCTTTCACTGGATATGGTTGCATGGAAGCTGAATGTTAAAGCACACCCTGAGTTCCAAGCAAAAGGTGCTGACTCCAAAGCAGCCCTTCCTATATTTTTTCGCCCTGCATTGCCACTTAGAACGACTCCTTTCCCATTAACTAAGAAGAAGAAGAGCGGGTTTTATACCTCATATTTCTCTACCCTAAGGAGTCTTAAGGAGGTTATAATTGCCTTCCCTTCCTCTCCCCACAACAGGCACACTGTGAGATAAATGGGGCTGAGAGAATCCAGTAGGCCTCATGTGTCTCAAAGCGGCTTATAATCACCCAGAGAGCCAGTATGATGTAATGGTTAAGAGCAGTGGCTTCTAATCTGATGACCCAGCTTTGGTTCCTCCACTCCTCCACATGTAGCCAGCTGGGTGACCTTGGGCTTGTCACAGCCTTGATAGTGCTGTTCTGAGTGAGCCGTCCTGTTAGACATTCCTTCAGCCTCTCCTCCCTCACAGGGCGTTTGTTGTGGGGAGAGGAAGGGAAGGCGATTATAAGCCACTTTGAGACTCCTTTGGGCAATAAAAACCAGGGTATAAAAACCAGCTCCTCTCCTTATTGTTCCACTTGTTCTGAAATGGAGAGGGGTTTTTAAAAGAGAAAGGGACCTGTACTAGTTGCTCTCAATACAGGCATGCAACTTCACGAGGACAAGGAGCCCAACTGGAGAATCTGATGTACAGCATGATAAATATCAGGCCTGCCATAATATGCAGGTTCACATTCTCCATCAGTGGCAAATAAGAACACACTTTACATGATGTTTTTTTTCCGCCGCGTGTCCAAGACCAAATGGGATCTGACACTAAACAATGATACTGCTCTGGCCTCGAGCAATAGAAGAAGAGGTACGCTGAGCGAGATACAGTATTTTGCTAAAGGCAGCCAGAACTGCAGAAGCAACAGATACTGAAATGTTGAACATGAAGCCTTAAAATTCATCTCTGTTCAGAAGGCAGAAAGACACCATTTACATCTTTGCTGCAATGCTGTGAGTAGTTTTTTTTTTGGGGGGGGGGAGAGGGAGGGAATAAGAACTTAAGTAGATCCTGGTGGAAGAGACCAGTGGTCAATCCAATCCAGCATCCTGCTTCCTGCAGTGGCCATCCAGCTGCCCTGGAGGGCCAACCAAGTAGATATAGAGGCCAGGGCCTTCTCCTGATGTTGCCCGCTAGCAGAGCCATTCAGAGGTCTTTTGTCTTTAAATATGTAAATTCCTTTTAGTCACCAGTGCTAATAGCCACAGGTAGCCTTCTCTTCCATGAATCTCTCTAAACCTCATTCATCCCCCCTTGACCTTCTAGGTTCTCCAAGCTGTGCTAGATCCTGCTCTGCTTTCATCTCTGACATTTAAAATACGTGCAGATCCTACTTTCAGCCTTCATGATTATCCTAACTCTGCCAGATTTGGTTTAGCTCTGCCCGTGACATGGCAGATCATGTAGTTTCTATGTCCGACTCCAGGACTTGGGGATGTTGATAGCAGATGCAATTTGGGGAGATGTCAGCTCATTTCTAGTTGATGTTCTAGGAATTTCCCCATATCTCTATGGTAAATACCATAAAGACACGACAAAATCTCAGGAGCAGGGATTCCCAAACAGGGGCCTGGAGACCCCTGGGGGTCTGTGGGAGTTCCAGCAGGGGTCCATGGCCTTTCCCCTCCTGTCTTAATGGACGTGGCCAGAAGGTCAGGAGCTGGTCACCTAAACCAGGAGGGCTTGGTGGGTAGGCTGTGGGCACAAGAAATCAAAGGGGAGAGACAGTTGTGGCTTGGTATGGGAGAATCTGGTCTGTCTTTTTAGCTCCTGTCCTGGCCTACATGAGGCAGAGCCGCCATAGTAGTAGTAAAGTGAGGAGAAGGAACAAAAGGGGGGTGAAGGCTACAGGTGGTGATGTCACTTCTGGGGGCGTGGCAGGGAGGCATGGCCAGTTAACACCACCTCTGGCGGTCCATGAAGCCTGGGAATTTATTTCAGGAGCTCCTCCATGGTCAAAAGGTTGACAAAGGCTGCTGCAGAGCATCTCTATGGAGACCATTTCCCACCCATTTTGTCCTCCGGCTCCTCAGTTGCCTGAGGGTGGTGGTGGAGGAGTTTGAGGCCAAGGATGAGGGGCAAACGGGCAGGCCAATGGGAATCTTCCTGACTTCTTTCGGTTCCGTCTTGGTTTCATTTGCTCATACGGAGATCTTGGCCCAGCCCAGGAAGTCGGCACTATTGAAATGACAAAAAAACTTGACAACTTTCAGATGAGCAGCCAACGTAGCAAGATCTGTTTGCAGACAGAAATCTTTTGGCCATGCAAAAAGTACCCCGTAAATGATGCATTTATTCCGGAGCCAAGGAACCGTCCTGTCGTTTCCTCGCAAACACTCTCAGCACTGCTCTCTTTGCCAGTCACTGACTCGCCTTGTTGATATAAGCTGTTTGACGTTTGCTTGAAAAGTATCCATCATGCCAGCCAAGATGTTCTTTTAATAAGGGAGGCTAATAAATAAGAGAAAAGAAGGGATGCAGCCGGAGGAACCGGAGCTTTGCCGTCTGTCTGACTCAAGCCGAGCAATTACCTCAGTAATGCGGCAATAAACAAAAAAGAAATCAAATAGATTTCTCGCTCCGGAATTAAAATACTGCCTTCTTTCTCACAGCCCTGACTGCTGTTAGCACCGCCACACACAGACTTTGAGCAGAAAACACTCCTTGGATTTGGCTGAGCCGGTGATGTACTCCTGCCCTGTGAGAGGGAACATCTTTCCCCCTTGGAACAAACAGAATC
This sequence comes from Paroedura picta, assembly GCF_049243985.1. Classification (NCBI taxonomy): domain Eukaryota; kingdom Metazoa; phylum Chordata; class Lepidosauria; order Squamata; family Gekkonidae; genus Paroedura; species Paroedura picta. Next base: position 31,578,499 of record NC_135382.1, read on the forward strand.
CGGAGGGGAGAGCTGAAAGGGAGCTGGGAAAGGGTGTCGTTTTCTTCTTGGAAAGAACAGGAAAGCCAAACGGCACACGTGAGGCCAAAGCAAAAGGTTGGAGTGCAAGACTAAAGTCGCCAGTCCCCCACAGAAGTCCCTGTTTTACTCAGAGCAGTTGTGAGAGGAAGTCTTTAGGGACAATGTCTGTTGGGCATGATGTCCGGGGAAACCCTGAATTCCGTTGATTCCTAGAGGGCAAAAAGCAAGCAAACAAATGGAACTTTCCCACTGTCGAGGCAAGAGGAGAAAGCCAAGCCCCTGGAATTTATTTCAGGCCTGGCTGATCCAGAGGTGCCCTGTTACCTTGGCAGTTGCAGAAGCTGAGGCTCTCAGAAAGCCAGCTTGGTGTTGTGGTTAAGAGCGGCAGACTCTAATCCGGAGATCCGAGTTTGATTCCCCACTCCTCCACCTGCAGCCAGCTGGGTGACCTTGGGCCACAGCTCTCTCAGCCTCACCTTTCTTTCACAGTTCTTTCACAGCCACACAGTTCTTTCAGAGATCTCTCAGCTCTTTCACAGCCTCACAGTTCTTTCAGAGCTCTCTCAGTCTCACCTCCCTCATAGGGGAGGTGTTGTGGGGGGAGGAAGGGTAGGCTATTGTAAACCTCTTTGAGACTCCTTCAGGTAGCCAAAAGTGGGGTACAAAATAAGTCCAGCTCTTCTTCTCATTCCTTGGTCCATCCTTGGGTTGGCAAAGGCCTGTAGCTCTGAGGCCTTGCTTTGGATTTCTTTTGTTTGCTGTGAGTCGACTGGAGCCTTTCCACATTTAGGCTTTCCTCCCCGTATTTCCCAGGCTGAAATTTGTGACATGCTTTTCGCACGGAGTCTAATGGAGGCAACCTCCCATCATGCTTTGTTCCCCTTTTCCAAAAATGAGAGTTATTTTGCAAAACAGTGCCTGCCTGCACCTTTGTTTTCATTGCACCCCATAATCCCACCATTCTACACCCTCGTTTGCCTCCCCCACCTCTCCCCCAAATGTCCCAAATGTATTTCCCTGCTGAGCTGTCACCTCAAACTCTCCCTGTGTTGCCCAACACCAGACAGGCTACAGTTGACGCTTCTGCGTTGTCTTCAAGGATAGTCCTTTCGTACAGTGTACAGCAGTAGTCAAGCCTGGAAGTTACAAAAGCACTAATCAGCACGCCTAGATCAGGTCAATCTGGCAAGGGATTAAGTATCCTGCCATTTCAATGCAGAAGGCATTCTTTTCAGTGGCTCCGAAAAGCCTGAGAGGACTAAACGCTTTTTGATCCCAAAGTGAAATTCTTCAGGGAGGGAGTTTTATAAAGAGAATACAGTTACATTTTACACCACTGCCCCTTGTAGGCATTGTCTTGTCTTTAATGCATTGTCTCCTAAATCTTCGTATCACACTTTTTGCTTATACCGGGTTCTATTGCATTGTCTCCTAATTTTGCGATCCTGCTTGACGCTCAGCAGCAAAGGCAGACTACAAAAAGGTAAGCAAATTAATCATCTTGACCTCTTCGATCACCGGCAAGCCGATCCTTTCAGATCACTGGAAACGGAGCCTTCCCTCTTGGAGAGATTCAAATTTCAGCTTATTTGGCAACATTCACCTAGACTACCATATTTTTTGGGGGGACAGGTGTGTTTTAATTTATGAACTCTAGGGCAGGGGCACATCAGCATACTGAGGTAGTAATCTGCCTTTTGCCTATTAGACTGTGATGAACAAATCCAAGGAAAATCTAACCTTTTTTTTTTTTTTAAGGTATGAATACTGTTTTTTTCCCCCTTATGAAACTACCTTTTAGGTAATGCATGAGGAAACAGCTCCTTCTGCAGTCATAGAAATGTCATGCCGAGCTTCATTGCTGTGTTATAGGGCTGCTGGAGAACTCCAAGCTGCTATTAGGTTTGAAAACACGTAATACATTATTTGGCTTGAAACCATAAAGGTGATTTTTTGTTTGTCATGCTGCACTCTGTGTGGTCTCGAGATAGTTATGATGTTTAAGTCAGATGCCGCAGCCTTGCATTACACTAAAATAAACGTTCCGGTTACATGGCTTTTTAAAAAGAGGCAGAAATGTAGCTTTTTTTCAGGAAATGTTTAAAAATGGCCTAGTGAGATAGCATTTGGTGCCTTCCATTGAATGGTGCCAACTGGGGCACAGGCTTTTCCAGGCTATGGAGGGGTTGCTCATCTGTTTTTGGGGAGATGGCAGGGACGGTGATCCCCCCCCCCAAAAAAAAGAGTCAGTGAGCAGGGGAATAATGTTTTTATCTTCATCCTATGGAAACATCCCCTTCCCCCAGCAATAAAACATGCCAGAATGAATTAAGGCCATTTGCCAGTGAGGTATAATTGGCGGCTATTTTTTGAGTAGCAAATTTGTCGAGCGCTGAAGTACTTCGTACTTAATTGCAGCTGTATCGCTCTCTTCCTGCCTTTTATGCCATCCCCAGAACACCTTTGGGGCCTCAGCGTCTACAAATGCTCCTTCCCTCCCATGGCAAAAATGGGAAGGGGGGGGAGGAAGAGCCAGGTATCCTGCCAGCCTGTATGTCACACTGTATCTGGTGACAGTGCTGTGAAAGATACTGCTCTTCCAGTACGTTCAACCGTGCTTATCTGCTACATGAGCGCACATTACTTTCCATGGGCCTGGATCACTTTGGACAGTATCATTAAATGCCACGTCATTACCTGTTATGGAGTAGTGTTTTTGCTTGAAGTGCCTCTTGGGATCCATGCAACGGTGGGGAAGAATGATGGGAAAAGATGGACCCAGCATTAAATTTTCAATGGAAGCGCTATTGACTTTGACTTTTCCGGAGCCTTATCTGTTAGATGGTGTTTGTCACAGAACCCGTAAAAGCTGTGGATGTTCGTCAGTTGTGAGTTGCAGCCAGCTGAGCAATTTGGACAGGTGACGGCTCCGGAGGGATCGGCTCGGCTAGCAATGAGCTGGAGGGGGGCAAATTGAAGGTTTATTTATCCAATTCACTGTCAAGGTCAGGCTTGCTGGAGTTCCGTCCTGCGAGTGCTTACCAAATGCCAAAAATCCTGGCAAATTGTCTGAAAGGAGACTCCAAATGACTGACCTTTTGCGCGCTTCATATCAACATGACAACCTCTTTTTAACACGATCCTAACAGCGCATTAAGTGGTTTGTAAAATCCAGCTTTTAATGTCAAAAAAACGGAGAAAGGAAGCAGCAGTAACTTTTTTTTTTTTTATATCAGCAACAGGGGAGCAGGAAAAAAAATTGCGAGGGATGGATAATGGGGGAAGGGAAAAAAAAAACAGGCTCCCAATACAATTCAACCAGTGGGGTTTGCAAAATATCCCTTAGAAAGCATAACTCTATATAGGTATTTTATGCTGTCTCCAACACAGCAAAGATTCTCTGGTTTGCATTTATAGGTGCTTTGCAAGTGGAGGCATGCGCAGTGGCAAAAGGGCTTCCATGTGGGAGTTCTCTGTGCCTGTTGCTCCATCCACTGCCACTTTCCCTGCGTTTGTTTCTCCGTTGTGCCACCAGAGGTCTCCAGTGCAAGGGTGGCCATACTGTGGCTCTCCAGATGTCCATGGACTACAACTCCCATGAGCATCTGGGCTCATGAGAATTGTAGTCCATGGATACCTGGAGAGCCACACTTTGGACACTCCTGGATAGTAATACAGGCTTGGCTTGCATGGTCCAGGCTGGCCTGATCTCAACAGATCTTGGAAGTGAGTCAGGGTCAGCCCTGGTTAGTACTTGGGACAAAGACCCTTGAGGAGGTCCAGGGTTGGTCCACAGAGGCAGGAAATGGGAAATCACCTCTTTGACACCTGCCTTGAAAACCTCACTGGTTTGCCTTAAGTCAAGTCTGACTTGATGCCACTGTACTCCATCCCAACGGGAATTATGACCTAATGAGAACCAGCTTGGAGTAGAGGTTAAGAGCAACAGCTTCTAATCTGGAGAACCAGGTTTGATTCTCCACTTTTCCACACGCAGCCAGCTGGGTGGCCCTGAGCCAGTCACTGGCTAAGTTCTCCCAGAGCTCCCTCAGCCTCACTGTCCTCAGGGTGTCTGTCAGGGGGGAGGAAGGGTAGGTGATTGTAAGCCGCTTGGAGCCTCCTTCGGGTAGTAAAAATCAGGATGCCAAAAAACAGCTTTTCTCTTCTCATTTGGGCCATGCTTGAAGACTGCCAGTGAGGGGGAGCTCACCACCTCCTTAGGCAGCCTATTCCACTGCTGAACTACTCTGACTGTGAAAAATGTTTTCCTGATATCAAGCCATATCATTGTAGCTTAAACCCATTACTGCGTGTCCTCTTCTCTGCAGCCTTCCAACTCTATGATTCTGTGATTCTAAAACAGCATGAATTTTGAGAAGATTTTGAGTGTTCCTCGGGTCAGCCACAGAGAAATTCCAGCTTTTGATGCCTCCCCTTCCAGGGCTGGCTAAGCTGCACCACCAGCCCCTGTGGAAATACTTCTAGTTTCTGTGTCCTGCACATTACAGATATTGCCAGGGTCCTCTCTTTTCCCAATTGCTCAGTGCGGGATTGACGTTGGAGGACGAGGGGCCTCTTTTAATCCTGCAAGAGGGCTCCGAAGGCTTCCCTGCGCTCTGAAGCAGCCAGCAGTGCTCCGTGACCCGCTGCCCCAGCCATTTCATCTTGGGGCCCTGAAAATGATTTCGAGCATCTTGGCGTGGAATGATGATGGAGTGTCTCCCTTGATCCCTTAGCTCGAGAGTCTGCCGAGGCTTCAATAACGTATGATGTAAGCACAATAGCTTTTAGGACGCGCGGCATCGCTGAAAGAGGCCGTCAAGAACATGCTGAGGTATCTCTCCTCATAACGTGCCATAAAATTAATCAGCGTTTGTGCCGTGAGTTGCTGATGGCGGCCCACTTCTTCGCTGATCAATTCCGCACGAGGAGAGCCATCCATTTTGAGAGTGGCATCGCTCATTTGGCTGATCACAAGGCAAAGGGGTGTGTGTGTGTGGGGGGGAAGGATGGTCCCTAGCGACTAAAAATAATGAGGCCCCTACCACTTGCAACATTTATGCTATAAAGCCGGTGTAATAGGCAGTCTCTCCCCATGGAGGTCCATGGGAATGTGAGTTCTGTGAGGGCTGTGAAAGAGCTCAAACAGAGAATTCTTGGCATCTTCTAGTTCTGTTTCCCAGGATTCATTCGCGGAAGGTGTGACAGGTTTTTTTCTACCCATTGAGGGGACTCACACCGCTTCTTACGATTTTGGGAAACCAGGTTTGTTTTAAAATGGAACTCTTCCCCTCAGTGACCAGATGTTCTTACAGCAGCAAGGGTAAAGGCTTTGGGGCTGTGCATAAACTATGTGGTGAGCAACCTGGAACACGGAGATCACTGAGGCGGGAGTTGTATGTGAATAACAATGGGATGGACAGGATGCCATGGCAGTTAATGTGGCATAACACTGATTTGCGTTGTGAAGGTGGCTGAAGGCAGTGGTAGTCAACCTGTGGTCCTCCAGATGTCCAGGGGCTGGCAGGGGCTGATGGGAATTGTAGTCCATGGACATCTGGAGGACCACAGGTTGACTACTCCTGCTCTAAGGAACCCCAGGGACTCTGTTTTGACTTTCTAGCTCATGGTTTCTCATCCGGGGTTTTGTGAAACCCTGGGGTTTCTTGATGGCCCTGGAAGGGTTTCCCGAATGAGGGGGAGTTAATTTTTTAATACATTTTTAACATTTGTTAAACACTTACCGGGTAATATGACCATATATGCTCCTGATAAAGTTGGTTCTCTTAGAGCAGTAATATCAGGGCTCTCTCAGCCGGGTAAGGCCGCGCATGGTGTCAGCCGACCTCTTAAGGAGACCCCCACCTCAGGTCCCAGTACGCAAACTGGTCCCTGTGCCATATACTCAACCTCGTGCCCCCTATTCCGCAGCTGTGAATTCCAAACCCGCCCACCCCAAACCCGCCCACCCCATACAGGGGAGGGTGGGCGGGTTCTGTCCTCTGGCTCCAAGCGGCAGAGAGGGCGAGCACTGGCCAAGCGGTGCTTATAAAGTGCCCAGCCCCTCCCTTTCTGCTGCGCTGACGTTAATGTGGCATAAGACCGCATGGGTGTTGTTGCATCTTCTTGCCCCCACCAATCCGCAGCGTCGACTGTGGCCCCGCTGAGCTGTGGCCGCTCTTTATCTGTCAACAAACAGATGAAATGTCTGTTGGAAAATCTGCTCCTTCTAATCAAACTGCTAGGAACAGCACGAATGTTTGCAGAATGTTCGTGCTGGTTGCCCTTCCACAAACTTCACTTTGTCAAGCCACGAACCACCCCAAATTCGTGATGAACTTTAGTTCATGATCTGTTTCATGCCCATCCCTAGTTGTGAACCTTATGGCAACCATGCAAGCTAGGACAGCATTATCCTCATTATATTGCCTTGCGTAAATGAGGTCACAGGGACTTTTCTGCAGAGATATCAGAATCGACGAAAACGAATTTTGGGGGGCCCAAGACATCTGAGCTCCTAGACCAGTCCTTGTATGAAAAAAACTGATGACAATTTCTCCTCCTTCTGTACATCTGTAGGGTAAGCCCTAGAAAAAATATCTTTGAGATGAAGCTTAGAATAGATTGCTAATTGAATTTCCAATATGCACATGGTTAGGGAAAGGTTACCTTTGCCAGGCTTCTACTAAAGATATTCATTTGTCTAGAGAGCTTCATTTTGTAATAAAAAAGATGGTCTGATATTCTTTGCAGCCAAAAGAAGAAGAAGAAAAAAAATCTCACTTTCTATTGCATGTGTCAGAAGAAGTGACCAGAGACAGAAACTATATAATATAATACCAGCCGTGAACCCAAAGGAATGTGTCTTGTTAACAATTTAGGAAAGATCTAATCCGGACCGAGCCTGCTTTCATTCCTTCTTGGCAGGAAGGGAAGAGAGAGAAAAACGGCAAAAATATCACCTTGATATCTGTCTTCCTGATGAAGCAACAGCATGTAATGAAACTCTTTTGGAGGGATTATACCATTTCACTTGCACTCAGGAAGACTCCAATGGGCCCAACCATGCAACCTTGTCGGTAGGCGCCTTTCACATGATTTTGTGTTCTTTTTTAAAAAGTCCATCTAGTTTTTTTCAGATTAGTATGAACAACAGGGTCTTTCTGCCACAGATGCAGGCAAATAGGAAGTCGGCTGTCACAGGTGACCAACAATGTCCCCTGTCAGGGTATTTTCCTGTGCCAGACCTGTTGATGCTTTTGGAAAACTGGCTTTTCTTTTGGCCAAACGCTTCCCCCCTTCTGCTGATTTGGTAGGTAGATCCCATGGAGGACCCCACTCAGATAGGGGTTCATGTGGGCGATGGAAACTTTATAATAAATAAAGTATAAATACTGGGGGGAAAACTCAGCCAGTTCGTGTGAAGAGAAGTTTCTTCTTCTCCCAATACTTTGGATTATTTATTTACTAGTATCAAAGCCTATTTTAAAAATGGGCTTTGAAAGGGGCAGCAGGCAGGTGGGCATGAGAGGGTGGCCATGGCTCCCTTTGGCTAAAGAGAGTGGAAAGCTTCCCCCCCCCGCCAGCAGCGATAGGGCTTTGCGGCCCGCAGGGAGGCTACAAACTCCCCCCCCCCCAGCTCCCTCCCAGAAGGAGCGTACCTGCAGGCCACAAAGCCCTGTTGCTGCCTCTCTCCTCGTGGGCAACAATGGAGGCCGCAGCCACAAGGCTTCTAGCAGACAAGGAGGGAGGGCGGGAGCTGGAGGGGGAGGGCCAATCAGGGTGGACCTGGATGGACAGGGCCCTGGACAGTCTCCTCCCAGGAGGCTGTTTCCCAATTATATAAGGGAGTGAAATAGTGTTAAGGATTTAGGGTTGCAGCAAAGACAAGTCAAATTTCTTTTCCTCTTAGCAGTTAGGAAAAGATCAGAGCTGCTGGGAAATGAACAAAATGATATCTGAAAAGGTTGTCAAGGGGCATTCCGCGTTCCTCTGGAAAATGCTGCTATGGTCATCTAGTAGCTTCAAAATATGCACCGTCTGGCTGCTGTGCGAACTGGACCATTGGCTCAGTGTGTGATCATATGCACCAGTGGTTTGAAATCGCCTAAGCCGCAATATGATGAGAGAGCTGCCCACAGTTCCTTGAATCCCTCATGAATTCGCATAGCGCCGGTCGGCCACTTCTATTCCGGGATGACCAAAGTTCAGCAGAGTGGCGATGTTACACTACCTCTGCTGATCCGGGAAAGATTGAGGTCAGCTGCCGGAAACGGCTCTGGATTGGTGAAATTTGGGTTACTAAAATGCATGATCTGTAAGATCGTCGTTCAGAGATGGCCCCGTGGAAGGCAAAGGAGTATTTCAAGTCAGTGGCATAGTGATGGATTTACAGGTTGTAGTGATGGTCACACATGTAGGTAACTTTAAAAGGAGCTTAGAGAGATTTGTGGAGGAGAGATCCATCGGTGGCTACTGCTCCTTTTAAACTGCAAACTAAGCACCGGTGTTTTGCTTGTGGACACCTTTATTTGCAGAAATGAATTAGCACTAATTGGAGTAGGTATGTGCGCGCACACCTTTCCTTGACCTTCACCTTGATACAGCAGTTAGAGTGTGCCCTCGAATGTTGTCATCAAGTCTTCCTTTGTCAGCAATTTACCTCACTCCCCTGCCCCCCATGAAAACTTCTTGAGGATTCAGAGATCATTTTGAAATAAGAAGAGGCAAATACGAAAAGGCTAGTACGAAAGAGTTCCATGATCATCACAAAACATTTGGGAGAAAAGCAGCTATGGTTTCTTTCAGCCTTTTATGAAATACACACTTTTGGACACGATTCAGACGAAGAAGAAGAAGAGCTGGTACTTATATGCCGCTTTTCTCTACCCAAAGGAGTCTCAAAGTGGCTTACAGTCACCTTCCCTTTCCTCTCCCCACAACAGACACCCTGTGAGGTGGGTGAGGCTGAGAGAGCCCTGATATCACTGAAGAAGAAGAGTTGGTTCTTATATGCCGCTTTTTCCTACCCGAAGGAGTCTCAAAGTGGCTTACAGTTGTCTTCCCATTCCTCTCCCCACAACAGACACCCTGTGAGGTGGGTGAGGCTGAGAGAGCCCTGATATCACTGCTCGGTCAGAACAGCTTTCTCAGTGCTGTGGCGAGCCCAGGGTCACCCAGCTGGCTGCATGTGGGGGAGTGCAGAATCGAACCCGGCATGCCAGATTAGAAGTCCGCACTCCTAACCACTACACCAAACTGGCTCTTTCAAAGCAGAACATGGTAAATGCTCTCGATTTCTCAACGGTGTGCCATGGCTAGTGGCATTGCTTACTCAACGACCCCAGTTCTAACAAAACACTCCTTGCTTGGAACTGAGCCCTGTTGACATTTCATTGGATGAGCGCCATTCTCAATGGAAATTGTCAGTTCTTTGGAGAGAGAGATCTGCTTAGTCTCTCCAGTCAAGGAGTGTCAGCTAGTCTTTTAAAGTTTATCTTTTTGCAAAACCAAAGCTTTCCAATAGCATAAACAATATCTGCCAGTTAGCTTTCAGAACTTACATTAATGGCATACTCCGGTTTTATTCTGTTTCCTAGCTCCCTCCCCACCCCCCACCCCTTCAGCATAAAGATCTACTTGACTTGAATTCCTTGTGTTTTGGAGCCAATTCACATGATCAAAATGTAACACTTTCCTGGCGGTGACCTCATGGGAATTGGACACAATGGACATCAAAGTGCTTATTTAAGTACTCTGGCAATTGGCTGGCCTGGAGTTGAATATGCGGATATGGTAATGTAATAATTCCCTCTCCCGACCAGTTGCGGCATTTCGTGCTGAATGGAAATACAGGTGTACAATTCTGTGAAAAATAATGCATTAGAGTACGATGTACATTCTCTGACTTGACCCCCATGCAACTAAACCAGCCTTTCTCAACAATTTTATCACTGAGAAACCCCTGAAGCATTCCTCAGGCTTCAAGAAACCCCAGAAGTGGCATGATAGTGCAAATATGGATGGGAAACTGAGCTGTGGACATGCCCACCTAGGATTCCCTTCCCTTCCCACCTCCTCGAGGCCCATCATTGGCCATTTGGGGAGGGGTGGGTGGGTCAACATGACCATATGTGATCATCCACTAAGTGTATGACACATTAATTCACTCCCATCCATTCAGGAAACCCTTCCAGGTCAGTCAAAAAACCCCAGGGTGGAGAAAGCCCGAACTAAACTGTTCACCACTGAATGGACCTGCAAGTGCTTGGGGCAGGCAGGCAATAGTTGTGCTTTATTGGATTATGCCCCAGGCAGGCAGCCAATTCTATGATTGGGTTATTTCAGAAATAGATAGTTATCATTCCTACTTTAGACTGGAGTTTCATTCATGAATCATTCACGAAGGGATAGTGGCCAGAGAGAGAGAGAGAGAGAGAGAGAGAGAGAGAGAGAGAGAGAGAGAGAGAGAGAGAGAGAGAGATCACAAATGCGTACCAAGCCCAGAGGAATTATACTTGAGCCTGGGGTATACCCATTTGTAGATGAACACTGAAGTCTCCTTATCTAGGAAGTGGCCTTTGGGACATCAAAGATTCTAGGACTTGAGCCAAGAACCTTTTAAGTTCAAACCTAGCCAAGGTTTACTACTTGGAACAACATGCCAGTCCTCAGAGCTATGTTTGGCCATAAAAGGGAAGTCATAGAGGAGAAGAAGAAGAAGAAGAAGAAGAAGAAGAAGAAGAAGAAGAAGAAGAAGGAGTTGGTTTTTAGACCCTGATTTTCCTTGCCCAAAGGAGTCTCAAAGCAGTTTACAATCTCCTTTCCTTCCTCTCTGCATAACAGAGACCCTGTGAGGTAGGAGAGGCTGAGAGAGCTATGACAAGACTGCTCGGTCAGAGCAGCACTATCAATGATGAGCCCAATGTCACCCAGCTGGCTGCATGTGGAGGAGTGGGGAATTAAACTTGTCTTGCCAGATTAGAAGCCACTGTTCTTAGCCACTACACCATGCTGGCTCTCAGGATTGTCAGCCCTTGCAATGGAGGATGTGGGCACCTTCTTTGGGGTCCCATGGAATTGGACCCCCTAATCCAATCTTTTTGAAACTTGGGGGAAGGGTTGGAGGAGAGGCACCGGAAGCTCATTTGGTGCCTCTACCTAAAAAAACAGTGCCCCCAACTCCAGATACCCCTAGGTCGATTCTCCATTATACCCTAGAGGGACCATTGGCTATAATGGTCCCCATAAGTTATAATGAAACAAAACATCGGGATTCTTGAATATTTACTGAATCCAAATACCATACTATTTTTTTTTTGTTCAATATACTTGAACCTGAAAAATACCAGTGTTTTTTTGTTTTCTGCTTATCCCTGCTACTGAGCTTCAGTAAACTTTGATTCTGTAGAATACTACTATGTGCAGTAAATGATTCCAAGGTACGTAAAGTTAGGGGAAGTTATGGAAACCCCCCCCCCCATTATAAAACCCATTATTTAAAGGTAGCTATAATTTGATTGACTCTTTGCGTTTACTATCCTCCCTCACCATCTGATACCTGCTTATTACGATCGAGTTGACATCCCCTTCCTTTGAAAGTTTGTCCGTCACCCTTTGGATCGCTTCCCTCCATGGTTACATTTTCTAATCAGTTCACATGATTGAGCTTCCATCAAGTGATGCTTTCCTTAATTCCTTTCTTGTTGGTGCGGTGTGATTCTTGGAGGGACTCTCGTCAAAATTTTGGAGGGTCCTGTCAGTTTGAAAAGAACATGACCTTTAAATTGTATCAGTATGTTTGCTGGTGCATAAGAGAAAGGAAAAGGTTTGTGCTGATGGAAAGCCACTCTAAAATGAAAAGGAATTCACTTGGAGGCAACATGCATGGAGAGTTAAATTTTGTTTGTGTTTAACTGGCTAAATCTCTCTAGAAGTTGGAACATGGTGGAGGAAATCCAAACACTTGTTTTTTGAGGACATGTGTGGTCTTTATTTTACTTGTCCTTAAGGGTGATATTTAGATTAATATGAGCTTGCATTATGATGGGGCAGCATTAAGATATATCAATTATTGTATATCATGAAATATTATTAAACTTTATGTACAGCACGATCTGAGATCATTGCAGTTCTCATGGTTCACAGAAGCAAATGTATCTGTCTTTCCCAGTGAAATTGTTGGATACCTTATAGCTCGATTGTTTCTGATAAAGGGTGAGGGTCTCAGATTCCCAGCTTCTGAGATTTGATGAGACCGGGCTAGCCTGAGCCATCCAGGTTAGGGAAAGGAAGCATTAGGTGTTTTTTTTTTGGGGGGGGAAGGTGATTATAAACCGCTTTGAGAGTCCTCCGGTCAGTGAAAAGTTGGGCATTAAAACTTCTTCTTCTTCTTCTTCTTCTTCTTCTTCTTCTTCTTCTTCTTCTTCTTCTTCTTCTTCTTCTTCTTCTTCTTCTTCTTTGTTACCCTGAAGGAGCTCAAGACTTACTAGGTTCTCACAGGCCAATATATATTTTTTGTTATTGCTTACCCTAACATAGAATAACACAATTTGAGTCCACGGCACCTTTGAGACCAACAAAGATTTATTCAAGGCATGAGCTTTCGTGTGCATGCACACAGCCATTGTCTGAGGAAGTGTGCGTGCACATGAAAGCTCACACCTTGAATAAATCTTTGTTGGTCTTAAAGGTGCCATGGACTCAAATTGTGTTGTGCTACTTCAGACCAACATGGCTGCCCACTTGAACCTAACATAGAATATTAGACATTTTGGAGGGGGGAAAAGGATTTTAAAGTTTTCTGATGTTTTTCTCCCCTTCAGGGCCTCTTTTAAAGGTGTACTCTAAATGGGGCTTGAGGTAAAGTTTGGTATGCTGAACTTTTATGCACCTTAGAAAGCATCGCACCACAAAAATACATCTATGAGCTTTGTGCTCTCATTTCAAAATATTCTGAAACTGCTTTTCATAACAATATGCCACCTGATTAAAATCACATGAGAGAAATTGTTTTCAGATTGTCTTTTGGAAGAATTCCTGGATTTCTTTGGAAGCTTCTTAGGTGAATCTTGAATGAGAGATCAAGGAATGGATAGCAAGTTTCCTTGGAATCAAAGGGCATATTCTCCATTGAGCATTATTGTATTTTAATCACATAGGGGTCACTTGCTAGCTTGGCTTTAGACTTTATGGCAAATCTCAGCATATCATTATTTGAAGGTTCATTTTTTAAATTCTCTTCTGTCTTTATGCTTGGTCAGATCAATTAGATGTCTACTTTTGCAGCAAACTATGGCTTGACATAACGTCTGAACCAGCACGTCCATGCCCTGCAAGCCAGGATTCTAAACTGGGATTGAACTGTACGGAATCTTCTTGAGCAAACCCTTGAAACTTGTTGCAAACCTCAAATAGACCCATTATGCACGGGGGTTTTAGCGCACATTCGGGGTGGAATGGCGGCGACTAAAATCACGGATAACGCACGGAGCCGGCTGCAACCGGCTGCAGCTTCGGTGCATGCCGCCGAAAAAGCCGCGTCAGTGAAACGCGGAAGAAAGCGCAGCTTCCGGGTGAGCGGGGCGCAACCAGAAGCGGCGCCCGGATCGGCGCGTGCATAATCGGTTACTCTGGGTTTTGCCGCCGTCGCGCCCCGCCCCGTGTATAACCGGTATGCGTCGCGTCTTCCCCCTCCGCGTTTTCCATGTGACCCGAAATCGCCGTTTCGGCGGCCGTGCATAATGGGCCATAGTTTGGCTCTTAAAAGAGAAAATACAAGAGCTCAAAAGTCTTTGAATGGTTCACATAGCAGCAACCTGATTTCCCCCCAGTACAACAGAGTGCAGACTTCTAATCTGGCGAGCCCGGTTTTATTCCCCATTCCTCACATGCAACCAGCTGGGTGATCTTGGGCTCACCACAGCACTGATAAAGCTGTTCTGACTGAGCAGAAATATCAGGGCTCTCTCAGCCTCACTCCCTCACTGGGTGTCTGTTGTGGGGAGAGGAAAGGGAAGGTAAGCTGCTTTGAGACTCCTTTGGGTAGAGAAAACTGGCATATAAGAACCAACTCTTCTTCTTCTTCTTCAATTCATGCAGAAGTCTGAGGCTCAAGAATCCACTGCAAACTGATGGTAGACCTTCCCCATAACATGCCCTAGAATCTTTTAAAACAGCACATAGAAGAAGAAGAAGAAGAAGAAGAAGAAGAAGAAGAAGAAGAAGAAGAAGAAGAAGAGTTGGGTTTTATACCCTGCTTTTCACTGCCCAAAGGCGTCTCAAAGCAATTTACAACCACCTTCCCTTCCTCCCCCTACAACATACACCTTGTGAGATAGGTGAGGCTGAGAGAGCTTCTGACAGGACTGCTGTGATGAACCCAAGGTCACCTATCTGGCTGCAGGTATAGAATTAGGGAATCAAACCCAGCATGACAGATTAGAAGATGAATAGCATCCCCCTAAATCACATGAGAACAGCTCTTTTCAGATTGGCTTTTGGAAGGACCCCTGGGCATTCTTGGAAGGTTCTTAGGTGGGTCTTGAGTGAGAAACCCAGTAATGGGGGCCAAGCTCTCAGTACGAGAAATGAAGCAGGGTTGCTAAGGGCTACGGCACTTATTTTTGGCCAGAGCTCTCCTCTGCCCTCCAGTAAACATTTTGCCTGATAAAGATTGGGACCATCCTGAGCCATCTGTGTTGTGTACTGTACATTAGGGGTTGTTGAAAATATACTGATAGTCATAAATATCACATTATAATAAATCACAGAGCAGACTTTTGGAAGATTAGTTTTACCTTTCATAAAATGCTAATGTTGGTTTTGTTTTCATTTCGCCGTATTGTCTTTCTCTTTAAAAATTACAGCTTTACTACGGAAAGCTAATTTCATAATACAGTATTAACTCAATATTACATAAATTACCTTTGTCAGATTGCATTGTTATGGATGTACAAAACCCCAAATTTACAACCAAAAGCTCTCCAAAGACATGTATTCATAATTTCCTACAATGAACCATATGCCACAATATAGTCTTAAGGAATTACATGTTTTAATGCCAAGCACAAATCCTGCCATTTTCTTCATGAGGCAAACGGAAACAATATATTTGGAGGGTTCCCCCCCCACCTGCCTGGCCCCTTTGTTTGCTGTTACAGGCACCCAAATTGCAATACTGTGAAAATATTTTAAGAGCTACACTTTGGTTTTGCATGACACCTTGTTTACACCCCACAATCCCACTGTGTAATAAGTTATTGCTGGTTTGATAACGCCCCCTTCCCCCGTTGTAACTTTAGATGTAGAAGTAATCAAATTTGGTAGCTTGTTTACAGACAATGAAGGGGCAGTGAGAGGGAAACGATATCTTTTTTCCTGATTAAGCCATTTAATTTTAGCTGGTTATATTGAATTTTTTTTTAACTACAACCTCTGGTTTTCTTTCACAAGGTTTCTTTCACAAGGTCTTTCTTTCTTTCTTTCTTTTTTTTTTTTGTAGTGTAACCCAACTGATCCATGTCATTCAGACAAAGAACGGAAAAATGTTGTTTGTGGAGGAATGGGTATGTGTGTGTGGGGGGGGGAGGACTGGGGCAATTGTGCAACATCTATAGGTTTTTAAACACACTGTCTAATCAGACTCTGACAGATCCATTGTAAATCAAATGTCTGGTAAGTGGGGATGCCAGAAATGTTTGATCTCACTCCAAGCTTTGAAACAACTTGCTTATTTTTTCTGCAGCTTGGCTCCTCACTAAAATAAAACATTGAGAGATGAATGTTCTGACAGGTCATTGGGTGTCAAACTGTCACTCTGTAATGGTTACATATTTCAGTTGGATTGAGGTGCTTGGCGGTTGCAAGGAGGGGGGGGACGGGAGGAGGTCTGGGAGAACACGAGAGGGAAAGAAGAAGAGGAGAAGAGACAAAGAATAAAAGGCATTTTTTTTTTGTTCCTCTCCTTGTGGCTGATCTTCCTTTAAACCAAACACTTGTCATGTTCAGGGTGGTGGCAGCGGGAGTGGCGGTGGGGGGGGGAAAGTTTTATAAATTTTTAATGATATTGGGTACAACTGGTGCTTTGAAATTTGCTGTACTTTAATTTTTTCTTCGTTAGCCAAGGCTCGCTAATGCATTGAAGTGCTAAGAGCGTGTCCTAGGGATGCCACGATAATTGTGTTGTTAATAATATTGTGGCACTAGTAATGTTCGCCTGGTAATCAAGCCGTGCGATTTTTTTTAATATATTCAGTTATTACACTGCATCTCGTACAAATCATGTCAATTACAATTGCCAGCCTCTGACAGTTAAAATAATTGTGTACGTTTTCTGGATTTTTCCATTGGCTTGGCTAATCAAGCTAAAAAAAAAAAAAAACCCAACACATTATTTGCATTAATTTTGGGGGGCGAGGGGGGGGGGAGGAGGCTTTGAATCTATTTCTGCTCCTAAATCAGTTGTACATCTAATTCAGAAATCACAACACTGAGTAATAATAAATAGAGAATCCCTTTTGTCCTGGAATGGTATCGAAGCAGGTGACTGCAGAGGAAAATGGAAGATTGCCCTGGATAAATCTTAGGCAAGGATTTGTGGTGTGGGCTTGGAAACTGCATCCGTTGATTCGGAGGCCGGTTTTTGTGATATGTCTGTGTGGACATCTGTGTGCGTGCATGCGAAGACACATCTATGGAACTGATCCTGGTTTGAATCCTAAAGAAAGGTCCATATTATGCCTCGCTTGCTCTTAAATGCAACTTATATGGTAAGACGCTATAAACGTGCATTGGAGAGGCTAAAAAAGAACTAAAAGGTATTACAGTGTTGGGCTTGCAGAT
This sequence comes from Paroedura picta, assembly GCF_049243985.1. Lineage (NCBI taxonomy): Eukaryota > Metazoa > Chordata > Lepidosauria > Squamata > Gekkonidae > Paroedura > Paroedura picta. Next base: position 31,595,362 of record NC_135382.1, read on the forward strand.
GCTCGCAAATGCAATCATAAGGGGCTTTTTTTTCCAATGAAGAGCAAAGAGGGAGGGAAGTAATAACTCCTTTGCCATACCAATAAGAGGCTGAGCACAGTGCCCCAAGTATTTTTGGCTTGCATGTAAGATACCTCTCTTTGCATCTTTTAAGGAAGACAGCATTTTGGTCCCCCTTATTAGCATCAGTCCTATGCAACATGTGCAGCTCTTTCTTTTTGACTCGTCTCTGAGGTCTCGTAGAACCCCCGATGAGGTCGGTTTTGGGGATGGCAAATTGGAGTTGGCCCATTTGCATCTTTCCTTCGACCCTATGAAGAGGAAGGGAGAAATGGAGCTCAGAGAAGCTGACTCTTGACCCCTGCACTTATTAAGATACACACCAGAGAGGGTAGTTCCTTCTCCTCAAAGAGGAGCAAACATGTCAGAGCAGCAGTAAAAAGAAGGAATGGCAGGGAGGCGTATCAGCCGTGCGCGAGCAATAACGGAGTCAGCGCAAGCAGTGGCGGAATAACAAGTGTGGAAATGTCGTAATTACTCTAGGAGGAATAATGAGGAGGCATGGATGCATTTGAAAAATAACAAGTCATCTGGCAGTAGTATTTGAGGAATGACAAGTGAACATGACTGTTATTTGTGGAATAAGTAAGCTGGGTGATCTTATTTGCAGAATAACAAGTAACCGGTGGGTCTTTCCGAAGATATTGCTTTGTTGTAATCATGCAGGCAAAAAAAAAAAAAGAGAGAGAAAAAGAGAGAGAGAGAGGTAGTGAATGGTTGTTAAACTGGCAGGGAAATGAAACCATTAGGTGCCTTTGAAATGTTTGGATTTGAATTCAGCTGTGACTGAAGTTTGCTTTTTTTCTCCTTCTGTGTTGGAGTTCATTTGAAGTTCTGATAACTACTTCTGTGTCCTTTCCAGAAGACGGGAAATCTTAAATATGTTAAGTGTGGATTGGAACAAGTTCCAATGGATCTAACTTGATACAGCCATCCACCAAGATCAAGACTTTGCTTACTCCTGTGCAAAACTGACACCAGCGAAGATTTGCAGCAGAGGCCTGGTGCCTTTCAGAGGTAAGAGAAAGGGTTTTTTTTTCACTGGTGGCTCTCCAAATACGCAATACTCTCCCGAGATTTAAAGAAGATGGGGGACAGCATGCGGTCCCTCTTAAAAAGGCCTTGGCATGGCTCCGCCTCCTGGCCCAGCCCACCGTACAGTGAGGAGCTGGGTTGAACATGCAGTGGATACTGAGCAAACCTGCCTACTGGCCCCTCACCTCACAACTCAGCCTGCCTCGTAGGCCACTTGGCATTCTTCCTGGGGTCTTGGTCCCCTCGGGCCCTGCAAGAAGGCAGCCTTAGATGAATTGTGGCCCTTTTTTCACTGGTGGAACTCAAAATATGGGATACTCTCCTGAACTTTGTTAGGATGCCTGATAAGAACTGTATTGTGTGTCTAGGTATTTGGTTGACTTTGCTGATTTGTGCAGGGACAAGGAGTACTCATTTCCCTTTTCTTCCCAGTCAGGAATGTTTTTTTTTTCTTCATGAGTTGACCGCTGGTTTGATTCCATTATGATCCTAACAAGAATTTTACCAGGCAATTAGGCTGCTGCTTTTCTTGATGGTTTACCCGGGGAAAGGTGTATGGAAGCCATAAGCTTTCACTAAACATGGTTCCGCTAAACACTAAACTTTGTCTTTTAAAGGACCCGAAAGCATCAGGTAGAAAATCGTATCCCCAAAAGTAGAGTTTATCCCTCAACTTTGCCTGCAGGTAAAACTGGAAAGAACCGATTTCTCTCTCTCTCCTCTCTTCAAGCCTGTGAGTTCTGGCCATTCAGAATGAATGGCTTTCGAACTATGCCCAGACAGAAAAATCAATGCTTCATATCAGGAGGCTTCAGGGGTTAGGCTCCTATGTTCATGTCAACAAGGCTATTGGTTTTCTTAATACACCAAAGTTAGCATTTCCATGCCGCTGGATCCGTCTACGGTGACTTGTGTGGTCAAAGTTTAGCAAAAAAAAAAGAAAAAGAAATAAATAATTCCCTTGACCCAAGCAATCAGGTTGGCAAAACTGCTTTAATTGTTTACCAGCAATGAAACATACGTGGATGAGGGGAACTAAAAGAAGGCCACAAATTAGTATTTTCGCTATTGCAAAGAACCTGAGATGACCGGTGGAAATCAACAGAAAGGGGTCAACATTGACAAGTAATCTAGGCCAAGGGATGTTTTCAAAAGGCTGGTGTATATTCTCCTTCTGGCAAGCGTGGAAGGGGAACGGAGCATCTAAACAGCCCAAAGATGAGCTAACATTGATGGTTAAGCTGTTTCATTGCTATAAGCAGCAGTGGCAGTCCTGGGCTGCTTCGATCTGTTTCTCGATGTGTCCGAAGAACTGGCCCAATTGATCCAACTTGGGAAGTCATATTTGCTTCCAGATTTCTTAAATCTGAGAACTTCGTTAGCCTCAACTCAGCATATATCAGAAGCTAAGCAGGGCCAGCCTTCGTTAATACTCGAATGGGAGACCACAATGGCCTCTCCCTTGGGGCCCTTCCCCGTGCCAACCTGAACATCTGGTCCTCCTCCATTTCCCTGAGGCACGAATATCTCGGGACCGGGGGTGGGGCAGGGGAGAGTTTTTTCACCAGCTGTATGTCTGTGTAATATGGGTTTTAATCAATGGGGTGCGGGAGGTTATTGGGGTGTTTTATTTCTGATGTTGTGACCCGCCATGAGCTTCTTGGGAATGGTGGGATATAAATTTCAAGATAAATAAGATAAAGTCTATGGCAGAGGTAGTCAAACTGCGGCCCTCCAGATGTCCATGGACTACAATTCCCAGAAGCCCCTGCCCGAACTTGAAGGGCTGTCACATAGAGGATGGAAAAGAGTTGTTTCCTGTTGCCCCAGAGGTTCGGACCAGAAATTAATTCAAAAGAACTTTCAACTAAACATCCGGAAGAAGTTCCTAACAGTTCAAGCGGTTCCTCAGTGGAACAGGCTTCCTCAGGAGGTGGTGGGCTCTCCTTCTTTGGAAGTTTTTAAGCAGGGGCTCGATAGCCATCTGACAGAAACACTGATTTTATGAACTTAGGCAGATTGTGAGTGGGTGGGCAGGAAGGGTTGTGTCAGAGCTTGGCTCTTGTGGCCCTTTCTTGCACGCCCAGGGAAATGCCAATCGCCACTTTGGGGTCAGGAGGCAAATTTCCTCCAGGCCAGACTGACCAGGGATTCTGGTTTAGGGGTGGGGTAGGGTGGGCGCAATCTGAGCATGGAATTGGGGTCACTGTGGGTGGGCAGGTAGCTGTAAATTGTGTGCATTTGGCAAGGGGTTGGACTAGATGACCCTGAAGATCCCTTCCAACTCTACGATTCTAAGTCCTTCATGTCTCTAGTTCGTTTTGTGTAAATATAATTAGAGCGGCATCTTCTTGTGTTTCACTGCATAAGTGCTGGGTGAAGGCAGCCATACTAGTCGCTGGACACGTCTTCCCATCATCACAGTTCACTGACAGCCAAAGTAACATTTGAACATCACGTTAGGTTACATCGCACCCGCTCCCCCATCTCCTTAATTTGACACCTTCCTCTCCTTCTCTCCCATTTGAAGCTCTTGGCTGGTGGTTTTTCTTTTCTTCTTGAATCTATCCCCCCCCCCCCAATCTTTTCTTCCTCGCCCTGTCTTCGGTGACACAGTGCTAACACTGAAAACGCTAGGGGCTACCCGTGAGCATTGCTCACCCAGAGCAATGGGATGAAAAAGGCAGTGCAGATGTAATTTGTTTTCAATGGCTGTTTCAAAAGAATAATTGTGGTGACATTGCGGGATCAATATTATAGATTTTTGTTTTCAAGTACACTGTATGTGTGGTGCTAAGGGGAGGCAGGAAATATAGCACTGCAGCCGGAATACGATAAAAATGGATCGGGGTCTGTGGGTATTGTCGGCTGGTAGCCATCATAGCTTTTGGAACATCATTGGTGGGATTAGAGAACTTGTCCTCTGGGTTGACATTTCACCACGCGGCGTGTAGAATGCCGGCGACTTCCTCTCCTTCGGGGACTTGTTTGCGGAACTCGCAGGAGCCCAGCCTCGCCACGACACTGTAAATTCTTCGGTGGTTTGTATCACTAACAGGTGGCAAAAGGGAAGGTAAGCGAGGATTAAGGTACATTTGTGGTGTCATGTAATTTGGCACGTTGCTAATGTAAAATGAAAAGCAACAGCATCGGAGGTGGAAGGGGGGGGGGAGAATGAGAGAGAGAGAGAGAGAGAGAGAGATCTGTGCACCAAGATGAGCTTTTCCATACAGTTTCTGCTCCTCGTCTCTCTAGGCCACCGAGCGAGATAAAAAACCTCTTCAAGGAACCGGAGAGCTGAGCGAACGTGCGCACCTCCAGAGGACTGCTGGCAGATAGAGCCGGCTCGGAACAATATGGCGAGTGTCACTTAAAATACCAAGAGAAATATGATGTAGCGATCAAGGACTTCCTGCTTTAGGAGTTTCATGTATCAGAGTAACTAGATTCTTTAAAAAAAAAAAAAAAGAATGTCGTTCCCAGGGTGAAAATTATATTAACAAAGAATTAGTAATAAAGCTGAATAAATGTAATGAGATGTGAAAGACGGAGCAGAGCGGGCTCCCCCCCCCCCGCCCCTTCTTTCATAATTAGGCTGGGAAAAGGATAGAAACGGAGATGAAACACCTTCCTTGTTATCAGTTCAGGTGTTACGGAGGGAAGTCCAGCATTGTTGGCCCACTGGTTGGCTCGTCCATGGCATGAAGGCAGGACCTTTCTGAACATAAATCCCCCCACCCATCCCTTTGAAAAACCACCCACCCCTAAGAGTCTTCTTGCTATTTCTCAGCTGATTTTAGAATTTAAAATAAAGTCGGATCAGGGCTGAAGTGAGACATCGGTCTCTTTCAAAAATGTGTTTCGCTAGCTGCCACCGTGCTTCGGAGTTCAACAACTGCTGGTGTTCGCCTTTATGGCCTCTCTAGGCTTGGGTTCAAGAGACACGATGGACCTCCTCCAGTGCCATCTCCAACTTGGAAAATTCTTGGAGATTTGCAGGCAAAGTATGGGGAAAGAAGGAAGCTCAAGAGGGACGTGATGCCACACAGCGCCCTCTATGGAAAGTTGTTTCCTCCAGGGAAACTGATATCTGTCGCCTGGAGACGTGTCATAATTCTGCAAGCCCCAATGGTGTCCTCCAAATTATGCTGACTCCATGCAGCTATTGGGGATCTCGGCAGAGAACTGGCCCTGCATGTTCCTTCACACACTTCTTTTTTCCATGGTTCCTACCCACCCTGTGCAGATGATGTAACTCGGCACTGATAAAACTGTTCTGACCGGGCAGTGATAAGAACCAACTCTTCTTCTTCTTCTTCTTCTATCAGGGCTCTCTCAGCCTCACCCACCTCTGGTTGGGAATGGGCAGGGAGGGACCTCAATGGAGCATAATACTGTGGAGTGTACCCTCCAAAGCTGCCATTTTCTCCATGGGATCTGGACATGACGCCTGGAGATGAGTTGTAAAACCAGGAGAACCCCAGGTCCTACTTTAGCACTGGCTTCCCTAGACCTTGAGCAGGAAGAAGAATTGTGTACAATGGAAATGCTAGCAATTTAACCCCATTTTAAGCAGGCAAGGAAGATGGAATCCAACAGAGACCACAATTTTTCAAGAAAGGTACCAGAAAATGGTTAGCTGGACTATAGGGAGGTGTGTTTGCAAAACAAAAGCTTGGATTGCTTAGTGCAACTCCTTCTGAATTGCTTGCTCCAGCCACCGTGCTCAAAATGTTCACTTAACAGAAAAGCTAATTCTCAAACAAGAAGACAGAGAGGAAGTTGGGAAGAGTTTGCTAGTAGTAGCTGAGGACCTTCTGAGCTGTCTCTGGTCCAGCCTGTCCTTGCATGTACTTAAGTCTGGATGTGGCCAGAAGCAGAAGCCAAAGGGCAGGAGAAAAAGGATCCCAGCCTGCCGCCTATAACAGCCCGCCCGGTGAATATCTTTGATGGCGAATCTACCTGCCCAGGATACCTATTCAGTGAATATACCTGGCCAGGGTATCTTTCTTTTCTCCCTCTGTCTTGTTCACTAAAATTACATGGCTTTGGAAATTTCCGTAATCTACCTTAGGTGCCTTCAGGAAAGAAGAATGGCACAGAAATGCCTTTATAAATAAAAAAGGTAATATGGAGTAAGAGAACAAGAAGAGTCAATGCAGTTGGTGGCTTGCACAGGAGAAGTTGCGTACGGTACATCAAGCATAGAGCCTTGCTTGCGGCTCCAGAAATGCACTTGTGGAAAAATGCAATTCCTGCAAACTTTCTGGCAAATATGATATAATTGTATTAGTGTCATACAGCAGAAGTGGAGCTGTTCAGTTGCACGGGGTGGGGTGGGGTGGGGGGCGAGAGACGCAATCTTGCGGAACACCTGGTAGGGAAAGAAATGATCTAAGGCAGCATTTCTGCGTTATGTAAGAAGCACACGGAAATGTGAGCCGAGTTTCTCCATTTCATACTCTAGTTGCCGTGTACCTCATCGTACTTATTTGTAGCAACTAAATAAAATCCTGATTTAGAGAACAGGAACATGAATAGACAGGTGCTGCTTATTCACCTGTGTGGGTTATGTTGCTTCTGAGCATCTGTGCAAAGGTGGGAATATGTTATTCCCAGTGTGCTTTCAGCGGAATTCCCTCAGTAGTCCAATGCAGGTATCATGCTGGCTCTTTGCAAAATATAATATGCAGACCTGGAGCCAGCTGTTGGTGACACAGATATTTTCACCTCCCCATCCTTGTCTCTGCCTCACAGACCTTCCCTTCCTTTCTTGCCCATAGCTGTCTTTGCCATTACATTTGCTCCAGTGCAAACCAGGTTACTAATTCATTAGGGTTTGCCAAGCCATCTTTCAAAGTCCAGTTTTAAATTGTGGTTGAGAAGGTAGTCAAGTTGTTTGCTAACCATGGTTAAGGTGGGAACCATGTTTGACAGCAACAAGGATCGGCAGCCTTGCTGAAGGGCGGCATCTAAATTCAAAGTAAAATATGATAAAATAAAATAATTTTGCTGAAATCATGAGCCTAAGTATCTTACCAGAACCTGGATGGGAGACGTATTGGGGACTTAAGGTACATTGATCTGAGCTCATTAAAAGAAGAGAAATGAGACAAGAACATGAGAAGAACTTGTTGGATCAGACCGTGGTCCATCTAGTCCAGGGGTGACCAAACTATGGCTCTCCAGATGTTCATGGTCTACAATTCCCATGAGCCCCTGCCAGCATGTTTGCTGAATGGACACATAGGATGCCAGTTGAGACCAAGGAATGCTGTACTCCCTGCTGCTGGTAGGGGCTCATGGGAACTGAAGTCCATGGACATCTGAAGAGCAACTGTGTGGCCACCCATGATCTAGTCAAACATCACACAGTGGCCAGTTGCTTGCTCTAGAAGAGTGACATAGAGGCCAAGGCCTTGACCTGATGTTTCTTGTTAGTACTGGATTTGACAAATTTATTGCTTCTGAATATGGAAGATTCCTTTACCCACCATGGCTAGTGGATTATTCCTCGTGGTCTAAATGCATTGGTGGTGGAAAGTGCTGTCATCACAGCTCACTTATGATCAGCAGTCAAGAGAGAAGCACAGGTGTTTTGCCATTGCTGGAATTTGCATAAGAAGCCTGGACTTCCAGGGTGGTCTCCCATCCAAGTGTGAACAAGGGCTGACCCTGCTTAGCTTCTGAGATGGGACAAAACTGGGGTATCCAGGTCAAGGCATACAGATATTAAGGACAAAGAAAAGGAGGGCAGGGTTCCTCACCTAAGTGAATTAATTGTTCCTGGGGATTGTCCCTTACTTGAACAGCATGCTTTGCAAGGAGCTGGCATCATCTTGCTATATTATCCTTGAGTGTTTTTAGTGGTGTTGGGGAAATGGCATTGCTGTTTATTGTTTATGACTTTCAGGCAAACAAATTAACCTTCAAAAAACACACAATGATCATAATAGACTATCATGACAACCCCCCCCCCCCAAATCAAGCTAATTCTCTCTGTTGATAATAAGCAAAATTTACTTGGGTTAAAAAATTCTATAGTGGCAGTCAACTCAAGATGCCCCGCAGTCCATTAAGCGAACAACCCGACTAATCAAATAGGTTGAGGAAGTCTACGTCTTGTATACCACAGCAGAAAAATGTCTTTTTACGGTTCGGTTTTATACCAAGCATAATTTTTTTGTTGAGGCCTACTGTTTTTATGAAAACTTTTATTAACGTTCCGAAAATGACCTCTCCGCCCCTCCTCCCATGTTGGGCTTGTAGCCGTCCTGAGGGAGGTAACCTATTTACACGTTGTTGTTTTTTATCTCACAAACACAATAAAGTTAGTTTGTCTGAGACACAGATTTGTAGATCTCATTAGAGATACTTTTTAGAAAAGGTACTCAACCTCGGGGGACAATAATGACAGGTTGTAATCTCGGCATGCAAAGTTTTTCTGACAAGGACGGTTTGTTAAAGCAGATCGTTTAATCTCGCCGGTGTGCCTTTTGATACGACTCTTGGAAAACGACCATCGCGCGCAGCGTTATGAGCCAAAAGACGGACAGGGTCAGAAGCGACGGAAGCCCCACAATTGATATCATTGGGAATATTAGATTTATCGTTGAGTGAAAACGAAGAAAAGAGGGTTTATCCCAAAGATTTCAAGTGTCATCAAGGGTGGTAGAAATGGCTGTTTTTAACTGATTAAAGTCAACGTTTGTCCATACAGCAAATGAGGTATTTCCCCCAGGGTAGTTAACAGCCCCAAAATTGATATCATTGGGAATATTAGATTTATCGTTGAGTGAAAGCGAAGAAAAGAGAGTTTATCCCAAAGATTTCAAGTGTCATCAGGGGTGGAAGAAATGGCTGTTTTTAACTGATTAAAGTCAACGTTTGCCCATACAGCAAATGAGGTATGTCCCCCAGGGTAGTTAACAGCTTTGGTGGCACCAGAGGGGAATAATTTTTCAGAAGTGCGGCTTCCAGTGGTCCAGAGTCCCAGGGCTTTCTCTTTCAATGGCCTTTTTATTCGGCGAGATAATGGGCAGTTTGTGCATTGCTTAAATCAGCCCTGTTTTGTTAGGAATGTTGCCTTCAGGGACACTTACAATTTGTCAGAGGAAATGCAGAACATCTCTACAGGAGTCTGTTTAAGAGGACATCATTTCTCGATAAGCTCTAGCTAAGGTCAACATACACTTCTGCCCCTTCTCTATTCCCCTGTTGCTTCTGCCACACGGGAACCCTCTGATTTATTAGGATTACACAAGTCATGTCCTCCGCCTGACTGAATCTGCAATGTGAAAATTTCCTTCCTCCTCAAAATAAAAAAAAAGGGGGGGGGAACAGAGATAAGAAACATCTGAATATAAAAGGTTTGAGAATGGAAGCCGGAAGGGAGTGTGTCCTACGGGGCGGCCCCTTGAAATGGGTCAACAGAAAATCCTTTTCTCCTTCAATCCAAAGGCAATCTCACCTGGCATAATGTTCTACCTCGAATTTGGTATGGCAGTGATTTACCAAGGAGTGCCAGGACATGGGATTGGAAGAGGATACTCTAGAAGAATGGTTTTGGCAATCTCTTGAAGAGAAAATGAGAAAGAAGAAGCAAACAGGCTAATGAGTGATGCAGTAGCAGGAGGAAGAATAGAATGATGGGATCTGACAGAAATCTTGGGTGTCCTATCCCTAGACTAATAGATTTTTGTTAAAGCCCTATGGGATTTTAGCCAATGAATGCATCACTTTCTGTCCATTCACCTCTTACATTTCCATAAAAGTTTACGTGACAAATGTAACAGTGGTGAAAACAAAAAAAAATCCTTTTCTCCTTTTTTTCGGTGGTTGTTTATGTAACTCCCATGATCCCTAGCATAGACTTTTTTGGAGATTAAAAACAGAAGAGCTGTTTTTTTTGTTTTTGGTACCCTCCTTTTCTCTGCCCAGAGTTTCAACGCTTTCCTCCTCTCCCCACAACAGACACCCTGTGAGGTAGGTGGGGCTGAGAGAGCTCTGAGAACTGGGGTTAGCCCAAGGTCAGCCAACTGGCTTCATGTGGAGGAGGAGTGGAGAGTCAAACCTGATTCTCCAGACTGGGGGCTGCCTCTCTTAACCTTTACACCATGCTGGCTCTACGTCACCTCCTCCCTTTTTCTCCAGACCCATATATGCTGCTGTTGGAGACACTGTGGGATAAAATACAGTTGCCCACCTCCAGGTAGGACCTGAAGATCTCCTGAAATTACAATTGATCTCCAGACAACAGAGATCAATTATGGCTACTTTGGAGGGGAACTCTATGATGTTATACTCTTCTGAGGTCCCTCCCCTCTCCAACCTCCTCAGGTCCTGCCCCCAAATCTCCAAGAATTTCCCAAAGGAGAGACAGCAACTGAAATAGAAAAAGGATCTACAGTCTAAGGCAGGGGTAGTCAAACTGCGGCCCTCCAGATGTCCGTGGACTACAATTCCCAGGAGCCCCTGCCAGCATTCACTGGCAGAGGCTCCTGGGAATTGTAGTCCACGGACATCTGGAGGGCCGCAGTTTGACTACCCCTGGTCTAAGGGACCATACAGTAATGGATTTGGAAGAGGGATCTGAAACAAGAGAGGCATCACACGGGGGGAGGGGGGATTCCAGGTAGAGGGAACTGTAAAGGGCAGGGGGCGGAGTCTTTATTATAATGGGAGACAAGATGAGAAGATATATTGGATTTGCAGTCAGAAAGGAAGGCTGCTTAAAGACCTTTTCCCTGCCATAAGGTAGAAGACAGTCTTGAAGGAGTTACATTAATTTTCAGCAAAGAACTTGACACATCTGGGCTAATTATGGAAGTATGTTGGAAAGATAATGGGAAATGAAATGTGTCAACAGTTTTCCTCCCTGCACCAAAACAAACATCTGTCTTCATTAGTTGAAATAAGAACAATTGAGTGATATAAAAGATTTGTGCCATGGCAGATTCTTTTTCCAAGAGTAACAGAGGCAGGTTATGAATAACCAGCAATAGCCCACGGTTAGTGAAAACGCAGTGAGGGGAATGCATGGATGGTGACCTCGAACCAGATTTGGATCTTAGGCTGCTCAGGACTCCCATGAAATTGGGTCACCACTAAGTTTGCAAACCAACAATTCAGTGGGTCGAGTCCAACTAAGTTCTGGTTTGCTAGTGCAAAAGCAAGGAGGAAATGTTGTTGACTACCCAAAAAAGTTATGTTGAGTATCATGGGGCAGGAATATGTTGTAAGAGCCAATGTGGTGTAGTGGTTAGGAGAGGTGGCTTCTAATCTGGTGAGCCGGGTTTGATTCCCTGCTCCCCTACATGCAGCCAGCTGAGTGACCTCGGGCTTGTCAGCGTGGTTCTGACCGATCAGTAATATCAGGGCTCTCTCAGCCCCGCCTCCCTCACAGGGTGTCTGTTGTGGGGAGAGGAAAGGGAAGGGGATTGTAAGCTGCATTGAGACTCCTAGTAGAGAAAAGCGGCATATAAAAACCAACCACTACTCCTCTTCCTCCTCTTCTTTTTCTAAGCTCTTTTAAGTCCCCACTGGTGTGAAAAACAGGTTATAAATATGCAAAAAATAGATAAATAGAAATAAAGATGACTAATATTGATAAGGGAAGGAAGGCAGCATGGTATTGCCCAATCTCACCATGTCTCAGAAGCTAAGCAGGGTTGGCTCTTGTGTGGGAGCCCACCAAGGAAGACTCTGCAGAGGAAGACAATGTGTTTTCCCCTTGTTTTGAAAACCCATTGCTGGGGGTCACCATAACTATTGCTATTTGTCAGCACTTGTGTACGTATAATCCAAAAACAATTAATACACGTCTCAAGATCAATAGGAGGAAGAGAGAAAGAAAGAAGATAACTGACCAAGGGAACTTTAACGTGAAATCTTATACCTTAAAGAATTTGTTGGGCTTGCTAGTGATCCTGGACTTGAATTTATGGTCCTAGCTTTGGGCCACTGGTTACTTTATGCCTTTTGGGGGAGTACTGGATTTCTTGGTCTCAACCGGCCTCCTACATGTCATTTCCATTTTCCTGGTACTTTGTACTAGAAGTTATTTATTTCTTTCTGGTTTGGTGGCTGCTCTGCTTACTAGAAGAAGAAGAAGAAGAGTTGGTTCTTATATGCCGCTTTTCCCTACCCGAAGGAGGCTCAAAGCGGCTTACAGTCGCCTTCCCATTCCTCTCCCCACAACAGACACCCTGTGGGGTGGGTGAGGCTGAGAGAGCCCTGATATTCCTGCTCAGTCAGAACAGCTTTATCAGTGCCGTGGCGAGCCCAAGGTCTCCCAGCTGGCTGCATGTGGGGGAGTGCAGAATCGAACCTGGCATGCCAGATTAGAAGTCCGCACTCCTAACCACTACACCAAACTGACTAGTATGTCATGGGAAAGAGCTGTTGTGGAGATGAAACTATACACTGGGAGCTTCCGCAGTAGAGAAATTAAAAAGGCAAGACCCCTTCATCATGGGGACACCACAGAACCTTGAGGGTAAATGAAGTGACAGCATTTAACTGCATTTGCTACTGAGTGTGTGTGTGAACTGCATTTGCTGGTGAGATCTGACAAATCAAAGGAAACCCTCTTGAAATGTCACCAACGTGCTCTCATTGATGATGCACAGTGATGGCTTCTCTGACTGTACCGTGTAGGAAGCCATTAAAGATGATACTGCATCTGACAACTGATTGATTCTTAAGAATATCACCATTAAAATATGGATGTCAAGCACTCGGATGAATACTCTTAAGTGTCTTGAGTGAAGCAAACGACCACGGGGATTACAGAAATCCAAAGTTTGAAAGAAATATTTAGTTTGGTGTAGTGGTTAGGAGTGCCGACTTCTAATCTGGCATGCCAGGTTCGCTTCTGCGCTCCCCCACATGCAGCCAGCTGGGTGACCTTGGGCTCGCCATGGCACTGATAAAACTGTTCTGACCGAGCAGTGATATCAGGGCTTTCTCAGCCTCACCCACCTCACAGGGTGTCTGTTGTGGGGAGAGAAAAGGGAAGGCACTTTGAGCCTCCTTTGGGTAAAGAAAGGATGTAAGAACCAACTCTTCTTCTTCTTCTTCTTCTTCTTCTTCTTCTTCTTCTTCTTCTTCTTCTTCTTCTTCTTCTTCTTCTTCTTCAGCCCATCCTTCTAAGGCTACTCTCCAATCGATGGTTACTTCGGCCATTCTAAGCAGAGTTACACCCTTCTAAATTGTTTGAAGCTGAGTTTGACTTTTAGCCATCTATTTTTATTCTACCCCTCTACTAACAACCTAGTTCTATGTTTTTTCCTTTGTCCCCTTTTATTTTCTCAACAACTGTATAAGGAGAGCTTCAGCTGACAACCAGTGAATGGCCCTAGGCCACTCAGTTCCATGGCTGGCCAGGAATTTGAATCGGGATCCCTCCAGTCCTTGTACAACCTTGTCACATCTCAAAGTATCTGTGTAAGTGCTGTCAAGTCCAACTGATTCAGGACAATTCCCATGAGGGCTTTCAAGGCAAGCGAGAAGTAGAGGTGGTTTGCCATTGACTTCTTCTGCAGTCTCTCACCTCTATACCATTCGATTTCTGTGATTCTTACTTTTTCACGCCCTTTCTGTTTCCTTGCACTGAATTTTTCAACATTGTCCGTGCCTCGATAAATTACCGCATAACAGAAATGCACTGCATATATAAACAGTGCATGAAAACTGCAGCATGTTTGAATGATAACGAACAGATCTGCATGCCCATCGAGCAATAAGCGGTGAATGGAGACCATGGGTGAAACAACTTTAGAAAGGATTGCAATGGGGAATATTTGCCAGTACACAGTCATAACTTCATAATGTCAACTCTTGGAAGATGAGCCGTTCTTATATGCCGCTTTTCTCTATATGCTGAAGGAGTCTCAAAGCGGCTTACAATCACCTTCCCTTTCCTCTCCCCACAACAGACACCCTGTGAGGTGGGTGAGCCTGATATTACTGAAGAAGAAGAAGAGTTGGTTCTTATATGCTGCTTTTCTCTACCAGAAGGAGTCTCAAAGTAGCTTACAATTCCTTCCCTTTCCTCTCCCCATCACAGACACCCTGTGAGGAAGGTGAGGCTGAGAGAGCCTTGATATCACTGCTCGGTCAGAACAGCTTTATCAGTGCTGTGGCGAGCCCAAGGTCACCCAGCTGGCTGCATGTGGGGGAGCAGGGAATCAAACCCGGCTTGCCAGAAGTCCGCACTCCTAACCACTACACCAAGCTGGCTTAAAGAGGCAAGTCCCATTGATTGGGGACTGGCGTGAATGATATGAAAATTGTAGTTGGTAGTCAAACCCTTGTTGACTTTAGGTACAAGCTCACCAAGACAGAGAACAGAGGAAGGCCTTGCGATGTGATGAGTACTTGGGGCATTCAGTGAAAGGGGACTCAAAGTGAGTGTTTCACTGGGAGAAAAATTAAGACTTGCGGGAGTGACTCACCTTTATCTTAGGGCCTGGTCATTGTTGTCAGTGGCCCTGCTGAGTTGTCAACACAATCCACACAAACAGAGCTGATTAAAATCCGGAACAAAAGTCTCTGATCCAGAATGTATTTACTTCTCTCTCTTCCTTTGTTCCCCTCTCCCTTCTCCTTCCCAAACCAGTAGGGAGATCAAAGTGTATGCTGGGGGGCTTTTAGTTCTAAAACATTCCTTTCATGTCCTAATACATGAGGGTTTAGATGGAGAGCTTTTACGTTGAGGAAATATGCCATTTGTGCGAGAGGTTTGATAGCGCTCTACCCACCAAAGGCTTAAACGTGCCTGACTGGGTTTTATGGGAGACCGTAAATTAGTCTTCCTTTTTACCTTTTTGATGGGCGAGGAAACAGCTCTTGCATGACTGGTGGCCATCATGATACATCTGCTACCACACAGGTGAGGCTCTCGGCTTCGGGAGCGATGACTGGTAAGAAAAACAAGATGTCTTTGCCGGTTATAAATTTAACTCTTCTCTGATTAGTCTGGGCCAATTAGGGCACCCCTGGGGTTCAGGCGAGGGCCAGAGCACAAGCTTGAAAGGTTGATTAGCCAAGGTCTCTTGATACTTGTTCTTGGTAGTAAACGCTGGCACATATAGTATTGATTTTCATTTAGATATCTTAATGTTTCCAGACAATTCCAGCGGAACTCAGATCTACGAGAGTGCTGGCTTAGCGATCGGCCAGCATTTTTCTTTCCATTTTGTTTCATTTTTCCTAAACTTAACTGATTTGGAATCAGGAGATATAAATGAAAAACGCAGCGTTAGCCTATCAATCATGGCATGTACAAACATTGCTACTGCCCTTTCCCAACATCCTATTACCACCGGGTAGTTGGCTAGTCAAAGAGGAATAAAAATTACACTGCAAACATCATAAGTTAGGCTTGATTTGTTGAGCAAGAAGCCTGACAATTCGGCAAGAGTTATATACCTCAGCCTCGCTGAAAATCAGCCTTGTTATGGCTCTGGTACGTCTATAAAGATTGTTCATTTCATATAAAACAGCTACCTGCACTGAAAGGCTTGAAAGGAAGAATGATGCTGGTTATAAATATAGAGGAAAATCTATTTGTCTGCCCCCTTTGCGCTGTTAGCAAGTCAGACGCAGCAGCCTTAGTGCGGTTTCTAGGCAGCAGAGGGAGTGAGGCCGGGCCACCTTTCTCGTTCCTCTCCTGGCCCTGGACTGAAACACATCATCCCTCTTTGTCATATAAGATAAAGCAATGAAGTGTGACTGGTGCCATAGTGTTGCTCTCTGCCCACCAGGAGCACGTTAATGATAATGAAAAACTCGACCGCACCGCATTTAAACGAAACGCCGGCGTAGGGTTGTCTATCGGCGAGGCTGCTCGAAACCGTTAATGTCATCAGAGATAAATAGGAATTATTAGAATTGGTTGGGATGGTTTAAAAAAAAAAACCCAGAAAGACAAGGGAAGGAGAGAAGGGTTGTATCCTGCCACGTTATCGGGCGGTTAAAAGAAATCTGACATGTGCAGGGCAATTCATATGGCGAGCCCCTTTCGCTGGTTTGGGTTTGATTCGTGCAAGTTGTAAAGAACATTTGTGGCTTGGTTCACGATGGTAAAGAGAGAGGAAGAAGGGAAGAATTTCAAGGGGGCAGCCCGGTTGGTCAGAACAGCCAGACTGGAGTGTATTAGCACCTTAAACACCAATAAAATTAATTTTTATTTATTTTGTATGATTTATTGTTTGATTTATACCTCCTGGTGTGCTGGCTTGGGATGGCGTCCAATGCTGCTTCATAAAAAACATTTATGATAAGTAAAAATCATATGCAATATGATATTAAACTTTTAGAAACATCCTCCTATGAGCAGTCATGTCAACTGTGTGGGGAATTTATTCATTTGAGAGTGTCTCGGTTTTCTGGGTAGAAGATTTGGAGAGTCAAAGCTCTGACAAAGGAAACTTTGATTGCTGGAAGCTTAAACTCTGGAAATCTTGTTGGCCATTTGGATGTGCAGAATGTTCAACTTTTTCTCACCAGGTTTTGCTTAGAATTTCCAGAATGTCAGAATGGAATGTTGGATTTATCCTGTGGATGTCACCTAACTCAATGGACCACACTCTTCATTTGCTGCCATTTGTTTTAATTTACTGTAACTGTGTTTTTTAATTGTATATGATTTAAATTATATGGTGTGCATTTTAATCCCGTGAGCTGCCCTGAGATGCCCCATTGGAGAAAGGTGGTATACAAATATGATAAATAGGTTTGCAAGGGAAATAAATCACGATTCTAGGAATGATTTTAAGTTTTTCATGTTTTAAAACATCTTTTGTGGTTGTCATTTCAAGCCCAGAAGTCACCATTTTGATCCCATTTCTCTCTTTGCCCAATTCACACCCATGATTCTTCATTTCAGGCCATTTTCTCTTACTCTGAATTTTCCTCCTAAAATTTATGTATTTTTAAACATTACTTATGTGTCAATAAATCAGCCTTATGCATTAGGTGCAGATCATACATATAAATGACTTAAGTCATGTGTAAATATCATCTAAACTGCATGGAGAAACTGTACAACCTGAGTATGCGCCATGAACAAATCATTAAAACTCACTGGAAAGAGTGGGGGGAAAAACATCACTGACAAAATGTAAAGGAATGAAATGGAGAAAACATCTGCGCATCCTTAAATTCCTGCAAAGTAAAAAAAAAAAAAATCAGGAGATGCATTTTGCTTGAAGAAGCCAAAGAAATTCCAAAAAATGTAAAACGTGTAAACAAGCCCTGCTTTGAGTTTCAAAAATGCTACAAGTAATTAACCTTATTCATATCACGGAGAGTTTTAAATAATATAGTCTGTAGTACTGTCTTACCTGCATATGTTATGCAAATTGAGCTCATCTGCATAGATGTGCCTCTGTTACGTAATCCAGCTTCTGCTGTGTGGGGGAAGGGAAAAAGAACGATTCATAGCAATGGACTTCTGAACAGAAGAACATCCAGATGAACTCTCCCCTTGGCTTTTAAGATATCTGGGTGGGAAGAAGCATATGTCAGTTAAGAACCCAATGAGCAAGCTGTAGCTTGTAGGAAGATAGCGTTGCACCCAGATCTCAAAAAAATATTTTTTTCAAAACTTAAGAATGTGATGTAGCTTGGAAAGTACAATATTCTGAGAAATACCAGGAAGGGAAGATTATGGACAGGCAATCTTCATTGTAAAACATTATTACCCATGGATTCTCTTGGTGACCAGCAACAGCCCCTGGCCTCTTGAGAAAGCACTGTGGAAGAACCCAGGGTCAGATTAGTGTAAATCTGATGTCCCCAATGTGATGCCCATGGACACTGTTGAGTATGTAGACCTGCCAAGGACTGATCTTGAGCCTGAGGCAGGATTGCAAGGTGTGTGGTCGGAACCCGTCCACTGGATCCAGTCAGCTCAAAATGAAACTGGCCAATAGGTGCACACTGTTGGAAAGATCCTTTGTTCCCTGTTTGTATATAAGTTGAGGTTTTTGGAGTTCAGTTTTGCCTCTTGTAACTTTGAGCTGCGGTCCCAGTGAAGAGCTGATTGCACTCCCAATGTCTCTGAACCCACAGATTTAATAGGCACCAGGGCATCTGCCAACACCTTTTTGGGCACCCACCAAGTGTTTTTAGAAGTTGGGCAGGGCTTTTACCTAGTAGGGCTCCCAAATGGCCATTGGAGAGGTCATCAGCCATGCAAATCCTTTAAAAAATTGCTTTGTCAGTAGCTGCCATGATAATATTCTTGTGATATTATGTCTATTGAAATCCAATACAATTTCTTTTATAAATATGAAGAATCAACCATAATAGTTTCCAGATAAGTCTCCATTTTCAATGACTTCTTCAGTGGTTGAGTCCTCCAAGTACGTTTGTTATAACAACAGTGGAAAAATCCTACAGCCTTTCCTTATATTAGTGTTTTAATATTAATAGGCCATTGGCTCAAAGGTACCTGCCCCTAATTCCACCCACTCCCAGCTCCACCCCTAAAGTCTCTAGGCATTTCCCAAGCCAGTATTGGCTGCTCTAGTTGCATCTGAATTTATGCTACTTAGCTGCCAAATTACACATTTGGGAGTCCATAGAGCTTGGTATAATGCTTAAGACAAGCAGCCTCTAATCTGGCAAACCAAGTTTGATTCCCTGCTCCTCCACATGCAGCTAGCTGGGTGACTCTGGGCTCATCACAGCCCTGATAGTGCTGCTCTCACAGAGCAATAACAACAGGGCTTTCTCAGCCCCACCTCTCTCACAGGGTGTCTGTTGTGGGGAGAGGAAAGGAAGGTGATTGTAAGCCACTTTGAGACTCCTTCGGGTAGAAGAAAGTGGGCTATAAAGACAAACTGTTCTTCTTCATCATCATAAGAGACTCCTTGCTCAGAGGAGTAGGTGGAAGCTGATTTCATGTAAAGGACAATGGTGAAGGGACGTCCGAATAACAATGGCCTAAGAGGTGTTTGCGTTTGACTTCACGAGTCTAGGTTTTGCTTGGGTCTATTTATTTTTTATTCATTATCGGATGGCTTTCTATACTGCCCTGCTCCCATAAGGGCTGTTATGAATGAATCATGCTCCCCCGTTAAGCGTCGAGGAGTCTCCAGTTTGTATCTGCCATCACCATAATGCAATAATGCAATAAATCAGGCTTGACTGAGTCCTAGAGAATTTGACATCTGTTCCATCTCTGCAAATATATAAAATGCCATTGAGTTGCTTCGGATATGGTGACCCCTCATGGGCGTTTCAAGGTTGAGAGCCGAAGTGGTTGGTCTTTAGCCTTCCTCTATATAGCGATCCTGGTCTTCCTTGGTGGTCTCCCATTCAAGCACCAGCCACGAACAACCCTTCTTAGCTTTGGAGTTGTGGACTATCTAGGCATTGATGTGTATCTTTATCGTTCTTGAGTCACAACCCTCTCAGTGCAGGGAAGGGCACTTTTGTCCTCTCTTAGGACAAAACCATCCCTTTGATGCCGTTGCAACCCTGTGCGATGAGGAAATTGTCTGGCCTTATCAGTGAGAATGCTTTAAATTCCATGCCATCATTCATTTCAAGTGCACCATGACCATTCACCCCCCTCCTCGCATAGACTGGAGTCATATAATCTTTATGATACTCTGTAATCTTCTGCTGAATTAGGGAACGGGAACCCTAGAGGAATGCCTGAATCAAGTGGCAGTGTGATTTTAGCCAGTGTAGCACGTTGTATCAGTTTGCCAGAGTGTAGTAGTGGGTGGAACGCTGGACTGCTTTAGGATGCTTTGGGCTGATCCTGCGTTGAGCAGGGGGTTGGACTAGATGGCCTGTATGGCCCCTTCCAACTCTATGATTCTATGATTCTACTAGAACCTGGAAGACGTGGACTGTATTCCTTTCTTAGCCATGAAGGTCACTGAGTGACCTTGGCCTGGTGATACTCTTTCAAGTTCCTTACATGGTTGACATGGGGATAAACTAGAAGAGGGGACAATGTCAAATTACTGAAATTTTATGATGAAAATTTGGTGTGAGGAAACAGAGGAGATTTGGCTCAAATCTAGGAACTCATAACTCACCAGATAAGAGCTGGTGGGGTGTAATGGTTAGGGAGTAGGATTGGGGAGACCCAGACTGTACCACGGAAACCCAAACCTGGGGACGGGAGTGGAGAAAGCTTCTACGGACAAAATATACATTTAGAAGAATGGAGAACAGAGCTGTTAGTGGGAAACATAATGGATCATCAAAGCTGGTAGACAGGGGACTATTATGGGGTCTGGCTCAGCTCTCCCGGGGGTGGGACATTTCCCTTTGTATATTCAAAGGACTTCCTCCATCTCAGACTGGTGCTACGTCCATTTATGTCTCTGCTTGCACACTGACAGTGGCTCCTGCTTGAATCATGGGGACTGTTTGAGGGCTTTTGTGGCTCTGTTGGGTTTCTCCAGTCTTCGTTCGAAGATGGAGTTGAACTATTTCAATTAACCATGTGGCAGAATACGCTCCTTCTTCCCTCCCCCTCTGGCTTCAGCATATGCATGCAGAAGGCACACAGGTCCATTCAGTACCGGGAGGTTCCTCAATGTGGACCTGACCTACAGACCACTGTGCTACCCTTTTGCAGGAACGCCACGTATCCTTATTCAACCCTCCTGCACGCTCGATAAAAAAACACCGCTGGCAATGCTTGATCTTGCAGATGAGGGCTTGAGAATCTGCCGCTCACATCTGTTCTTTTTCCTTGTGCTTTCCTGTAACAAAACAATAACTCTCCGGCCTGGGAATAGTTCTTTTGCTGCCGTGTGTACCTGGATGTTGTTTTTGTTTCTGGAGTTCCAGAGCCTTCATAAGACGGCCATTGATTTTGATTATTTACACTTTTACAAGGGGAACAGAGGCAGCACCTGCTGTGAGAGAGATCAGAGGGCCGTGCTCTCCTCAAGGCTATTGCCTTGTTTAATTCCTCAGTTTAAAGTCTGAGAACTGATTGCATTTTCCTCCGTTTGACACTTTATATTTCACATTTCTTTATCACATTACATTGTGCTGCACTGTATCTTAAAGACAGCTGCCCTCCGAGAATCTGGGTTTGTTGTGTCTCGGCTGCTATTATAAGCGCGGGGGTTTCTAGTGACTTAAGCTTGCTTTATAATAACAAATTACGGTCAGAGCTCTTTTTAATCCCAATTTGATAAGCGTGGCTGGGGAACCGGGGAGGGCTGATTGCCTTGTTTTAATCTCTCTTTTATTTATGCAGTCAAGGAACAAACAGGATCGGGGAGGTTTTATGTTTCCTGTCTTATTTTACATTTAATCATAATACACTGTGACCTCAGTTCTCACACCAACTTTGGGTTCAGATTTTAAGACGATGGTCTTTGAAATGACAGAATGGCCAATGTGCGGGGGGGGGGGGAGCAGGGGGGGGGGTAAGGTTTGGATCATTTTGAGTTTCTCATTCCAGCAGTTTTGACCAGCAGCTCCTCATTTGTATTTTGCTTTTCTGATGTGGGAAATAGAACTCTGAAGCCTTTATTGTTTGGGTCTGTTACAGTGTAGTGATTTGAGCATCTGACCAGAGTTTGGATTCTGACCAGAGCGTCTGACCAGAGTCTGGATTCGAATCTCCATCCTGCCATGGAAACTCTCTCTTTCTCAGCCTCACTTTCTTTCAGGGTCCTTGAAGGGATAAAACAGAGGAGAGTAAAATGCTGTAGTGAAATGCTTAGGAGACTTGGGGGGAGGGGGGAAATGGAGTTCAAACATCTAAATCAGCCTTTCTCAATTTTTTTTTACCATTGAGAAACCCCTGAAACATTCTTCAGGCCTTGAGAAACCCCAGATCATGCAGAATATGGTTGAGAAGCAAAGCTGTGGACACGCCCACCTGAGGCCCCTCCCCTTCCCACCCCCTCCAGGACCATCATTGGCCATTTTGAGAGGGAGGGTGGGTCAACATGATCATATATGATCATATTATCTGATATATACACACACACATATAATAAAATTTATAAAAATAAATATATAAAAAATTAATTCCCACCCATTTTGGAAACCCTTCCAGGGCTAGCAAGAATCCCCAGGGTTTCATGAAACCCTGGTTGAGAAAGCCTGATTTAAGGGGTAAAATAAGCCCATCTCTTTTCAGATCCTTTATTCACAGCTATCAGCATCTTGATTTAAAACATCCATTGCAAATGGATGCACCAAACTTCCTCATATCTCCTCTTTCTGGCTATCCTTGCCTTTGGCTCCTTTTACTCTTGATTCCCGATTGTCATTGCCTTTAAGGTACAGGCAACTCACCGTAGGCACCCAGATTCCTCCCTCCCAAACTTAGCCTTTCCTTTCCTTCCCTGTTGGGCACTTGAGGACAGGGGCCTCTCTCTTTTTGCCTCGATTAAATCTGCAAGGCCGTCTCGCGCATTGTATAAATGATCCGTAATAATTATCATGCCAAGAGCCGGACATGTATTTTTTTAAGAGCAAACTGAAAATCTACCGTTCTAACAGCCGCCAATAGAGCGGGATGTAGGGCTTCATGCACCATGCGTTGCTTGGCTCGGCAGAAACAGTATTTATTTTTATCAAATGTGGCTTTCGGTATTAGTTTCAAATATTTTTTTGGCCACACAGGCATTTTCCTCGCCTCCCGCTCCGCCTCCTCTTTGTCTTCCCCTAGCCTCCCCCTTTTTTGTGACTAATCTTTCTGCTGTAAGCTTTTGTAGTGGAGTCATTGGGGGGTGGGAGATCAAAGTCTCCAGTAATTTTCATCTTTTCTTTATGAAGGGATGCTTGGGTTTTTTTTTTTCCCCTCCACTTTCTTTCCTCCAAGAGAGTTGGCATCCATCTGAATGAATCAGGATGCAGAGACGATCTCGGTTCATATAAATAATAAGGGATTGCCTTCTGTTGGAGAGGCTTTCATGCTGCAGGAGATGAGAGCTCCAGATTAACATGTTTTCCATCAATATTAAGCCTCTCACATGGGATCTTCCAAATGGGATCTGACACTCTTGGGAGGGTTTTTGCTTCTGCTGCAGCTGGCAAGGTTGGGGGAATCGCAGTGGCAGTCAACCCTAGACTGACTGGGAGAGGCTTCACGGGCACATTGGTTGGTCCAGGAAGATGGTTGTGGCAGACCTGGCCACCCAAATCTGTACCCTCCATTTAAGACTGTGTCTGAGTTGTGTGCTATTTTTGATGTGGTTCTCCCTGCCCCCCAGGATAAGGTACATATGAAGACATTTTTGAGGTGAATGTGAAACTGGATTAAATTTCTAAAATTAGAATGGGGGTTAAATTTCTCACATTGTCATGTCACCCCGGGGCAATCTTCCAAGCCTGTCTTTTACCTCATCGTGATGTTGTGAGAATAAAATGGAGGAGCTCAGAACTGTGCCTGCTGTCATGAGCTCTTTAGAGGGAGGATAAAAAACTATAACAGAGAAGTTCTCACTGAGTTTCAGAAGGCATCCGTTTGTCGAGTTAGGGGGTCAAAGGTCAACCATGCTGAAATCACCACAGCTTCAATGAGAGGGTCCCACAATGAAGTCAGAGACAATCAAGCTTCAAAGTTGAAATAAGCCATTAAGACAATATTTCAAGGAAGGAAAATACTACAGGCACCACATCTGCAGGGTCTGGGGTGGTGTTGGGGGATATCAATAACCTAGTCTTCTTCAGTTTTGCATGCAGAAATTGTCGAGCAGGATCTTGGCGAACAAGAGATTCCACTACAGTAGGCGTCCTTTGAATGTCAAAAGCCCTGAAGGTCAGGAGAAATGGGCCTGGATAACATCAAACATTGCCTTTGAGGGGGATGACTTTGGAGCAGCTGGTTACCTTCCGTGATGAATGAGAATTGCGGCAGTTTTCAAGAGACCAACAGAAGGCGAGCTGGGTCCTAATCAGCTATAACGTCGGCAGTAAAGATCTAAGGAGACCAGAGCATTTCCAAAAACTGCGGACTTCTCCAGGCTGTGGAGTCGGTAATTATTGCAGTGACAGCTGGACAGCACGAGGACATGACCGGAATAGGGGGGAGCTTTTGACATATGGCACTGCTGGAGTCTTGCCTGTCAGGAAGAAACCAAGAACCTAGTCACCCCCATCCTCTTCCCCACAGGCTGAGGCTGCCACACAGTTATATGTGGCTTGCTGTGCATGAGGCTATTCAGGGAACAGTGGCTGCATTCAGACATCATATACAGCTGTAATTTTTCAAAAGATGTTTGAGCATGTGTGTGAGTGTGGGAGAGAAGTTGATTTGTTGCAAGCTCATGAGCACATCTTGTTCCTCGTTTCTTTCTTCTGCTAAAAATTATGGCTAATCACCAGTGTGGGGTACCTGTGATATACAAATTGCATCTGTGTGGATTAACGGTCCAGGGAATAACTGGAGATGGTCACAGCAATATCACAGAATCACAGAGTTGGAAGGGGCCACACAGGCCATCAACCCCCTGCTCAATGCAGGATCAACCCAAAGCATCCTAAAGCATCCAAGAAAAGTGTGTATCCAACCTTTGCTTGAAGACTGCCCTCACTGGCAGTCTTCAATCAGAGGTTGGATACACACTTTTCTTGAATGTTTTAGGATGCTTTGGGCTGATCCTGCGTTATGTTTCATGACCCACAAGATCCTAGAAAGAGAAGCCAAGTAGGTTAGTGGGACATGACGAATGGACAGACATCAGAGGTATAGAGATAATGCAAGATACAAGGAAGACGAAGGAACAAACTGGTAAGGGTTAAAGAAAAACAAGGGAGAAAGCTAAAAGCGGAATCTTAATGCCATACCTAAAACACTCAGAAAGAATATGGTATCATATGATTTAGGTCTGTAAACAGAAGCCATCTGTATTGCGGGTCTGGAATTAGTGACAGAATTCGATAAAAGTGAAATGTCGTGAAAATACTAATAAGTCACTTTTTCAGCTGAAGAAAAGAAGGCGTTGGAGATCGCCTTCTGCAGCATAATAAATATCAGCCTTTAAATAAATTTTGGTACCTTGTTCCCTAAAAAGATTAGTAGCTCCTTTCTATGTGATAAATTGTATAAGAGTTATTGTTCATACCAGTCTTTATACCGTATTATTCTGGTTGGCCCTAAATAACGACACCCAAATTATGCTCAGCAAGCTGGAGGAAAAACTCGCACAAACTTGAAGGGCCATCTTGTCCTCTGACTTACAACTCATGCAATTGAATGAATCTTTCCCCTGTCTTATGTGGAGCAAAAATGCATTAATTCATTTTTACTTTTTACAGGTGAAATGCCCAACACATATAGTGGTGGAAAGTACCTTCAAGTGGCTGCCAATCTGTTACAAACCCATAAGGTTTTGCAAGGAAGAGATGAACAAAGATGGTTGGCATTGTCTACCTCTGCAAGGAAACCCTAGACTTCCTTTGTGGTCTCCCATCCAAATACGAACCCACCCTGCTTAACTTCTGTGATCTGAGAAGTCTGGGTTAGCTAGGGTCAGCCAGGTCAGGACACTAACAAATATACTGGGAGCTAATGAGAGGGAAACTCAAGGCTGGATTGGGTTGTCTGGACCTTCTCCATCTCCAAGAGGTAGACAGTAGGTAAGCTAGTAAAGCAGTTGGCTCACCATTAACAATGGTTTGCTACATGCTCCCACTATGATTGGGAGATTGGTCCATTAGCTTGGTGTAGTTTTGAGGAGCCCTGACCTTATCTGGTGAGCTGGGTTTGATTCCCCGCTCCTTCTCCACATGCAACCAACTGGGTGACCTTGGGCTCGCCACAGCACTGATAGAGCTGTTCTTAACGGACAGTAATACCAGGGCTCTCTCAGCCTCCCCTCCCTCACAGGGTGTCTGTTGTGGGGACAGGAAAGGGAAGGCGCTTTGAGACTTTTTCTGGTAGAGAAAAATGGCATATAAGAGCCAACTCTTATTATCTTCATGATCATCATTGGAGTGATGTCACAGAGGATTTGGGGGAATGAACTGTTTTACATTGGGAGAGGCATTGTACTCTGAATACCGTCGAACCTAACTGTCAATGCTGTTCGTATCAACAAAGCAAACACAAAGGGGATGGTTAGTCCAGTTATTTAGGGACATAGGAGGGAAACAACTTGCCCAACACCCTCAGAAACCTTGAGCTAGCCCTGGTGCTTGACTAGTGAGCTCTTTTTGGTTTACGTGAACATATACTACTGCCTCTGTAGTCAGACTAGAAGAAGAAGAAGGAGGAGAAGAGTTGGTTCTTATATGCCGCTTTTCCCTACCCGAAGGAGGCTCAAAGCGGCTTACAGTCGCTTTCCCATTCCTCTCCCCACAACAGACACCCTGTGAGGGAGGTGAGGCTGAGAGAGCCCTGATATCATTGCTCAGTCAGAACAGTATTATCAGTGCCGTGGTGAGCCCAAGGTCACCCAGCTGGATGCATGTGGAGGAGCGCAGAATCGAACCCGGCATGCCAGATTAGAAGTCCGCACTCCTAACTGACTAGTGGTCCATCTAGCCCAGGCTTTCTCAAACAGGATTTCATAGAATCCTGGGGTTTCTCGTTGGCCCTGGAAGGGTTTCCCAAATGGGTGGGAGTTAATTTATATATGATTTTTTAAATTTCTTAAACATTTATCAGGTGATATCAATATATATAGTCATGTTAAACCACCCACCCCTCCAAAAATGGCCAATGATGGGCCTGGAGGAGGGAGGAAGGGAAGGGGTCCCAAGTGGGCATTTACACAACTATGCTTCCCAACTCTATTTTGCACGATCGTGTCTCTTCTAGGGTTTCTCAAAGCCTGAAGAATGTTTCCCGGGATTTTAGTAGTCAATGAAACTAGAACCGAATGACCAGCATCCCTGTATCTGCTCGACTGCAGATTATATACTCTCAGGAGTCTGTTCCCTCTCCAATTGTCTGAGTGACTTTTCGCTCTGCTAATTGGTGAGGCTCTGTGATGCGAGCCATTTGAAAACAAGAGTCTTCCTCTCTGCAAAGCCATGCTTGAGGTATTCTAGGATTTCTCCTAACCTGGCGGTCAGAAGAGATCCCGGCACCTGTAAGAGGTGAGTGACAGCCGGCGACACAAAAGCACAGAGGTTTCAAGCTGTCCATGTCAAGCTGTGCAAATTATTTCACCCACCGAGGGAGAAGAGTGAACTGAACCTTCCAGATGATTTTTTGGACAGGGTATGTGTGTGTGTGTGTGGGGGAAACCCTCTAACTTCCCCCTTTTTTCCCGATTTGACCTTTTGCAAAGTTTATTTTGTGAAACTTGTCAAGCCTGCTGCAATTAGGGCTTATTTTCCTCCTCCCTTAGAATAATAAGGCTGGATTCTGTCGAGTTTCCCCTCCCCACCCCTACTGATGCATATTTAGCCCCATCTAGTTGGGAAATACTCTGTGAATTTAGTGGACATTTGTGTATAACAAGGTCTCTTCTTTTTTGGTCCTAGTTTTTCTAAAATACTTTGGTTACTGCCTTGATCTAACTGGCTCTTAAGTGAAGGTATCAAAGGCAGCTGCCTCATTCAGTAGATCTTGTGGGCAGGAACCTTCCATCCTAACAACTATCAGATTTCTACCTCCATCCATCCATCCATCCATCCATCCATCAGTTAAAGAGGATAATCCCCCTTATGCTCTTTTTCCTCTGTCCCTCCCTGAAAGGAAAAGAAGCTGGCATCCCTAGTCCAAGGTCACCTCCACTCATGTAGAGGAATGAGGAGTCAAACTTGGTTCTTCAGTTTAGAGTTCATGGGGTAGTCAACCTGTGGTCCTCCAGATGTCCATGGACTACAATTCCCATGAGCCCCTGTCAGCATTTGCTCATGGGAATTGTAATCCATGGACATCTGGAGGACCACAGGTTGACTACCCCTGCATTATACCATGCTAGCTCTCTTCCTTGCTCAGGATTGTGATCATTCGCACTCCCTCCAAGGAGTCCCCCTCCAGGAAGGGGTTGAGCTGACTTTTCACTCCTGGGAAAGAGTGTGATAAATTGCATTATCATTTGTCATCCCTCAGGGTTCATCCCTGTTCCCTTTGTTTTGGGAAGTATAGAACGCATGGCTCCTAAGGAACTGTGTACTACACGAGCTGTCATTTCATACACTCTCCAGTACAGATGATGATGTTTTCTTTGAACTGTGGTACAGACTTGTTTTTCTAATATACCTTTAACCACCAGGGTCTCTGGACTTTGTCATTGGTGTAGAGTAAACAAATGCTATGCACCACAGATAGAGTAGAGCCTTCAGCAATGTGTCATAGGGGAGAAAACTTGGCAGTAGCCTTTGGTATGAAGGTGGGTGTCATGAGCAAGACTCAATTCCCATCTGTGAAGCGATAGTGGGTATGCATTTGTGGTTCCAGCTATCTATCCCTTGTAAATTGTGCATTGCAAAGCATTTCTTTGCAAAATGCTTATTGAGTAACCGTTTCATGCATAGTCTTTTATCTGTTGCAATAAGGGAAAGCCCAGTGAGTTTGAAAAATAATGGCGTTTGAAAGACTGTTGGTTCTGGGCATGCTCATAGGCTGAGTGTTTCATAGGCAGACTTTCTAGAGCTGAACTTGAAGACTAGCAGAGAAGGGACATATAGTAAACCTCTGCTGGCAGGGAATCATTGTAGTCCATGGACATCTAGAGAGCCACAGTTTGGCCACCACTGACCTGTTGTTGTTGTTATGTGCGAAGTCGTGTCCGACCAACCGCGACCCCATGGACAATGATCCTCCAGGCCTTCCTGTCCTCTACCATTCCCTGGAGTCCATTTAAGTTTGCACCTACTGCTTCAGTGACTCCATCCAGCCACCTCATTCTCTGTCGTCCCCTTCTTCTTTTGCCCTCGATCGCTCCCAGCATTAGGCTCTTCTCCAGGGAGTCCTTCCTTCTCATGAGGTGGCCAAAATATTTGAGTTTCATCTTCAGGATCTGGCCTTCTACCACTGACCTGTAGTAATCATCAAAACTCACTCATGGTGAAACCAGGATTATGGGGGTTTCAAAGCAACAAATAAATAGAAGTGGTTTGCCACTATCTTCCTCTGCATATGTACCCTAGTCTTCCTTGGTGGTCGCCCATCCAAGTTCTAAGTGTGGCCAACCCAGCTTCGTTTCCAAGCTCTGAGAAATGGGCTAGGCTTAGCTATTTGGTTGCTCAGAAAACACTGATACTATAAACTTAATCTGTAGATGAACTTAATCAGTAGATGCCCTTTCTCAAAGAATGGTTCATGTAGCCCAGGTGACAGAGGCATCATAGGAATGTTGCTCTTTTTATGGGGCATATTAGTTCATTTAGAAGACTTCATTTGGAAAACCCAAATTGGTATTTTCAAATTGAATTTTTTAAAAAAATCAGTGGAGTGTTTAGTAAGAGAAAACAGGGACTGTCCTGAGTAAACTGAAGCATGTGGAATTAGCATCTGTAGTGAAATAAGAAGAGTTGTTTTTTATATCCCACTTTTCACTACCAGAAGTTTCAAAGTGGCTTACAATTACCTTCTCTTCTTCTCCCCACAACAGACAACCTGTGACGTAGGTGGGGCTGAGAGAGCCCTGATATTACTGCTCTGTGAAAACAGCTCTATTAGGATAATGACTAGCCCAAACTCATTCAGCTGTAGTGGAATGAGGAATCAAACCTGGCTCGCCAAATTAGAAGCTACCACTCTTAACCACTATACTCACCTGGCTCTTGGTGAATCCTATGTCCCTATTTAGGCTTCAGGGGTCCCTTATTCTGAACTTGTGTTCCAAACTCAAGTTCAGCAGTCTGTCATTGTAATTTCTCCTTGAATGTGAACACCAGTGGTATTCCGTTGTTTTATTTGAGCCTATTTTCTAGTGCCCATTGGTATCACTCTTGATCTGTTTCCTTACTACATCAGGTGGGTATTGTTATTCCAAGAATGTCTGTCGCTCCTGTGAACTTTGTGGTGAAACAGCTGCAATCAACTCGTGAACTGAATCTTGGATCGTCTCATGTTGTTGCTGTCTGATTCAAGCAGGTACCAAACAGCTTTGTGGCTGTGTAGTGGTTACGGTAGTTAAAGTTGGGTTATTTCTGGCTTGTGTCTACCTTGGCACCTACAAAGCAAGTCCAATTGATTTCCTCCCAGGATCATGCACCGTTTGATGAAGTAATTAAAGATCATGGGGGAAACTACAACTCCCATGAGGCTATGCGGAAATGGACGTTTACCAACAAGGTCTTGGACGCACAACAAACAGTAAGACTTCTTCAAAAAGTTTACAAATGAGTGACTGAATGCTCTTTCTTTATTTAAACCAGGCGTAGTCAAACTGCGGCCCTCCAGATATCCATGGACTACAATTCCCAGGAGCCCCCTGCCAGCATTCGCTGGCAGGGGGCTCCTGGGAATTGTAGTCCATGGACATCTGGAGGGCCGCAGTTTGACTACCCCTGATTTAAACCATTAGCTGCAGAGCGGGGTACATGTGGGAGGGCCAGCAAGACTCCCATTGGTCTGCATGAGAATATGCATACTCGAGCATCCCTAACAGAGATGCAAAAGTGAGCATGCCCCATCTGCGGGGGGCCTTTCTGGGATCACTGACTCCCTCAAATTATTTAATTTATTTTTCATGGCAACCAAATGTTCTCCGCTGCAAAAGTTTGGGGTGTTTTGCTGACCCAGGCACTGCAAAGTAAGAGGTAGTGTGATTGTCTTTTTGTGTATACGAGGCTACCCTTGCTAGGTTAAAGCGGGGGAAAGCCAAGGTAGGTTAGCTGACTTCAGAATTAGCTGGTGGCGAGTGGCATAGTGCCGAATCGTTGGGGCTTGTGCACAAATGTTTTGCACGCTGCATAACTTTGTATCCATTTCCCTTCAGACTGCAAGGTTTTATGCGCAGGTTTAAAAACAAGTGAGTGAATTTTTATGGCTCTGTTATAATGGAAATGTTGACCTTAATTATTGTAACGTGAATGGCTTGCCAAATAATATATGGAATGTGGAGTAAATAACAGAACCATATAATTATATTTTGTACCTTTATGCTGCATGCAAACGCACAGCTAATATTATGACTTCTAAATATGGAACAAAGTAGATGGGGTGTAGTTATTTTCTCCTTTTTAAAAATTTTGCAAAAAAAAAAAAAAACCCCAGCTGGCTTTAATCTTGGTATTTCTAAAGAACATATACCCCTCTCTTTCCTCAAGCTCTTGGACTTTTAAACAAGCCCTTTTATCCTAGAAAATTAAAATATTTTCATGTAATCAGTAAATTCTGTTACGAAACTTTACCATGGCTATATTAAATGATAAGAATAACGTGCTATTTTGAAATTCTGAACATCTTATAATTAGACCAGCCGTTAAAAAATATTCAGAGTTAGGCTGCATTAGAATGGAATCTGCAACATGGAGACAGCCCTGACAAAGAAACATTATTCTTAGATTTACAATTAATTACCCTTATGTCTATACCTTGCATTCAATTTGCATATCTTAAATGTGCTGTAAATTTTGCAGCACTCCCTTGTTATTTAAGATCATTTGCCTTGTTTAAAAGTTTCTGCAGTGATAACTTTGGGCTTGATTATATAGTTGCAAAGTCGATAAATCTGGCTTTACTTTGCTCCACAATGTTATAATTTTTCTTTGTGTGTGTGTGTGTGTGTTTCATTATTTTGCGCCTTGTTCCCTCTGCCCTCTCATTTATAATTCCCCGAAGAACCAGGAGATAGAGAAGTCTGGCTACAAGACAGAGTGAATGGTCAGATATTCCTGATGCTATCTTTTTCCCAGAACGCTTCGGTACTGGGTATCTGACATGTTCTATACATCTTTCTGGTGTCATTCTCATTAAACAAATGCTGTTTGATGTATAGCTCTCAAAAAAAAAAAGAAAAGAAAAGAAATTCCATGCAATGAATTTGTACTCTGCCAGCTCCCCCTGATATCTTTCGCTGTCCTTTCCTATTCCTCTCCTCCCAATTTTTTGATCCAGAGGACAAATTTGTATGGTTTAGATTTGGGGTTTTGTAATTCAATGACTTTGAGTTTCAAGAAACTTCTTTTTGAAAAATGCCATCTCACTCACAAAGGCTCCTTCGTATAAATGGGGCAAGACATACTCCTTAAACAAAGAGCATAAATGCCGGTATTTGGGAATTTTTGAGCAGAACAACATAAATTCCTACCATTTTTGTAGTGATAACCATTTTATTAAGGGTCACCTGAATAATTTTAAACGATCAATAAGCTTTCAGGTTCAGCACACCTCTTTATCATGCTTGATGCTAAGTACAGAAAGGACTGGGAAAAGAAAACGATGTGTCTCAGGGCATAGCTTGATGTTTCTGTACCATGTTCTGAAATGCCCTTTTTCTCTCTT
This sequence comes from Paroedura picta, assembly GCF_049243985.1. Lineage (NCBI taxonomy): Eukaryota > Metazoa > Chordata > Lepidosauria > Squamata > Gekkonidae > Paroedura > Paroedura picta. The sequence goes on from NC_135382.1 coordinate 31,627,814, forward strand.
TCCCTGGTTTTGTGTACTGAACATCTACGATGGTGAATCGTTCTGGGGAAGTTTGCTCATTTAGGTTTATCCTTACAAAAGTAGGATTGGCAGGTTTCCTGCTATGGTGGTAAGCTTTCTGCTGATGGCTGCTGTTGCAATCAGTGGCTGGATCATAGCCCGAAAGTCATAATAAGTAGCTCTAGGAATCACCGGAAACTCTATGGTTTGAGTCTCTGATGATTCCTAGAGCTATCCATTGTTTCTTCTGGGTTGAAGCCAGAAATGGCACAGTGATGTTGGCGAGGTTGCTGACATCACATGCCCCTATATCTCCACTCCGACACTTTCCCATTGGTAATTTCCCCTTATCTCCCAGTGTGCCGATGACTTCCATCCTACTGCGGCCTTCTGTCTGTTCTCCCATTTTAAGAGGCCTGCTTGGCATTTGCTAGAGCCCGGTTCTTTTCAGCTATGTGAAATGGGCCCTCTGAGGAGATGAGGTGGGGCATCATCCTCAGAAATTTTCCAGGGGTGCTAAAGAAAGTACACTTTATTTGTGAGGGCTTCAAATGGAAGCTGGAAGCAGAATTTTTTCTGTGTGTGTTGGTTGTTTTTGGAAAGACAGGAGCCATTGTGTTTTTTTAAAAAAATTGTATGGTGTCTACTTAAAAGTAGGAATTGCGAGGTGCCTGAAGCTGCAATGGAAAGGCAGGGTTTAAATAATTTAATAACTTTAAAAAAATGCCAAGTGCAGACATAACGCAGAAACTTATTCTGAACATGAGCTCAATCTCTGTCACGCTTCAGGTTGAAAATGGCCTGTGCTTTTGTGAGGGGAGAGAAGTGCATGTATGTCATGTAACTGTAAGTTATGGTCTAGTTCAAGGTTAATGCAGTCACTTGGAAGACATGAGGGCACCACACTGTTTTCTGGAAAAAAAAAATCAGAACAAACTGAGGCTTTTTTAAGAAAGCGATTTTAAAGAACAAACATATCCATGAACTGAAGCAAGGCCCTCTTTTAATGAGACTATACATTACTTACTTGGGGTGGGGAAGAAGGCTGCAGATTTCAATTAGCACACTGGGAGAAACCTGAAATTGCTGATTTCCGCTGAAGCCATTTATTGAGCCTGAAGCCGAGGGTTCACTGAGAAGAAAGATGCTGAATAAAGTAGATAGAGGGAAACAGCCTCTCTCTTCCTTTCGTGTGCTGTAGGACAGGGGTAGTCAACCTGTGGTCCTACAGATGTCCATGGACTACAATTCCCATGAGCCCCTGCCAGCATTTGCTGGCAGGGGCTCATGGGAATTGTAGTCCATGGACATCTGGAGGACCACAGGCTGACTACCCCTGCTGTAGGACCTTTGTTGTATGCTTGTATCGTTGGGCATTTGGAGGACTGACTGTCCACAGGGAAGGGAAAGGAAACAAACACAACCCGTAAAATGAGCCAGGAAACAAAGGGATTGAGACATATAAAAATTAGTATTGCAAAATATATATCAAATACACATGTACTGCACAGTGTTAAAGTCAATTAAAATCAACACACTCAAGTCACGGTAGAAAATACACAATGCTATGAGTGACACAAAATATGCCCACATAACAAAATGACCCGACACATTTTGATCCAAAATGGATCTTCTTCAGAAGTCAATTATAAATCCACGCATACGTAAAGATCCATAAACAAACAAAGAAAGAAACAAACAAACAAACCCTTTTTACAGCCAGAAGGGTTGAATAAAAGTCCTGTAAACAACAGAAATAGTGAGATGGTACCAAAACTAGTAGTTCTATGAACGTATAGATTCCACAATAATAATAATAATAATAATAATAATAATAATAATAATAATAATAATAATAATAATAATAATAATAATAATAATAATAATAATAATAATAATACCTTCATATATGGCACAGAGGTGCTGATAAATATCCTGGATCTGCATTGTAAACCTAATAAATAACAAATCCCCCCCCCCAGAAATGACTGTCCAACCGGCTTCTTATATAAAAATTGATTCCACCCCCTCCCCTCTTCAAAAAAAAAGAGGCCATGTAGCGTCTTAATTCCATTTCCTGGTACCATTAATTAGTCATTTGAAGTTATTACCATTGTCATTTCCTTCTAATACCTTTTTAAGAACCTGTCTGGAAGGAATGGCCTGTCACGTTTCCTTTTTGCTGAGAAACTAGACCATTCTCATAATGACAGCGAGGCCTTATTGCCGAGATTAAAGTGTTTATTGGCTACGATTATTGTACGAATAGGATTTCAGCGTCCCTCTTTGAATACTTGCCACCAGATCCCTGGGGTGTGTTGTACCAGTGCAAGGCGTAGCATGAAACTTATGCCACGATGGCTTCCCAACTGTTTTCTGTATGATCTGGGGTTTCTGGAAGCCTGAAGACTGTTTCAGGGGGTTCTCAATGGTTAAATGCTTTAGAGAAATACCTACAAAAGTATTGCCCCCCCCCACACACCTCCCTTAACAGGTTTACATACATTACTCATCATGCTTTGCTAATTAATTGCGCCTGCCTTCTAATGAGAGGTACCACTGGACTATGAAGGGCTGAGTTATCAACTCCAACTGGCTGCAACAGACTTGACATAGCCTCCTCTCAGTACTTCATTTTACAGACTTACCAGACTTTACTGTCTTAACAGTTGTAACGTGGCTGCCCTTCAGCAATTGGCCAGTACTTCGTTTTACAATACTCTTTACAACAACCCTGTAAGACATGTTTTTACGATGTTCCGCAGACTGCAGCTAGAAGGGAAAAGTGACCCACAGTGCTTTGACTAAGGATTCACCTAATAACTTCCCAGCTGCTGTGAGATTTGAATTATCGCTGTAGGCTGTAAATTGTTTATTCTTCTAGAGAAGAATGTTGTATACAAGCTGGAAGCTCTTGAGGAATCACAGAAGAGGGGAGAGGTTGGGCATCCTATTCTGCTTCCCCAAATCACTTATTCTACGAGTCTATGGGATCTCTGGGGTTGTCTTTCTCAGCTGCTCTCTGTGTTCCATCCCTTCAGAAGCATGCTCAGTCCTCATAAGGCAGATTCTCAAAAAGTATATTTTTCTTTTGGTTAATTCACAAGGGCATATTTATATGCATACCCAAGTATGAGATGTTGGAGAGTGACTGCCACTCAAATTCAACAAGAGTGAACTAGATAGACCAGTGATCTGACTTTTTATCTGGGAAGCAGTGATAGGTTGTCCTGGACAGGAAGACTTGAAAAATCCATTCCCATACTGGGAGGTGGTGAGCTCGTCCTCACTGGCATTCTTCAAGCAATGGCTGGACGGATACTTATCATGGATGCTTTAGGCCAGGCTTTCTCAACCAGGGTTTTGTGAAACCCTGGGGTTTCTTGACAGCCCTGGAAGGGTTTCCCAAATGGATGGGAGTTAATTATTTTTAAATATATATTTTAAATGTGTTAAACCTTTATTGCTTGATATGACCATAGCATATCATTGACTCCAGTGGTTCGCTGTGGCGAGAAGAGTTTTAATCTAATTTAATTTTTACCACCGTCTACAGAGTTATGGAGTCATAGTTTTAGCTGTGGGAATTGTTTTTAGGTTTTTGCTGTTATGGTTTACGGTTTTATGGAATTGGATATTGTATGCTATGTGACTGTGAACCGCCGTGAGCCAGCTTGCTGGGAGCAGTGGTAAATAAATAAATAAATAAATAAATAAATAAATAAATAAATAAATAAATAAATAATGCTCATGTTGATCCACCCCCACCCCCAAATGACCAATGACGGACCTATAGGGGATGGGAAGGGGAGGGGCCTTTGGCGGGTGTGAACACAGCTATGCTTCCCAACCATATTCTGCATGATCGCACCACTTCTTGGGTTTCTCAAAGCCTGAAGAATGTTTTGGGGGGTCCTCAATGGTAAAGAAGTTGATCAAGGCTGCTTTAGGCTGATCCTGCAGTGAGTGAGGGGTCGGCCTAGAGGGTCCCTTCCAACTCTATGTATGGTCCCTTCCAACTCTATGATTCTATGATTCCTCTATGCGTTTCAAATCCATAGATATCACTGTATGTCTAAAGAAACTTCATTTGTCTTATTTAAGAAGTGTGTGTGTGTGTGGGGGGGGGGAGCAAATCATCTTAGGTTTCCTACAAGTAATTGTGACCATCATATTCTAGTCACCCATTAGAATATGATCAGTCCATTTAAAAAAAAATCATCTTTACAACCTCCCCGCAAATCCCAGTAATACCATACCTATGCACCGGAACGCTGTGACGCAGATGAGCTGCCTTGGCAAAAGTATTTCAGCAGCAAGAGTTTTCCTAGTCTTATGTCCTATATACATCTGTTAAATTACTCAGAGATCTCATTAAATAAAGCTAATGTACTTGTAAAACAGTAGGGAGAGACAGTATATCATTGTAACTGTTCGAAAGAGCCATTCCAGCAAGAAGTGAAGCCAAGAAGGCTAGGTGTACGCTGGTCAGTGTAGATGTTTCTAGGCTATAAATCTTAAACCTTTCCTGCCTAGTTATTGTGTATTTCTTTAGGTGAGAGATTGATTGTAGCAGTGGAAGATGAATTTGCCCATAGACCCTTTCTTCTCCTTTTTTTTTTAATACTCCTGATGTCTCGCCAAGGTGATAATGTGTCCCGCTCTCTCCCCCTCCCCAGCCTCCGCCCCCCCCCCTGTAGTCATTTGTTTCAGATTAAAAGCACGAAAGAGCTCAGAGAAGCATGGGTTGTCGGGGGGGGGGGGCTAGTCTCTGTGTTCAAGCAAACATACAGGCATGAAGATGTATACCTGTCCTGAGTGTTAGATGTATACCTGTCCCAGGTGCCTTGTACGGTCCACCGAGGATTTATTGTTTTTTCTTTTCTTAGACCCAAAGTTGCAGGTCAACATGCAGCCTCGTCTTCCGTTTGGATTCCAGGCACCATTTAATTTATGAAAGGCCCATTGATCTGGCCAGTAAATGTTTGGGGAAGGAAGGCTTGTGTATTACAAAGCACATGCAGACACATTATACCCTGCCTGCAGGGTCAATGTTAGAGGAGCCTGGGCCATCCAATACCAGGGAAGATCTGGTGACAGAGTGCCTGTTTTGCATGCAGAATGTTCCGGGTTGCATTCGATGGCATCTCTGATGAAAGGATGCAAGGGGCCGAGAAGGACCTTTGCTGCTTGAGAACACAATTATCAGTCAGAATACACAATAATAGTCAGCTGTGACTGCCCTGTCCACTTCCCTTCCTCAGGGGCAAGATTTTCCCTCCGTTTTTATTTCCCTTTACTGACTGAGCTGCCCTAGTAGTGTGTTTTCTTCTTTGCTGAAGAACTGTGGTGTTACAGTATGATATTTTGGCTGTTTGCTCAGCCCGAGAACTTGAGGGGGGGGGGGGTTGGGAGCCTACTTCAACTTTAATGGCACTCAAGACGTTTCTACATTCCAAATTAACAAAGTATTTCATTCAACGTAGAGGGGAAAGGTCAGGAGACATTAAGGGTTACTCAATATAGATAACTCTGAGGTAAAATCAGCACAAGCACAGACTTTAGTTCTTATATTTCCGGCTAATTAGAGTGTCTTAAGCTTTTCACAGTGACTTAAATTTTTATGTTGCGAGACTTTTGTTCCGGTATTTTCCAGATACTCAAGCACAGTTTCTTTGAGTATTCTCTGACTCTTTTTGTTTCCAAAAGGATGGTACAGTCTTTCCAGTACCCAAATCCATTCTCTTGAAAACAGTACTCATTCTGAATTTTTAATTGACTCTGAAGGTCTCTTAAGGCAGTTTCTATACATAGACCAGGGATTTCTGCACTTTTCAGAACTCCTGTTTGATTAGAAAGGGAATTTTCTTCACTTTTTCTGGAAGATCAATCCCTTTTCCTTGGGCCGAATGGGAGTCTTCATCTACTTCCCATCCTTGCCAGCTTTCTCCCCAGTTCTCCTGTCTGTGTTAAACTGCTTTCAGTCATGGCTGAATTCCAAAACTGTCAATACTTTATTCTTCTCAGCTAGGGTTGAAATGAAACTCAGCATCCAGTTCAGATCTCTTTCTCTGCTCAGCTGAAGCTTACCAATCGGATTTGCTTGGAGTAGCCTGTCATTCAAGGCTCTCTGTTTCTGTGAAGAGTTAACTCTTCACAGTCCTTTATCTGTTTACATAACACTTCTAAGCTTTTAAAAGTGCAGTCCATCACACTGTCTCTACTTGAGTATAAGAGCCTGAATAGCCCAGACTAGCTTGAGCTCATTGAAGTTTGGAATCTAACCAGGGTTGACTATGTTTAATACTTGGATGGGAGACTACCAAGGAAGACACAGATTGCTATCCAGAAGAAGGTGATGGTTAACTGTGGCTAATTGATCAGCTTCTGATTCTGCTCCAGATCCTGATTTGGAGGACCCTAATTAGCCCTAATTAGTGGAGCAATCTGCTCATCTCATGCCTTGAAATCCCCTTGAGGTGTTACCCTAAGTCAATTGAGACTTGATGGCATTTAATTAAAATTAGACTTCAGTCTCTGTAAGGTAGATTTGCCCTCAGTGCATCTGTGACAACATTCATACACTCTGGGAAACAGTGACTTTACGAAACAGTCACTTCAACCATGGTTTGTCGCCTTCTCTGTAGCCTAGGAATGAATCAAAATATTCACTTCATACATCATACGAAACCTTAATTAAAACCGGTCAATTGATCAGCTTCTGATCCTGGTCCACATTCTGATGTGGCAGGCCTGAACTATCCCAAATTAGTGGAGCAATCTGCATCCAGACAATCCCATTAACCATAATGAAATTAAATCTTGGTTTTACACAATGTCTAAATAGAGTCAGTGAATGACTCCACTAGGGTTCTACTTTTTGTCTGTAGCGGCTGTTCACTCAACTCAGAGAATGTCAAGAAGGATACCACTAGCATGGGACATTAAGCATGGTCCTTGTCCCTGGTGATGCCAGAGTTCCCGAGGATCAAGGCTTCTTCTGGTTATATGCCATCATCCACTTCTTGGCCACGCTTAAAATGGGACAGAACTGTCAGGGACTGACTTATACATAGACGTACGGTTGTGTTGCAGGTCACGTGTGTGAGCATTACCATGCCACCTGTTTATTGACATTCTACAGAAGAAGAGAAGGAAAAATAAAATCCTCCCCTTTGTCATATTGGTGTGTGCTGGAATGCACAGGAAGAAGGGCTGGAGTAGGAGGGGAATATTTTTCATGAATATATATAGATGCAGAATTTATAAGGATCGATGTAGTCTCAAATGTTGTACAACATGTCAAGATATCATAAAAAGGCAGGCAGTTCTACATAAAATACCAGCTTAATCTTGGAGATTTTAAAGCCTCATTAAAATGTGGATAAAGTCCATATATGGAATGGCAGCATTCAAAAGGTTGAAGTTGTATATCTGAGGTGTAGGGATTTTAACAATTATGGTTGAATGTCAGTCGACTCGTTTGGGTTGATATTAACATGAAGGAGTGATTGTCAGTATTCCTGGCCGCCCCTATTGTCCTGGGTTTGTTGTTGTTGTATAAGGCAGATTTGCGTAAGGGCAGTAATTATAAACAAGTGTGAGCTATTAAGCAATTGGGTTTTCTAAGGATGAGCCTGAAGGGTTTTGCTCTGTTGTTGGCCATTCTATTGTCTCTTGCTTGAAGATGTTTAATGTCATTTCTAATCTGGGAAGGAGTGATGCTTTGAAGTTTGGAGGGTTTTGGAGGCCATGGTGAGACTTCAGATGTGGTTGGATCATATGACTCCCTTCTACCAAGTGAATCTTTGCTTCTAGAGTTGGACTCCTTAGCAGAAGGGAGTTGTAGGATTCAGTGTTACAATTCTTAAGTTTTACTGTAATCATACAAAACTGGTCCACCTTCCAAATAATCCTCCTTGTGGTTTAGACTCCTTATGCTGAAGAAGAAAGGTGGACTGCCGTAATATTATGTCCATAAACTTTACCATGATGTCCCAAAATTGGTCCTTTCCCCCAGACTTCATCCTCCACATTCCTCTCTCTGAAGGGAGTCAAAGGCTACAGTCCCCAAGTAATGTATGACTCCAAAGGACCATCACGGACTTCCTGGATCACATCTGGTCTCTTTCACACTGTTCATGTTATTTACCTCTGTCGTGTTTGCTCTTATTTGTCTTTCATTTTAATTTAACTCTACCTCCATGTGCTTTAGATTAAGACTTGGGTTGCATATTTGTGGTGGGCATTCTCAAGACTTTTGAAACAGCAAGCATTGTAGGGAGAGGGTTCACTCTCTCCCGACAAATGTTATTCATTTCTTCTGGGACCCCCTTATTCACATGAAGTGGCCAGATGATGTTTTATACCATTTGGCCTTTCCCATGAAGCAAAAATGAAGCCAATCATAAAAAGAAGGGAGTGGGGAATGACACACACCATAGACCTATTAAACCACTGAATTGTTGTTTTTCATGGGAGGTAAAAAAAAAAAACTTTGAAAGTCAAGCAAGTACTTTTATCTTGACCTTTCCGCAAGGCTGCCCCATATTCACTAGTTGTCAGCACATGTTTGTCTGGAGTCATCTGTCAATGCCATCCGTCACTCCTCCGCTGTTCCCATCAGTCCCATTATCGGGGATCAGGAGAGAGACGAGGATGTAGCCGGAAGGATCATTAAACTTCAGCTCTCAGGTAGTGCAGGTAGGCCAGGTGGCCTGTTGTTATTTATAATAAAGAAACAACACAGCAGAACTGCCTTGACAGTGGCCCATGAGGCCTGCTGGAAGGACGGGCTGAGGGGCACGCCACCGATGAAGGACAGCTGAAAGTGGACATCCTTCTCCCCTACATGCCATAAGTGGGAGGATTTATTGAACATCTGCTCTGTCCATGGCTGGGAAGAATGATTAATTTAATTGCTCACACTTTGCTTAAGTTACAGTTGAATACTTCATGTCCGGTCTGAAGGATATTACAATGGGCTTTCTTTGATTACGTTCCCTTTACGGAAGTTGAATTAAGGCTACTTTCGCCTCGTTTGGTAAAACCTTTCTTCGACGGTACCGCTTTAGGCAGGAGTAGTATGAGTGGGGTCTGGGGATTGTGTATTTCAGTGATCTGTCGGTGGGAAATTATCTCTATATTGAGACATTTCACGTCAGGGAGAAAGTTGGCCTTGATTTAAAAACAGCCTTGCTGGATCAGGCGATTGGTTCATTTAGTTCAGCATCTTGTTTCATGTGGACAACCAGCTTGCCCCAGCAGGCCAACGAACAGCACATCAAGGTCAAAGCCTTCCCCTGATTTTGCTTCCTTCTACAGGTAGCCATTGGTTTACTGCCTCTTCAATATGGATGTTCGTCTTAATTCTCTTAGCTAGGAGTGCTTTACCTCATTCATCCCCTTTTAAAGCTTTCTGTGACCGGGGCCATTACTATCTCCACTGGTAACAAATTCCACAATATAATCACTCATTAGGTAAAGAAACATTATTTTGTCTGTTCTGTGACTCTGTTGTCTCCCAGCTTCCTTGGCTCAAATGTTTAATGGCCTACAAAATTCCTTCATGTGCAAATCATGATGACATCCCTGCCTTAGCCTTATTCTGTACCATCCAGCTTCACCGGCTGCCTTTGCCTGCTGCTTAAACCCCCTAGAAGACTTGGCAAACAGAAAAAAAATTCAAGGAGGTCTTCGCCTACACAGAGCAGGTCATGAACATCTGCATAAATAAAAAGAGACAGTTATTTCTTCATATTTTCCCATTGTGTTTCTGATTAATCATTAATGGGACAAAATTACATCTTCCTTGACTGGAGTGGTGGTAATTTACTTTCTGGTGTACACTTAGGAAGACAGTTTGGCCTTCTGTCACCTTTAAAGTAATTCCAGGTTCATGCTGAAGCTGGAGATGAGATAAAGCTTGAGAGATTTATTGCATATTCAGTCGGTGTATCTGAGAAAGGCGTTCTTGAAGTCCTTGCAAAAAAAAAAAAAGCTCCCGACAACAATGGGGGAGGGGTTAGACATTAATGGAAAATAACATTACCTATTAAGATGCTTCCTGTCCATCTGATTGCTGTTGTTATCCAAAGTACAAGAGATCTACAGGTTAACCATGACCTCCAATGTCAAAAAAGCCAACTATGTGTTGCCGGCGACCTGGATCTTCTCTTGGGAGATTTTAAATTTATCCCTGGGAATAATTCTTTGCCACAGGGCTTGTTCCGTTATCCAAGTAAAATGGCAGATGCTCACTATGCTTTGGTTTGGATCCAAATGGTATGCTCATATAGTTGCTATTTGCTTATCAAAAACACTAGTCATTCTTAGCATAGTTATGGACCAGGACTTTTCAGGCATAATCGAACCCTAGGGCCTATTCTGCACACATTGGATAATGCACTTTCAAGGTGCTTTTGCAGCTGGATTTTGCTGTGCAGAAGTAAGAGCCTTATTTCTAAGGTGCACTGAAAGTGCATTATCCAACGTGTGCAGAATGGGCCTAGGTGAACCTCAGGATGGGATCTAAATCTGATGCCTTAAGTCTGATCTCAGCCTGCAGCTTGTCACCTGTGATCCAGCTACTTGAGAGATGGAGTGCCATAACAGTCCAAGCCATTATAGCCTTGGGTTAGTTTGCTTGGGGCCTTTGCCAATTCAAAATCACCAGGGGAGGGTGAGACTTTTGCCTTCTAATATGTCTACCTCTCTGGTAGCTCCCCTAAGGAACATCTTGAGCTCACACCATGCCACGCTTCCTCTTTAAAGAATAAAGTCTTCATCCTCTTCATTTGCTCTTTGTTTATTGAAATTGTATTTCGGAAATTTTGTAAGCAGTTTTGGGGTCTCACTGGGTAGAGAATCGGGGTAAAAATGCATTAATAAAAATAAATACATAATAATAAAAAATGGTCTATAGTGAAGGGCCCAGAAAAGCCCCAAACAAACATGATGACACAATCTAAGGCAGAATTTCTCAACTTTTTTTTAACCATTGAGAAACATTCTTCAGGCTTCAAGAAAACCCCAAAGTGGTGTAATAGTGCAGAATATGGCCGGGAAGCCTAGCTGTGTCTATGCTCACCTGGGGCCCCTCCTCTTCCCACCCCCTCTAGGCCTATCATTGGCCATTTGGGAGGGGGGTTGATATGACCATATATTACAAATTAATTAACTCCCACCCATACAGGAAACCCTTTCAAGGCCATCACAAAACCCTGGTTGAGAATGCCTGATCTAAGCACTAAAGCTTTCTCCTCAAATGGTACAATAGTCTTTGCTTCTTGCTCCCCCAAACTTAATCCTCCTACAGCTGTCCAGCCATTCTTCATATTGCTATCCTTCTTTGAACCACTCTCTGAATATATCTCTGATATGGTGGTGAAAAGTGCAGCCAAATTATGGCAGCCCTGTAGGTTTATCCAGGCAACAGTTATCTATTGGTGGTTTTGCATTGCCACTGCATGCCTGGACTTCCTTGGTGATCTCCCAACCAAATAGTAGCAAGGGCCAATCCAGCTTTGCTTCTGAGATTTGATGAGATCTGGCTAGCCTGGATGACCCAGTTTAAGGCAGTTTTCTGATATACTTTTGTTTATCTGCTACACCGTTCACAACTCTTGGTTCATTTCCTTGTGTTTTGAATAGGCCAGTGGGACACCTCTTAACAAGTGTAATCTGGATGGTTTTCTTTCCGTACTGAAATATGGCTCCTGGTTACTATGATGGAGCTGGTGTGGGAAAATAGGAAGCAGTTCAGACAAGGGTTTGGTTGGGGGAGACACAGGATGAAATCCATGATCTTCTGTGAGTCTATCTAGATGGCCTTCAATCTCTCGCTGTCTCTTGTGATGGCAAAATAAAAGAAGAAGAAGAGTTGGTTCTTATATGCCGCTTTCCCCTACCCAAAGGAGGCTCAAAGCGGCTTACAGTCGCCTTCCCATTCCTCTCCCCACAACAGACACCCTGTGGGGTGGGTGAGGCTGAGAGAGCACTGATATCACTGCTGGGTCAGAACAGTTTTATCAGTGCCGTGGCGAGCCCAAGGTCACCCAGCTGGTTGCATGTGGGGGAGCGCAGAATTGAACCCGGCATGCCGGATTAGAAGTCCGCACTCCTAACCACTACACCAAAATAGCAAAGACAATAGAAAATTGAGCACTTGAACTATTTGGAGGAAGGCTGGGCTTTATAAAAATCAAACGTGAATGATCTATTCCACTCATGAAGACCTGTCCCATTTTTGATGTCTCTACAGCCCACTCTTGGAAGCCAGAAGACACAAATTAAATTTCCAGATACGAAGATCTTGGAGAGCTCTGTCCAGTTTTCCAAGGGTACATCAAACTGGGCTCATTACACGCTGCTATTTCTTCATGGTGTTTTTGCTTGGCTAGGATTCTTTCCCTCAGAGGGTTTGAAAAACAACAACATTTGGACACCGAAGTAGCTTTGGTCCTTTCTTTTTCTCAGGCTCAATCAAAACCACCTGTCTTTGTTGCCATACAGCATCCTCAGGAGGTTTTTCTTGACTTAGACATTCTGTGTCAAAAGTTTGAAAAAAAAAATTCTGTTAAACACCATTTTGCCATCAGAGGCTAACCTCGAAAATACATTCACTGTTCAGAGAGGAACGTTTGGGCATTTTATTCCCCCCTCCCTCCCTCCCTCTTTCATCCTAAAATCCCAGACCTCAATTCCCTGGTAAAGATGTCCTTTGATCTTCCTTTTACAGCAGATCATTTTAAACCTGATCTACAGCCTGACATTCCAGTTTAGATACGGGATCTTTAAATATTTGTCTTACTTTTTAAAAGTAATTTGCTTCGGCACTGTTAAAGGCTGTAAATAGTAAATGATACAGACGTACATAGTCATGTATTTTTTATTGTCAGAGATACTGTATATAATGTTCTCTCAACAATGCTTAAATCAGAGAGGGTAGGGATTTAGACTCAGCTACATTACTAATTTACAGCCCCTCCAACATAAAAAAAAAACAACAACTCCAAAGCTTGGGAAAGGCCTCATCTGAAACTAGCAGATCCACGGTCTTGTGTTCTAATACTTGATAATGACGCCGGTGTTTTGTTAGCATTGCAACCGGGGAAGGGGGCTGGCGGCCCGGCAAGGAGGGAGGGAAGAGGGGCGACGCTCTTAGAAACGGATAATCTTCGGCCGGATCCGCTCGAAGCGGGAAAAGAAACGTGGGCCGGCCGCTTTGAAAGATGCCTGTCTGTCCCCGAATTTGACCGCACGACAATACATCCTCCTGCGAGGAGTTCAGATTGTCAAGGCCAGAACTAGGTGCTTCTCTTGCTTGTATCCTTCTACATCAGTCATACTGTAAGAAGCAGACAATTAATTCTGGAGCAAAATTGAAAGTCAGAGGCAGAGTGTGAAAGAACAGAATGACAATAATAAAGTACCCTTGCCTCACATTAATCTCCCTCATTTCAGGCCTGTCAGAGGCAGCCTGGCGGTGACTAATGCCAAGGTTTGCATACAGTGGTCACAGACACAAGCAGCACGCTCCCTATACAGGATCCGCGATCCGCTTTGTTGAGTTTTTGACTCCTGCGGAATCGCTGGGAAAACGTCGCCGCCAGTCATAGGTAGCCAGACCAGGTTCTTTCATCATGAACCTATTGATCGAAGCGGGTCGATCTGTTGGGAAAAAAAATTCACAATAGATAGAAGTGGAAATTTGATGCAAGGAGGAGGAGGAGGAGTTATACCAATTCCTTTGGCTCAAATGGGCACGGCCCATTGGGCAAAGAAGCCGAGTACTAAGAAAGAGAGGACCTTTGGTGAGTCAGGACGTCGAGATGAACCATCTGGTACCTCTCCAGGCATCAACATTACTGCAGGCATTGGGGGATTGTGTTCCATTGATTTTGTTGTCATCTATCTTTCCCTTCCTAGAGTAGTAAATACGCTAATGTTTTAAAGGTACGGTGTAATTGTTTTTGAAACGAAACTATCCACATAAGGGTTGTGTGTGTGTGTGTGTATACAAGTTACTTTGACACGGACTGTAATATCTCAAGGCTGTCCCTGAACTGTTGCAAAGGGTGACAAATTATTTCAGAATTTTACTCTGCTCTGCAATTCGGTCCTCCTTAATCAATTCCAAGGATTCTTAAGAATGAAATCCTAACAATGCAATAGAATGAAAGTTCTTAAAAATGAAATTAAAAAAAGAAGAGAAGAAGCCTGGTTTTTTTGCACCTCCTTTTTTACTACCCGAAAGAACCTCAAAGTGGCTGACAATGGCCTACCCTTCCTCTTCCCACAACGGACATCTTGGGAGGTATGGGAGGCTGAAAGAGCTCTGAGAGAACTGTGACTGGATCAAGGTCACCCAGCTGGCTGTATGTGGAGGAGGAGTGGGGAATCAAACCTGGCTCTCCAGATTTGAGGCTGCTGCTCTTAACCATGATACCAAGCTGGTTCAATGACTGATTAAAATGCAGAATGTGCTGCCAAGGAAATATTGTGCTAGCCGCTGGCAGAGGTAGCTTGAAAAGGGGATTGGACAGATTCAAGGAGGATATGACTATCAGTGGCTACTAGCTACATTGACGAAAAGGGACCTCCCCATTCAGAGGAAGTCATTGTTTGAATACCTATGCCAGGAGGCAACAGTAAGGGAGGGCCTCTATGCCCTTCTGTTGGCTCTCTGGGCCAACGGCTTGGCCACTATGTGAGTCAGAATGCTGGACTAGATGGACCATTGGTCTAATCCTTCAGGGCTCTTCTGATGCTCATATGAATGAAATGACCAGATTTGTGACAGATTTTTCTTGTATTAGCTCATTTACATCTCCCCCACCTCCATGTTACTGAGGCACATGTGTCCATTGACAAAACAAACACTGCAAAAAAGTGAACTTTGTTCTATTTATATTGAAATATGATGGATAGATTTTAATTTTAAGCTGTTTATGAAGGCCATTTGAAAAAAGCAGACTATCACTATCAATACGCAAACAGAGGCTGTCAAGGTTCTTATGATACAGGGGGTTACTGATGGGTACCTGTTTTGCATGTTGGTGAGACACCACACGCCAAAAAATTTACATACCGCCATGCATACAGTCACATTATTGACTCTGCTGAACCAATGGCCTGATTCAGCTTCATGTGATACATGCAGTGTGATTTTCGGTGTAGATCAATAACATAGAGTGGAGATGGATCTCAACTAGAAGCTGTAGAAAACCACAAACATCTTAAAAATGGAAATGGAGAAATGGAACCATGAGAAATAGAACTATTGTATTAAGGGGGTCTACGCCATGTTTGTAGGTATAGCTTTGTAAGCATTTATTTCATGTGCAGTGTTCTGTTTGCATGCATACCCAGCTGTACCAGGAGTTGCATGAAGATTGTTTTTGTGTGATTTGTACCCATTGGTGTAGTATCTGTAGGGGAAAAAAAGTTGCCTATGAGTTGGTTAAGAGTTGTGTGAAGCTGGACATGCCTGGTTCTCTGTATAAGACTTGGACTTTTTTAAAATGAAAGATTGGAGGATCCGCAGTGCATTGGTGCTGGACTGGTAATTGGCCATTTTTGAAGACTCAGATCTGGAGGAAATTCTGGAAATATCTCCATGAGAAGGCAGATTGTATAGGGGTGGAAGGAGCAGGAACAAAGTGCAGAAACATCTGAGAATCAGCAAGGTTTTCCTGATCTGAGCTGTCTTGCCCGGGCTAGTCCAATCTCACCAGTTCTTGGAAGCTAAGCAGGGTCAGCCCTGGCCAGTATTTGGTAAGGGAGACTTGATGGCAAAAAAGAAAGGTTTCCTCCAGCAAAGGAAAGTGTGTCATAGAAGATGATGATCTCTGTGCCAAAGTAAGTAAAATCTGCTAAACATAAATGTTACCTTTCCCCTTATCAGTGTTTTAAGGATAGTCTATTGTTTAGATAGCAGAAATACCTTCCCTGTCCAATTCCTTCTTTTATGGCATGCTAAATCCCATCCCTGCCAGTGGATTTTTCAGGCTTGTGAATGCACATGGACAGCATGGCGTCTGACACTTTTATTTCCCTGCTCTGCAAAAGGTGGGAGTCGATTCCCGCAAGAAACTAACATATACGTGTAAGGGTGTGAGGTCCTCCCACCCCGTTTTGTTTATTGAGTAGATGCTGATTACAGACCAGAGGCAGAAGTATCTTTGCATAGCCGTGTACAGTGAGCTCTATTATACCCAGGGGAGAGCTTGGATGGTTTCGGATTGTATTAAGCCAGTAAGGAAACATGCATTAGTGACTGTATTACACCAGGGTAGAAGCCTATTTAGTATTTTATAGTCTAGTACTCTCCTGGGAGGAAGCATGTTTTAGACTCGTGCTGATCTTCCATTGTCAGATCTTTCTTGTTTCCTGAGAAAAGACAACCGATTCTCTGAAATGGAGACCAGTGCAGGTTCTAAAAACAACGTCTAGCAAACCTAACTCCTCTCTTGCATCCTCTACAGGGAATCTCTAGCTGCAAGCGTTAAAACTCCCCATGCGTGTGGGTACTTCTTGAATGAGGGTTAGCTAATGCATGGCAAATGGTGTAGTTTAGGTATTCTCTAGGGAAGCATGGCTATGCTGTTTCATTTGCCTTGAGTCTGAGTGTGACTCCATTGCAAGCCCTTCTATTTCATTAATTCCCTCTGCTCATTTTCCCAGTATGTTTATTTCTGTTATGGAAATTTTGGTTGCACTCGTGCTCCTTTATGCTATTGTAAACATGCCAGTTATGCATTATGCACCATTTGGATGTGGTATTTCTATGATGTTCTATGCACTGGCTTAGATCTGACTGGTTTTTCTATAGTTGGAAGTGGAGCAAACATGACTTAGACCAGGGGTAGTCAAACTGCGGCCCTCCAGATGTCCATGGACTACAATTCCCAGGAGAATTCCCTCCTGGGAATTGTAGTCCATGGAGATCTGGAGGGCCGCAGTTTGACTACCCCTGACTTAGACTGTCAGACTGTTGCTCCATCAAGGTCAGTATTGCATACTCATACTGGCCATGGCCTTCCAGGATTTCAGGCTAAAATCATTAACATCACCTAGTGCACAATCCTTTTAACTGTAGATGTCAGGTGAGGAATTGAACCTGGGACCTTCTGCATGCCAAGCAAATGTTGTGCTACTAAGCCATGGGGTTTCTTTCTGGCCAGCAAACAGGCTGTGCAGGGTATCATGGGATCTGTATGAGCCAAGACCATGTATTAATGAAAGGCACTGAGTGAAATGGAACGAAGAAACTGGTTGGATCCAAGCCACTATGTGCAATCAACAGATATTGATTTTAATGCCATTTCCCCTACCCGTTTCATTACTTTGGTCATGAAACTGTGGACAGCAAGAAACCATGTTGTTGTGGTTGCTGCTGTCGTTAATATACAATTATGATGTTCTGGTATTTCATGAGGTTTTCAAGGAAAGAAATGAGAACAGAAGTGGTCTGCTGCTGCCATTCTCAGTACAGCAGCTATCGGTGTCCTTGGTGGTCTCCCAACAAGGTACTATCCACGACAAACCCTGCTTAGCTTTCAAGGTGTGACAAACTCAGGGTAGTCGGGATTGTTGAAAACAGGAAGGTAGTAATGGTCTGTTTTGGTCCCTTTGGCAACTACATGAGGATGCCTTGTAGGGAACTAGGATGTTAAAGCAATACCAGAGCAAGCGAGGGCCATGGTGCTGCTGTGGTTCTGGAAGCACTGTAAGGTCTGCTTGGCTCAGACCTGGTCTACAGCAACAGGGTCAATACATATAGGTTAATTTGTCTGTTTCTGGGGACTGATGGCTCTCCAGGATGCCAGCGTACAAGGTGCTTTCCCAGTAAGGCTACCCTTGACAGGTACCAGTCTACCCTGGTAGCATAATGTACATAAGAGCAGTCAAGTTAGCAAAGGGCTTTCAAGGGTAGACAGAAGCCAAGCCGGTTTTTGCCACTGCTTTCCTCTGCAGAGCCTTCCTTGGTGCTCTCCCATCCATGTACCAATCTTGCTTAGCTTTTGAGATCTGATGAGATCAGGCTGCACCTTGCTGCCTTCCATCTCCCTGAACCATCACCCTCCTTTAGTCTCATTGCTGGTGTGGATAGTCCCCTTGTTTTTAAGGAACCTCTAGGATATTTTGCCTCCCATTTCTAATTCCTATTCTTTGCTCAGCTCATACACTGTCATGGAGGCATCACTGTTTCCATACACCAGAGTCAACTAGGCATTTCCATCACTAAAAGATGTCGGTTCTGTTTGGCTCCATCCAAGACTGCACTTCTTACCCCTGATCCATGCGCAAGACATGTGCTGCCTAAGTACATCAGCCACTTTATGGGATGTGGAAGAGTTAAGGTGCTGTCAATGGAAGCGGCGTTGTTGAAAAGCTGTGAATAAATCATAGGTGCTTTAACCCGCATCCTCAGCTGACCTAGATGTGGTAGATTTAATTATGTCAGTGCTGAGTACACTTAAGCGCCTTTTCTTTTTTGGTCTTTCTGTTTCATGCTTGGACATTTAATCTCTTCTAAAAGACATACAATTGCCATGTACCAAGACAGTCCTTTGGTCTACCCAGCTTAGTCCCTGATGGGCTGCAGCCCTCCAGTTGTTCATGAAGGATTTTTCCAGCACTTGGTATCTTAGAGTTTTTCAATAGACCTCGAAGTAATTTCACTCAAAAATCCAAATGCAAAGGATGTGCTTTATCAATACGCTATGGCTGTCCCTCCAAAAATGAATATGTCAACTTTCAGGTTATTGCTCCATCTTTCTCAGGATTGTATATATATTTTTAAATAACAGTGTATCTCCAAGTTTTCACGTCAGGGGTCTTCCCAGTCCTGCTTCTTGGGATGCTTTTAAAGCTAATGATAGAACCTAAGACCTCCTTCTAGCAAAATATATGCTCTGCCACTGAATTATAAGAAGCACTTTAGCATAAACTAGTATAGAGCACACCTTGAAATGGACAGGTCAGGCTAACCCAATCTCGTCAGATCTTGGAAGCTAAGCAGGGTCAGCCCTGGTCCGTATTTGGAAGGGAGACCAGGAACCGCACATAGAGGCAGGCAATCCTTGGCACTATTCTAATTCTGTTCCCAATTATTGTAATTGCTTCACCCATCCTGACGATACATTATCTGAGGGAAATGAGAGCTGTACATGATTTCAAGTTAATAAACAAAACAACTCTGACAGGTGGATCTGTTGCCATTATTCACAGTTCCCAAGAGGTCTGCTGGGTAACCCAACCATACTCTAGGAATCCTGTTTGCAAGAAAATCTGTTTGTAGGAAGGGACGCTAGCTGGAAAAGAGTCTACTGGACAAAGGAGAAGTGCAAAGCTCAGTGTTTCATCCCATATCGGAAGTGGCCCATATGTTGCCGTAAAGAAAAGACATGAACATGGCACATAATTAAACAACTGAAATTGATATGAGAGGCAGCAATGTTTTCCTGTTTAATTCTCTCTCTGGTTGTGTAATAAAACACTGCCGTGTTTTTCGCCCTCCCCCTTTTGACGGGAGGAGTATATTATTTTGCGTATGGTGTGAATTGAGATTTTGATCGACAGAATAAGCTGCAATCCAATGCTAAACTATAGATTTCCAAGCAGATTGATGCAACAAATTGTTAGCAAATAGCAGTTTGCAATTTGATGCTAATTAGACATAAGGCAAATATGTGCCATGACAAATTAGCAGCAAACCATACTGAAGAGGCTTAGCGAGCATTGGCACCGAGGCTGCCTGGTGTTGCGTACTCAGTTGTCTTATAGGTCTGCCGGAGCCAGTTTTGCCTCTCAGCCAATTGGGAGCCAGAGCAGAGAGCTTCCAGCAGCCTAGAATGCCTGTCATGACCACAGCTGAGATGTCTCAACTCATTTTGAAACCTGGGGGATTTTCTGCCTTCCAGAAGTTGGGCTTTCAGCCTATCGAGAGATGGTAGAACTCTTAATGTTAGAACAAAAGAGGAGACGAAACACAGGACTCGGGAATCAGTATGCTGGCTCCTGGAGGAATGTACTGCAAAGGTAAGGAGCCACTGAGAGCCAACATATTATAGTAGTTGAGAGTGGTGAATTCAAATCCTGGAAACCAGGGCTCTTTCTTTCTGCACAAGCTGGATAATGCATTGTCAAAGCACTTTAGAAGTAAATTTTCCTGTTTTGCATAGGAAAGTCCAGCTCCAAAAGCGCACTGATATAGGCTGAGATTATTAAGAAGGTATAATTCCATTGAGGATTGCACTATAGAGATTGGTCAATTGATCAACAAAATTTCGCAAGGCTTTTCTTGTCATCCTTCTGGTGAATGTTGACATGTGGTTTTGATACCACTTATATGACGAAACAAAAGGGAAATGAAGAACATAACAACCAATCATCTAGCTGAGTTGATCGGTGGTTATTTCATCTACTTAAGTATTTATAGGATCACATGTTTAGACTTCAATAGATTAGGAATCCTTTTTTTTTTTAACTTTTTGCCTGTTTACCCTTTCTGGCGAGTATAAACAATGTCATTTATATTGATGCCTGATTCTTTTACAATGCCTGGAAGTCTTACATCAACTCCAAGGATATTAAATGTGGTGCTATTAACATTACGAAGACATTATACTTCAAAGAATAGTTGGCTGCATTATGAATTCTTCCATTCTTTACTCTCTTCCTGGCTTCTATTATCAGAATGCAACATTTTATTTATTTATTTATGATATAAATGACTTCTTTTTCATTTTAGAAATTCCTTGCTTCATTACATCCATATAAGGACTGATAAAGTCTATGAAACCAGACATTACAAAGTCAGAAGGATCCAAGCATTTCTATGTATAATAAGAGAAAAGATGAAGGGTTAAAAAAAGTAAATTATTTACAGTATGATGCTCAATTTTTTAGAATTAGTAAAGGGAATTCTTCAGACAGTTTTAAGGCAGATCCATAAGAAGTTTTCTTACAAAATCTTTTTCATGTATTAAAAATGTGGCGATGTAGTACAAAGGATTTACAAAAAAGGGAAAGAGGAAGTAGAATAGGCAAGTAGTAACAAAATGTGTTGCAAGTCTTAAGATCTATTCTGCATGTCTGTTGTAGTCAGATCATCATGTGAAAACATAGGTGCTTTATCTGGGCAGCTACACAGTGGAATGTGGTTGCCCTCGTATCTAATTCTAACCATGCTAACTATCCATGGCAAATTTCTTCTGATTTCTGTTTCGCAGGGAAAGGTTGCAACTTGTTGGATCTTTGATTTTGATCTGGGGCCAGTTTTTACTTTCTACAAGTAAGAATGACCTACCATGGCCTTTTCTGTGGTAGCCCCATTCCATTGGCAAAGCCCTCTTGAGGCTTTCAGGACTGCTTCAGGCCTCCAGGAAGCTGGAGAGACCTGTCCGTGAGCAAACAGGGGCCTATTATGCATGGCCACTGAAATGGCGGCATGGAGAACGCGGAGGAGGAAGAAGCGAAGCAAACCGTTTACGCACGGGATGGAATGCAATGGTGGCAAATGGGTTCAAGAAACTCCATAAGTGGTGAAGAATATGCAGAAAATGGTGAGGAAGCATAGCTGGGTACATGCCACCTCCCCTTCCCACTCCCTCCAGGCCAATCATTGGCCATTTTTGCAGGAATGTGTGGGTCGATATGACCATATGTGGTCATATCACCTGATAAATGTTCAACCATTAAAAATATATATATATTAAAAATTAATTAACTCCCACCCATTTGGGAAACCCTTCCAGGGCCATCAAGAAACCTGAGGGTTTCATGAAACCTGGTTGAGAAAGCCTGATGGTAGGATATAAATGAAGTAAATAAAATAAACAGTGATGAATTGTCAAATGCTTTCATTATCAAAGTCAACTGGTTGTTGTGGGTTATCTTTGCTGTGTGGCTGTGGTCTGGTAGTTTTGGCACAGAGGGAGTCCCATCTTTCTATGTCTTACATCTGAAGATGCCAGTCATAGTTCCTGGCAAAACATCAGGGGCCAAACCTACCAGACTGCAGCCCCGCAGCCCAGAAAACACAACAACCAGATATACATTGTTAGACTGATATCTTTTCTGTATTACCAAGATGCATCTGTTCCATTTTTTTGTATTTTTAAAGTACTGTCATTTCCCCCCTCTTTTATAACAATCCCTATTTTAAAACAAACAAACAAGAGGCATTTCTCCTTTGCTTTCAGAGTCACCACACTAGAGTAGCAGTTACTCCGTGTGTACCATCACTAAGAGAAAGGGTAGGAAAGGCCAGGATGCATCTGTTTCCCTGCATCCAAAGAAAATTCTCGATGCCTCCAGAGGATATTAGCTATGCTGTTTCTGCAGAGCAGTGAATTCAGTGGGACAGAGTTTCAAAACCAGAGTCTGTCCGGATTGGCGAAATGTGCCTGTTCAAAAAGTAGTATTAAAAGAAAGAGTGTTAAAATATTAAAACCAGTTCTGTTGTGTTAATCTCAGAATCGGAGTACATAGAATACCAATTACATATTCGGGTTTGGAAGAGCAATTGTATTCATGTCTGAATGGGGACATTTAAAGCATGAAATGACATATGAATGTAGGGATGCATTTCCCCCCCCAAATAATTTAGTTTTATCTGTCCCCCCCAGGTGATATTTGACAGTTGGGGTTCTTTAGTGCTGGATGTCTTTATTTTTAAGTTTCACACTAGAGTGATATTTTTCTTACTCTGAAATATTTAAGGTTGTCAAGAATAGCCATGTAATCATCAAACTTTTATTGTTTTTCTCTGCCTATCCAGAATTCATCAGTGAATAAAAACAAAAGATAGATGCGTGGAGGGTTTCTCTAAAGAAAATAAAGCCATTTTTTTGTACCTTACAGTAATTTATAGATAGCTCCTTTTATCCGTTATAGATGCTTGAGTTGGCAAATTTCCTTTGACAACCCCACCTATTTATTATTGCTAAGTATCCTTCATGGGAACATCTAAAATGTCACATGTATTGTTTTAAATAACGTCATAAAATTAATTTTTAACCATGCAAGTGATCCACAAACAATAGAGCAAGCAAAACACAATTAACAGTTTTCTACCATTCATTGAGGCTATTTTATTTACTGCTATATTCTGCCAAGTGCTAAAATGTTTTGACTTCACGTGCATGCCAGCACAGAATTAAAGGAGCTCTTAGTTAAAGGGATGTAAGATGCAGGGTGCTGAATATTTTACAGGCTTTGCAGGGGCTGCAAAACAGGTTTTTTTTCAGTAGGGTTTGAAAGAAATGTAACTTAAAAAAAAATTCAATACAGGCCTTGGGATTGCCAACCTCCAAGAAGGGTTGAGAGATCTCCCTGAATTAGAATTTATCTCTAAGTTCCCCTGGAGAAAACAGCTGCTCAGGAGGGTGGCCCTCTGGCATTATACCCCACTGAGGTCCCACCCCGTCCCATCCCTTCCATCCCCGGGGCATCCCCCTCCCCCATCTTCCAGGTAATTCCCAACCAAGAATTGAAAACCCTACTTGGAATCTGACGAGGGGTGATTCTGTGATTGACCACTTTGAATTCAAGCCTTTGGAGTTAAGATATTGAGATTTTAAAGGAACATTCCAATTGGCCATGGATTCAGCTTTAGAGAAAGGTGGAAGCCATGGCCACCAAGGAAGGGAGGAGCTGGGCTAAACACTGGGAGGGCTCCTGGTTCAGTGGCAGGCAGGGGCAGATTGGCATGTTAAAATGGCTCAGGAACAAGCCAAGCTGAATGGCCCCTGCGGCATAAGTAAATAAATAAATACATTTAATTTGGACCCTGCCCTTCTCTGGCTGGTGCAGGGTGGCTGACAGCAAACAAAAAAAAAATTATATTAATGAAGCATTAGAACACTTTAGCATTAAAGCATCTCCTCCTGATAATTTCAACCTTTCTAGGGAGGTGTCGAATGGGTTCTCAGGAGGGAGGGGGCAGCATTTATGAGACAGCCAGTCTCGTGTAGTGGTTAGGAGTGCGGACTTCTAATCTGGTGAGCTGAGTTCGATTCTGCATTCCCCCACATGCAGCCAGCTGGGTGACCTTGGGAGAGGAAAGGGAAGGCAAATGTAAGCCGCTTTGAGACTCCTTCGGGTAGAGAAAAGCATCATATAAGAACTAACTCTTCTTCTTCTTCGGTAATATCAGGGCTCTCTCAGCCTCACCTACTTCACAGGGTGTCTGTTGTGGGGAGAGGAAAGGGGAGGCTAATGTAAGCTGCTTTGAGACTCCTTTGAGTAGAGAAAAGCGGCATATAAGAACCAACTCTTCTTCTTCTGATGGAACAGCTCTGCCAAGCTAAGATGGACCCTTATTGACATGGATGGGTGAAAGCCAACAGTTGGCTGAGGGAGTGGCAGAATTGCTAGACATGGTTCTGCTTGCTGCTGGCTTCTACCTTCTAGAGCAGAAGCCTACCAGGAAATTTCTCTGGAAGTGAAACGGCCAATCCATGTCTAATAGAGAGCCGCCATGGAATAATGGGCAAAGTACTGGACTTTCTGATGGTGCAGAAGATGACCTTGGGCCCACTTGCTCCCTTCAGCCTGACCCATTTCATATGATGGCAGTGATAAGCAAATGGAGGAGGGGCAGTAGCGCATAACTGAGTATCTGAGTACTGTGGACAAGGCATGGGAGAAATGCAATAGTACACACAAATGCTCCCAGTTACTGTTTATGGAAGGGGTGACCAAATTGTGGCTTTCCAGATGTCCATGGACTACAATTCCCACGAGCCCCTGCCCTTATGGCCTGTATAGAGCTTTTTAAAAAGTCGGATTGCTAGTACTGTGAAAGATCAGTGCTCAGGCCCTTGAAGCGTCAGCCAGAATGGACAACAAATGAACGAAGTGTCTGAGTCAGTAAAAGCAGAGAGGAGCGAATCCCCCCGGCTGCATTCTGTCACTATTTCTCTGGTTATCTGCACATTGGCATTCTGTTGCTCTGCTTTGCTGGTCCTTCTCTTCAGAATTTTTTTTTTTCTCCCTTGGCATTTTGCTCAAAAAATTAACACTTTTAAAACGCACTTTACGGGGCTACCCAGTGTGGCATTTCATGTGTGTTTAGTTGACTGAGCACTGCAGCGCTATTCCCGCAGCGACGGGGATTTGATTGTGGCATAGATGCGCAGCAAAATGAGGTGGCAGAATTCCTGAGGTGGCAGAATGGGTGGTACCTCGTCAGACTGTGAGCTGCATGCTCTCGTCCAGGAAACAGCTGAAAGCATTTTTCTTTTCACCCAGGCTTCTCATCAAGGGATTGACTTGTAATGTTATTTGAGCCTGCTTTTTAGTATGAATACGGTTTAAAATCCATTTTAAGCGTTACACTCTGGATGGGTGTTTAACGTCTTAATTATCAGTTTTAATGTAGTATTATGTTTTTATTATGTTGGGTTTTGCAAGCTGTCTCGAAAAGTTCTCTGAAGAAGCGGGATAGAAACGCGCTGCCTAAATAAATGTAATGTGTTCAAGATCAGGGACTTATATTTAGACAGTTTAAACCTGGTTTATTTTAATTAATGTGTTTATGGGTCTTACCTTGGGCATCTGTGCCTCACTTACATGTTTTGTAAGCTGCCTGCCCCTCTTTTTCTCCCCAGTGGGACCTACAGCAGCTTACAACACTGATCTCCTTGCTTCCAAGTTGTCCAGTACTTTGCCCATTACACCCTGTGTAAGATTACCAGCCAGCTCCGCCTCCAGAAGTGATGTCATGACACTCTAGGATTTCCACAATCTCTATGATAAAAACCATAGAGATCTGGGGAACACCTACAACATTGTGACATCTCTTCTGAGCACAAACAGAAGTGATGTTGTGTAGCCATGTGGAGTGTATTATGCTGAGATAGAGAGCAACTGACCCCAAAGTCACCCAGTGAGTCTCCTAGATAGTAGTCCAATACTTGAACTAGGGTTGCCAGACCCCACACCAATACTTGAACTAGGGTTGCCAGATCCTCCACCACCAGGCATCACCTCCCCACTGCCAATTAGCTGGCCAGTGGAGACACTTACCAGGAGAGAGAGGGAGGCCCAGGCCTCCTGGCCAGCAGTGTGACAATATATCTTGTGGCATACACTGTTAATGACATCATCACATTGGTAACAACCAGACAATGCTCTGGAATTTGAGCATAAACTCTATAGCAGGGGTAGTCAACCTGTGGTCCTCCAAATGTTCATGGACTACAATTCCCATGAGCCCCTGCCAGCAAATGCTCATTGGAATTGTAGTCAATGGACATCTGGAGGACCGCAGGTTGACTACCCCTGCTCTATAGGAGAAGCCATGTTTTACCATAGAATTTTTGCCCAAATACCAGATTATCACCCCAGAGACATGGCATGATGACACCCTAGTACACACCAGAAGTGATGTAGCTGTGGCAACTAACTTGAACCACTGCACTAGTGAATGCAAACATAGCATTTAACAGGATGCAAGGATGCCTTCTGAAATGTTTAATGCTAACATTTACTTGAAGTGCAGGCTCCATGTGCAGGTAACTTGCTGAGAGTAGGAAACAGGCTGCTTATAAGCAGGGCCCAAACCAAACCTGGCTTTGCTCTCTTGAGGACCTCATCTCCTTTCAATAGGCCACATTAAGATATGACTAAATGTGAGAGCCTGTCTGACTTCAGGTGAAGGTTATTTTTAATAGCCCTCTCCATAACAACCTAGTAAGTCAGGGAGAAGGGTTTACCTGCCTTCCAGACATAATATTTAAATGTGAAAGGTTTTATGGAAGGGCATTCACACATGCTGCCTCCCCCCCACAACCAGTATGGTCCATCTTAGAACTAGCTTTGCTACTTGAGCCTGCTGAATATTTTGAGGACATGCCAATTAGAATCAAGTGAAGTGCATGCTGGGTGAAATATTAAGTCATTGGGGATTCTGACAATGGAGGCCAGTTCATGCCAAGGTCTCTTGCTTAACCCCACCCGGTGCGGGTTGCCATCTGAACGACCCCTTTCCTCCATTCGAAGCCCCTTCTTACTGAGCAGCAGAGCTTATCTTTTCAAAAAGATCGCGGAGCAACGCTTGCATAATCAAATGCCAATGAGTAAATTGCCCTTTGGTGCTGAACGATTAGGTGCTTGTTTTTGCAAATTCAGCTGGCGAGATAACCTGTTATCTCACGCAATAAAATAACCGATAACCTGCTATCTTTCAAACTAGGTTTTGGTAAACAAGTACCCGAATGGCTCCAAAGCAAAGGGTAATTAATGTCTGTCTTAAGTGGCCACCTCTCTCAATTAAACACTGTGGAGGAGCTCTTTATCTGATGAGAGCGGCAGACGGATATAACGGAAATACAAAATACACCTAGCTTGCATTGCGAGTGTGCCTCACTGGCGATCCCTCTCCCGCAAATGACTTAACCTCATGCTTAATTTGAAATTAGTGGCTGAATCATATTGGCCTGAACTTAAAGATAAGGGCCACGCTGAAGGAGGGCAAAGCGAGAACACAGATTCGCTGTGTTCCGAGGCTTTGTTTCCAGGGCCGAGGACATATTTTCTAACCCATCACAGCTTAGAATGTGCATTTGTCCTTCACCCTAATTAACTGAGAGAACAATCCTAAACAGACCCCCTACTGAGGTCTGTTCATTTAAGCTTATTCCCAAGAATGCTGCTTCTGGGGGATGCAGGGATGTCATGTTCACTTCCTGGTTATTCCTTCCTTGCACCTGGTAAGTCCCCCCCCAGTTTCTTGGTGCCTTAAAAAGAGAGGAGAGGTTCCAAACCAGGAAATCACCTGGCTGCAATCGAGGACTGACAACCCTAAATGGATGGGTCTCATTTCTGTCCGTCACAGCAGCCTTTTTCTTAAAGAAAAATAGTCTTAATTCCACACACCCCAATGACATCAGCATGTGCCAGAAGTGATAGATACTAGCAGGTAGGTTTGCTTGTTTGGCTTGGGAGGGGATGAGGGGACGGCTCAGTGGTAGAGCATCTGCTCCAAACGCAGATGATCCGAGGTTCAGCCACCAGCTTCTTCAAGGAAATGGATCAGGTAACAGGTGATGTGAAGGTCTGTACCCAGCAACCTGAAAAGCTGATGCCAGTTAGAATAGAGCAGGGGTAGTCAACCTGTGGTCCTCCATATGTTCATGGACTACAATTCCCATGAGCCCCTGCCAGCAAATGCTGGCAGGGGCTCATGGGAATTGTAATCCATGAACATCTGGAGGACCACAGGTTGACTACCCCTGCATTATACCGTGCTAGCTCTCTTCCTTGCTCAGGATTGTGATCATTAGCACTCCCTCCAAGGAGTCCCCCTATAGTCTTTAATGAGACTATACATTACTTACTTGGGGTGGGGAAGAAGGCTGCAGATTTCAATTAGCACACTGGGAGAAACCTGAAATTGCTGATTTCCGCTGAAGCCATTTATTGAGCCTGAAGCCGAGGGTTCACTGAGAAGAAAGATGCTGGAGAAGTAGATAGAGGGAAACAGCCTCTCTCTTCCTTTCGCGTGCTGTAGGACAGGGGTAGTCAACCTGTGGCCCTCCAGATGTCCATGGACTACAATTCCGATGAGCCCCTGCCAGAAAATGCTGGCAGGGGTTCATTGGAATTGTAGTCCATGGACATCTGGAGGACCACAGGTTGACTACCCCTGGAATAGAGGATCCTGATCCTGAAGGACTAATGGTCTCTCTCTGCAGAAGGCAACTGCATGAACTTACTCTTTAGAAGCCTACTGGTTCTACTTGAGAATGCTAGATGACAGACTCAACTACAAATGAGAAGTGAGTGTGAACTGGTCCCCCCTTTATATTTTGTTAATTCTGTCAGTCCCCTCGTTTTTTGCCTCTGCTGTAACAGATCTGTTGGCAGAGCCGATGCTTGTTTCGCCGTTTTTATAATCCATTTACATATTATACCTATCCGTATAAAGAATCAGGCCAATTTGTCGATGCACAAACGGAACAAAGCCGTGGACAAAAAGATCTGATGCAAAGAAAAAAAGTGGGATGAAAATGAAGACTCCTGAGTTCCATTCATGCAAGGGAGAGGGAGGGGGGACAAAATCACCAACAGGGGTTGTCCGGGGAGGGGGGGGGGGCGGGCGGAAGGGATGAGAAATTCAACACCTTCCCATTCCAAACCTGTCAAGACGATTGTCCATCGGGCCCAGGCAACCTCTATGAACAATATTACGGCCATCCAGGGTTTCTTCTCTCTCCGCTCCCCACACCCTTAAAAGTTAATTTTCATCCTACAGTTCCATCTCCTGCAGAAAAACCATAGAAAGAGCTTACAAGCCAGAAGTGCTTAATGATTGGGGTGGTACTCCACTGAAGCATCACCAGTGAAAATAGCTCACTTACTGATTTGTTGCCAGGTAGCGAGCCAATTAGCAGCTCTGGTTATTATTTACATTTCATGCCATATATCACTAAAATTGTGTGGTTGATTTATCATTTATAGTCTTGTATTGTCAGCATAATTTATTCAGATCATGCTGGGATACCTGGAAAATTAAGTAATAAAGAGAATGGCAAGGAATGTGTCTGTATCCAGAGATATTTACTTGAGTTTTAATGAGAATGTGTGTTAAAGTAAACCATAGATCACTTAGCTATTAAATTGTTTGGAAGCAAACCCATTAAAAGTTTACTCCCTATATTTTCTATAAGCAAATGCTTGGCTTTGGCTTTGAAGTGATTTCTCTCCTCCCCCCCCCCCCACCTCTCCCCTGTTAAATATGTTGCTTTTATCTGTACCAGCTTTAAAACCATTTCAAAGGATGCAAACTCTATTGATTCTCATATGGACACAGGAATGAAATGAATGAATTGCAGCCATTTGAGGTTTTGCAGTGTCCACACAATTTTTTTTTAAGTTTCTGTTTTCTGTTTCTTGCTGCTTAGCAGAAAAATAGGTTGCAAATAGATTTACAGCCCGCTGCTATGCATATTTACCTCAAAACATGCCTGGTAGTGTTCGATGGAGTTATTCCCAAATACTTTCCCATAGGGTCGCAGTGGAAGGTATGATCTATTTCCTCAATCCAGGGTTAGACATAAAAGCCTGTGTCTTGACACATCTTTTGGCTCCGGTTTACTCCTATAGGTTCATGCCACAATTAAGGTGTTAGAAAATGCTTATGCAGAACATTAGTTTAATCTTTAGGTTAAAAAAATGGATATACATTTTTAATACTAGCCTATGATTTTCATTCATTCATTCATTCATTCATTCATTCATTCATTCATTCATTCATTTGATTTGTATACCGCCCCTTACTGTGATGTCTTTGGGCGGTGTATATTGAACCAGTGGGGAGCAGAAAGGTACATTGCAACATTTGGAATGGTGAACAACGTAATTGGTATAACAGTAGTAACAGTTAGGGACAGTATTGGATGTCAGGAGTTGCCAGGTAAGGGACCAGATTGTAGGCAGGTCTTTGTTGCTGGCCTTCACCTGCAGGCCCTACGGAATTGTTTAAGTTCTGGCAGGGCCTTGATTTCATTAGGGAGCTTGTTCCACCAGGTTGGGGCCATGGATGAAAAAGCTCTGGCTCTAGTCAATGCTATGATGTTGTGATGATCATGACTGAACAATGGTTTGATTCAGTGTAGACCCACTTTCATCCGTAAGGTTGCAAGGGTAAAAAAAGAGATTGAGAAGGACGGCGAAGTTTTCCTTAAGGCACTGGCTTCCAACCCTACATTTCTTCAATCTGACGGAAAACTAGATTTAAGAAAAGAGAAAAAGCAAGGTTGGTCTGAACTAGATACTTGTGGAAACATGAGGGTCTAGCCATGACTCGAGGAGACCTCTCATCTTCACACAACCAGGAACACCAAAATCCTTTTTTAAAAGGTTAGATAGCAGGCTGAATCTTTTTGGTAATATTTAAAAGGATCTGTAGAGAGTGGGGGATGTATTAACCTGATTCACCTTGACCCACAGAGTAGAAACAATTAATGGGCTTCCCACCATGACAACCCTAGTGCAGGCAAATGGCTTTGTTCTGAACCAAGAAAGAGTTGCAGATGACTGCTGCTGCTTCTGATCACCATAAAAATGCCCAAAATTGCTTACCCAGAGTCCCTCAACTCTGGTTGAGTCATAGGTCCAAAGCTGATGACTCTCCCCAGATCTTCCCATATTCTGTCAGACACATTAACTCCAAAAAGCTAGTTTAAGGAAGCATCTTGCACCTTCTAAGTGTTGCCTCTGGGTGCTCCACCAAGCATTTGGTTGAGACCAGTGTACAGACAACATCTATTAGGCCCTCCAGAACCCCATCCTACCAAACATGCCCAGCAGACACATCGCTGGACAACCCCAACCTGACCAATCTGCAGCATTATGCTAATAGTTAAACAGTGAATAATTAAATGTTCAATGCTGTTGATGTTGTTGTTGATTTTGATGCAGTTACTGAATTTACGTTGTATCTGTCATACTGGATTCTTTGTTCTCTGAGCCACAAGAGAGGGTGGCGGAAAAATGTAAGTAATAAACAAACAAACAAAGCACATAAATATTATTATTATTGTTGTTGTTGTTGTTGTTATTGTTATTGTTGTTGCTGTTGTTGTTGTTGTTGTTGCAATTTATTTCTTGCCACTCCCTGGAGGCTTGTGGCAGGTTACAGTGTCAGATAAAACCCAAAAATCCCATTAAACCCCCTGACATAAAACTATAAAATACACATACACATATATCAAAACTATACAATAATAAGACAAGATAAGATATGGCGGAAACATCGTCCCATCTCTCGTAAGCCCCAACAGTACCTCTAGGGGGTGGAGGAGGAGGGAGAGGAGGGCGCAGATGGACTCGCAAACCACCACTCCTATAGGGGGGCCATGATATTCCTTGCCACCCAACCCCAACCATAGATCTGGTGGAAGAGCTCTGTTTTGCAGGCCCTGCGGAATGCTGACAATATCATGAACCCTTCCATTTTGCAAATGATGGATTATATTCACTATTTTTTAATCTATATATCTGTTCCTCTTTCAGGGCCATCAAGAAACCCCATGAAGACTTTTCAAAGCAAGAGAGAAGCAGAGGTGATTTGCTATGGCCTACCTCTGTGTAGGAATCCTAGACTGAGTTGGGGGATGGTTCCTGGTAGGGCAGAGTTTGATGTGATGCCATCCAGCCTGCCTGTTGGATGCTTCCCTTTCTTCCAGGGAAGCAGATCTCTATAGTCCAGAGAGCAGCTGTAATTCTTGGAGGGCTCTGGGCCCCAAGTGGAGCTTAGCAACCTTCTTTATTGCTAATTCCTCTGCAGTTGTAGGGTGGGTAGGGTAAAACAAGAAGAGCTGGCCAGGATCCAGGGATTGTGGGGAATAGCAAGAAGGCAGGAATCGTGAAAAAAAAAGGAGGAAAAAATGTCTGGGAAGAAAATGAATGATGGGCCAGAGCGAATTTGTGACTTTTATTTCCATGTGTGGGAAACAAAGATCATACAGCTTGCTCTTGGCTATGTCATTTGAGAATCATCAGATCTTTTCTCCCTTGAATGATAAATGTCAGATTTCCATAAACAGCAGCCCATCACACATTCTCTTTCGCTCTAGCGGCAGCGGAATGAAAATAGCGAAGAAGCACTGGAGAAGGGAACGGAGCCGCACTATATCAAGTTGTTATTTTTTTTAAAAAAAGGATAAACATATGTGCAGTCTGTTTTGGAAGAAACTGCAGTCATTAAGGCTTGCTGTCTGAATGGTATTGAACAGTATATGTATAGCTTTCCATAGGAAACAAAATGGAAGCCAAATTCACCACTGTGGGTTCAATCCAGCAAAAGTTGCCCAGATCTGGATGCCCTAGGCTAGCTGGAGTTTGGAGGCTAAGGAGGGTTGACTCTGGTTAGTAATGGATGGGAGACCACCACCAAGGAAGTCTACGGTTCCTACACAGAGGTAGGCCATAGTAAACCGCCTCTGCTTCTCTCTTCCTTAGAAAACTCTTCATGGTCCACCTGCCTGGTGGAATGAGCTCCCAGAAGAGTTACAGGCCCTGACAGAGCTAATGTCCAAAGCAGATTCCAGAGAACTTCTCTTTAGGGTACCAAGAATTTCTTACTTTCAGAGAGTAGCCATATGATCTGCAGAAGAACAGCTACTTTCAAGTCCAGTAGCAGCTAGAGTTCAAAAAGATTTGTTGAGTTTTAGAGCCAACGCATCCTTTGTCTGATCAGGATTTCCTAGATATATAATTGTGGGAGGTGGGTGGGTGGTGGCTATCAAGTCGTAGCGGACCCATGGCTTGCCCAATAGGTTTTTGAAGACAACAGATGTTAGAGGTGGTTTGCCATTGCCTGATTCTGCATTACGACCCTGGCATTCCTTGAAAGCCTCCTATCCAAATAGTAGCCAGGGTCGGCCCTGCTTCGCTTCTGAGGTCTGATAAATTCAGGCTAGCCTGGCTGATCCTGGGCCCATTCTGCACACACTAGATAATGCATTTCCAATCTGCTTTTGCAGCTGGATTTTCCTGTGCAGAACAGGAAAATCTACTTTTAAAGTGCATTGGAAGTGCATTATCAAACATGAGCAGAATTGGCCCAGGTCTGGAGTTATTGGTACAAAGCGAGAAAGCTACCTGTGCATTTTTGAGGGAGATCTGAGTACCGTGGGGGCTAAGATATCTTGAGCACTCCTATCAGAATATGACACCGTAGGTCTTCACCCACAGAATAGCATCACCCAATCGGTTTGTGATGCTTTGATTTCCTCCTCTGGTTCCTACTTAAGACATGCAGAGTTTAGTTTTTGTAGTTTTCTGCCTTCAAGGGGACCCTTCAGGAATGATGTATCTCCTCCTATCTGTTAATGGAATGATAGCTCTCAAATGCATTGTTTTCAGAGCTGTTGATTAAACAAAATGGTGTCGATTGCAGCCGGGTGGCCACGGGTGGACAGGAGATGCTATTGCGATCTGTTCTCTCAGAAGCCATTTATCAAAGTTTTATCTGATTTCAGAGGCACTGAATTTATCAGTCTCAGTTAATAAATGAAATGTCATTGGGATCAAACCTTACTCAAGTGTTTTCGGGTAAAGCGGTTGTAAATGGTCTTTGTGGATATACATATGTCCTTGTGCTGGAAATTATTCTGGGCAATAAATACCAAATCTACATTTTTTTAAAAAAAGAAGAAAACATGGTTTCAGATTTTAGGAGTGAAGAAAGAAACTCCCTCTTTCAGCCTACTTAGACGTAAATTCAGTAGGATTTTCTATAACTTATTCCCAGACTGCAAATAGTAAAATGGTTCTTCCCAATAATAATTTTTGCTTTGTTTAGATATATTTTGAAAATGGAACTTTCCAGCCTGCTTGAAGAAGAAAGCCTGTGTGTTGTATTTTGTGCAATGAAATCACACCAAATTGCTAAAGTTCATTTATTTTATTTTATTTTTATTTATTAATTAAAATTTTAGACCATCACTCTATGAATACTCATGGTGGGCTACCATGTATAAGATCTAAAACCCCCATAAGACCCTGTAACCCACTACTTAGAAAACAGAACAAAGACATAAGATTGGTGGCATAAAGCTCACCCCACCCCACAGCTATCTACCACCAGGGTGGGGTACGCAAGATGTTACCACATAGCCTGAGGGGGGGCCTTATTGTTCCCAGCCCTGGCCTCAATCAAAGACCTGGCAGTCAACCAAAGACCTGGTGGAAGAGCTTCGTTTTGCAGGCCCTGTGGAACTTTGACCTTGCTAAAATATTTCCAGCAATCAGAATAGTCTAGATGGGTTTGGTTGCAGCAATACGAAGTCCACACTTCAGATTAGCCCCATATAACCCTAGCTTCATATAACCCTAGCCCCGTATGCCATACTTATTCTTGAATTTTAGAAGGAAATGAGCTGCAATGTCCCTTCTGTATGGATAAGGTGGGAATGAGATTTCAAAGGCTGACTGATTCATTTTGTCTGTCACTTTTCCAAGTTCTTGTCTTCCTTACAAGAAGAAAACCTGCAAGTCTTTTTGTCAGCTTCTCTTTACTGCTGCTGGATATTTCCCATTAAAAATAGCACCGCTTCTGTCTTGTTTCTGTGCCAGTTGGGCATAATTGGCATATGATGTGTCACTGGGGTGAAAATGGTACACACCTGGGCTCAATTCATTTATTCTATTTATAGTCCGAATTCCTTGTTAAATCTCAAAAAAACATTTTTTTAAACATGGCTATGTTGTCTGATCATAGGAAACTGCCAAGGTGGTATAGTGGGTAACAGTGGCAGACTAACCCGGAGAAGCAGATTTGATCCCCCCACTCCTCCACATGCATCCAGCTGGGTGACCTCGGGCTAGTCACAGGTCTCTTAGGGCTATTCTCACAAATGAGTTCTGTTAGAGCTCTCTCAGCCTCACCTACCTCACCGGGGGTCTGTTGTAGGGAGAGGAAGGGAAAGGTGTTCGCAAGCTGCCTTGGGACTTCTTTGGTAGAGAAAAACAGGGTATAAAAAGACTCCTCATTCTTACACTAATCAGACCATTGGTCCATCAGATCTCCATGAAGAAACATAGGGTTGTCAATTATAATAGAGCTCCAGATAATAGAGATCAGTTCCCTTGAAGAAAATGGGTGCTTTGGAGGGTGGACTCTATGGACTCTATGACTCTATTTTCTCAACTCTTTTACCATTGAGAACCCCCTGAATTATTCTTCAGGCTTCGAGAATCCCCAGAAGTGGCACGATCGTGCAGGATATGGTTGGGAAGCATAGCTCTGGACATGCCCACCCAGGGCCCCTCCCCTTTCCCATTTGGGGAGGGGTGGGTGGGTCGACATGATCACACGTGGTCGTATTGCCTGATAAACGTTGGAAAATTTTAAAAATAAATAAACATTAATTGACTCTCACCCATTTGGGAAACCTGCCCAGGCCCGTCAAGAAACCCCAGGGTTTCATGAAACCCTGATTGAGAAAGCCTGCACTATGGCAAGGCAAACAAGCCAGTCAGTCCTAGAGGAGATCAGCCCTGACTGCTCTTTAGAAGGCCAGATCCTGAAGATGAAACTCAAATACTTTGGCCACCTCATGAGTAGGAAGGACTCCCTGGAGAAGAGCCTAATGCTGGGAGCGATCGAGGGCAAAAGAAGGGGACGACAGAGAATGTGGTGGCTGGATGGAGTCACTGAAGCAGTCGGTGCGATCTTAAATGGACTCTGGGGAATGGTAGAGGACAGGAAGGCCTGGAGGATCATTGTCCATGGGGTCGCGATGGGTCGGACACGACTTTGCACCTAACAACAACAACGGCATTATACCCTGCTGAGGTCCATCCTCTACCTCAACCTCCTCCTCCAAAGTTCTACTCCCAAGCTTCCTGAAATTTCTGAAGCCAGACCCGGCAACTATAAAAGGCCACAGGGATAACACAGCTGTATGTTGGAGTGATTTTATCTCATAAATGCCTGCCACTGTAAACAGAGGGCAGGGGGTTGACCATTAGAGATAGCCGGGCACAGTGTCTAAGGGTTTGCCAACTGTAGGCTTTGCTTTTAGATTTGGGAATGAATTATTAGCAATCGCTCAGGGAGTTGGATAAAACTGGTAGGATGCTTTGGAGGATGATGAGAAATAGCAAAAGAGGGAGAGAGAGAGAGAGAGAGAGAGAGAGAGAGGAGCAAAAAGAAAAGCATATCCCCTTGCAAATTTGCAAACTCTGGCCCAAAGGTTCTGTAAGGTAGAACTATCTTAATGGGAAAAATACTGGTAAAGAGTTTCTACAGACTAAGATGGAAAATGGTCAGACAAGCCCCCAAAGAACAAGAGAGGAATGAGCATAATATTGCATCGTTAAGTGATTACAAAGGTAAATCTTATTGTCTGGGGAAATGACTTCTGCACACTTATTTCTTTTATTGAAGTGCAGGATGCAAAGGCATAACTCAATTTAATAAATTCCACTGTATCTTTCAGTCAGTGTACGCCGATATAAATATCTCCATTATGTCACATTACCACCTTTGTACGGCTAACGGTGGGCCTTGATGACTCGCGGCTGATAAATGCAAAACCTCATTTGGTCTGTGAGAGATTGAGTGCTAACACTGTTTAGATTTCTTAATATACTTGTATTAGCATGAATAAGTAATGAGAAAGCTGGGCTTTTTTGAATATTTGATTGTATCTTTGTAATGGATTTGTGTCTCCCTCTTTGTGCTAATGTCATTGTAACTTTGTTGGTGTCATAACTCCAAACCTTTGCCATTGATCTTTATCAGCATCTCTTAAGTCAATTACTCTCCCCTAGTCCAAATTACTGTGTCATGATGCTTTCCTTACAAAAGTATTTGGCTTCCTGCCTGTAGTCTACAAATAGGTGCTAATTTGACTGACGGTAGGTTTCCAGACTCAGGGCAAATCATTGGATCTGGCAAGCAAGTGGTGATTTTACAGTCATTTTCGTCGGATGTTAAAATCCTGGGGAACATTTTGTTTCAAGAGTTCTGTTTTAAAATGCATGGCATAGAATGATTCATTCATCTCGTATCTGGTTTGTAAAATCAAGCTCTGTGGGGAAACATCCTTTCTCAGGACCATTAAACTGTTCTCGAACCCACTCCACGGCTCTGCACCAAGGGTTTGCCATTTTGGTAGGCCTCAACCCCTTACTTCATTTGCCAAAAAACCCTCACGGACTTGAGAGTTCCAATCCTTACTCAAAAAAATTCACAAATATTCACACCCACCCCATCAAATATTCATGGCCTTTAGAATTCAAATCCTTACTGAAAAGTATCAATGGACTTAAGAATTTAAATCCTTACCTCAGGCTCAAATCATAAACCTCTACCCAAAAATATATATTCATGGATTTTAGAGTTCATGCCCTAAAAAGCTTCCCCATTGGCCTGTCCCAAGGTTCTTCAGATCCTGTGTGGCATCAGAGTAGCAAAATCAATGGCAGACAGAAGATCTTCAATGCATATGGTGGTCCAAACTCATAGTGGTGAGCAGGAAAATGGAAGGCTCTAATGGGATCCAGAGACACTGGCATTCCTTCGGAGCAAGAAACACCTCAAGGGTCAGGCTGAATCCTACATTATAGCCACCCTTTCCTATTCCAAAATTCTGCAGGGCCTGCAAAAGGGAGCTCCTCTACCAGGCATTTGCTTGAGGCCGACCAACTCAAAACATCTGCTGGTCCCCCCCTTCCATGACTGAACAATCTGACCTCCCCAGGATATAACATTGTTGTTGTTGTATTGAAATACTGTTCGGGTTGACATGCTATGTTAGGTTATGATTGTTACTGGACAGATTGTTATAACGTTCTATGTAACTATTTTTACAATGTTCTGTGTAAACCGCCCAGAGCGGTATGGAAGGGCGGTTTAAAAATCAAAATCAAATCAAATAAAAATAAACATTTC
The DNA here is from genome assembly GCF_049243985.1 of Paroedura picta. Classification (NCBI taxonomy): domain Eukaryota; kingdom Metazoa; phylum Chordata; class Lepidosauria; order Squamata; family Gekkonidae; genus Paroedura; species Paroedura picta. The sequence continues at coordinate 31,666,236 of NC_135382.1, forward strand.
TAGCTGTGATGTACGACGCATCCGTTGCTAGGTTCACCACTTTCAGCTCAGAGATCCCATGCGTTAAAAACAAATCCTTGCACATTCCAAAGAAAGACACCCAAGATCAGATTGGCTCAGGCTATTATGGCTGCGAGCAAAACTGGGAGATCAGGGAGGAAGATTTGGAGCTCATGGTCCTGGATGACACATTAATTTGTTTATGCAAGAGATTTTGGTATGCAGGAGATTGGTTGTGGGAAGCATTCCACTGCTGATTCTCCACTGCTTTTAGTATGAAGCAGCGTGGTCCAGCAAAAGATCGGAGGGTGACTTAATTCAATTTGGAGGTGCTACCATCAAGTCCCACTGGGTGATACTTCACCTTAAAATCTAGGCCCTTTCCCCTTGCTCAGATAACTTTTATTCCATGAGAGTTTTCCAGAACCGTTTGTTATAATAATAGCGTTGATAACTGTCCAAATCAATGGAGTGTTATTTGGGGGCCGGGGAGGGGAGAGAAATATGTTATAGAAATTATAAATGACATCCGGTAGTTGCTGGACCTTTGCCTGATTAGGCTGGCTACCCCACAATGTTGTTCTGTCATCTCAGGTCATTTGATCGGCAGCAGAGAGCCCTCTCTCCAAGCCATCTGGCAAGGGACCAATAGGAATTAATCACACCGAGACGGAATAATGATGTTTCTGGCACCTGTCGAGCAGGCGGACGTCCATTTCATCTCCAAGTCGCGTCACATTCTACAAATGAGTTGAAACATATTGCCTTGCGCCTCGCAAGGAGCCAAGCTGGTTCAGCACATATTTCCCATGCCATTACCTCCAATGTCCACGGACGTGACGGAAGGGAGGATGGGATCTCATATCCCCTAAGGCTATGGTGCAGGATAGAGTCTAGACATATTCAGATCTTCCCATTTGACCAGGGTTTGTGGTGAAGGTAATTTCTTTCTGCTCCTGCAGAAAATCACCACCACATTAGAGTAATGCCAGGGATGGGTCGTGGGCTGAGAGGGTGTAAGACAGCCTTTCTCAACTTTTTTTTACTGTTGAGAAACCCCTGAAACATTTTTGTGGCTTCGAGAAACCCCAGAATATGGGTGGGAAGCATAGCTGTTTACATGACCACTGGGAGACCCTCCCCATCGCACTCCCTTTAGGCCCATCGTTGGCCATTTGGGGAAGGAAGGCAAGTCAACATGATCATATCGGATCACATTGCACAATAAATGTTTAACAATGAACTCCCACGCATTCAGGAAACCCTTCCAGGGACTTCACAAAGCCCTGGTTGAGAAAGCCTGGTGTAGAATAATGATTAAACCCTTCTCTAGCTGTCTCCCTAGCTCTTCTCACTTTGGGGCCTATGGTGGCATATCTGCTTTGGCAGTAGGGCTGCCAAACTCCAATAGGAATCACAATTCTCCCAGAGCAGTAATTGATCTGCAGAAAACAGATCAGTTTCCCCGAAGAAAATAGCACCTTCAGAGGCTTAGATCTATGGCATCACAACACTGCTGAGCTCCTTCTCCTCTCCAAATCTCACCCCCTCCAGGTTTCACCCCCAAATCTCCAAGGATTTCCCAACCAAGAGTTGGTAGCCGTATATTGCACCATGTTTATCCCCATGTAGCATTGGCAGCGTGCTATGCCAGCATATCTCCTGTCCCTCTGGCACATCTCTAAGTGGCAGTGGTATTCAACCTGCATGGGGCTTAGTCGTCATCCTAAACAATTTATAGACTGGACTTAAGATGACACCCTAAGATTCTAAGGCTGGGGATCCCTGGCAAACCTAGTGCGAGGGGACAGCTGCCACCACAAGCCAATTAAAACCTCGTCTTGGCAGCCAGCCATTTTGTTTCCTCCAGAAAGATGAGCAGAACTAAATTCTTATAGCTCAGCTACTCCGTTTGCAGCTTTCATCTTGATTACTGCGAACTGGTTCTATCGGAACAACCGAGCAAACGAATAGAGAGGCTCCACTCCACTTCTCAGTTAGGAATGCAAATCAAAAACATGGCCAGTGTTTGTTTGGTTCACATTACATTTGTGCAAAGTTTTCTTTAGGAGAACAGGCAAGTGATCTGTTCTGTAAAGCATGTATACTATCCTTTTTATTAAATTGATTATTCAAATCTCATTTAAAAGTAGAAGCCAGATGGCAATTTCCCATTCTTTGTTGCTACTGGCAACCACCAACCCAAAACTTGAAAGAGTTGCCATTGTGTACAATTGATTTTTTTTTTTTTTTGCATATCCCATGGAATAATTCTCAAAAGCATTCATTTATAAGGGACATATGGGAGACAATAAATACATGTACACACACATACACACACACACAGAAGTAATTATCATGTATTACTTCTAAAATTGTCATTGTAAATACAACATAATGCCTTTTTATTACCTCTTTGTTTTGAGGTCCAATAACCGTGTTTCCTTCTTTGGCATTACTGGGGGGAAAAGGAATTCCTACAAAAATTAGGTGTGATTAGCAGATTGGTCATTTAAAATCTAAGCATGGAACCTTCACAATGTGCTTTGTCATTAAGAGCTCAAAATTTCTAACATAAACTTCAGGCTGGTTCTTGTTACCAATAAAAATAATCCCATTCTCTGCAACTATCTCACACTTTATTTTGCTTTTTGCAAAGAAAGAACTTTTCTTGTTAATTGTCATGTCAGTATATCTTGGGGTGTGTAGATTGAGAAAAAAATGTTACAGGGGAAGATTTCTTGTGATTGCTTAATTTCAGGTAGGGTATTACCAGTTTGGGCTAGAAATGTGCGTGGTTTTTTTGAGTTTTGGATTTTCGGGATCATTTTCCGCATGGTGTGCTGCAGATGCTATAAGTTTTGTTGATCTCCAGGTGACGGAGTTCTTCTGTTACTTCAATTGATCTCCAGATAATCAAAAAAAAATTTCCCTGGGAAAATAGCAAATTTGGAGATTGGACTTTATGGTATTGCTGCAGTCCCACTCCTCCCCAAATCCCACTTTCCCCATGGTCCACCCCCCCCTTCCACAAAATCTTCAGGCATTGACCACTCCAGAGCTGGCAACCCTAGGTTATTTTAAATGGAAAGCCAATTACAGGCTTTGGGGCAAAGTTATTAAAGATAATGGCACCATCAAACATGCATGGAACACAACCCCTCTCTCCTTTTAGAACCCTCTGAATTGCAAGCAGAGGTAGCAAAGGGGAACAATTTTATTGGAACCCGTCTCCAAGTAGTACATGCATGAACTATAGACACTGCTCTTGTCAATGGAGATTGGCAAATGGATGTTCTAGATCAGGGGTAGTCAACCTGTGGTCCTCCAGATGTTCATGGACTACAATTCCCATGAGCTCCTGCCAGCATTTGCTGGCAGGGGCTCTTGCGAATTGTAGTCCATGAACATCTGGAGGACCACAGGTTGACTATCCCTGTTCTAGATAATTTTATCTAGAACTTTCTGAGTTCCGAATCTGGCACGTTCTGGCCCATGGTTTCAAGACAGTGCATGGGGAGATACCTCAAGGATTTTATTCTTGCATGGGGAAAGAAGGCCACTCTTCAAAGCTTTTTATTCTGTTCCTCATATAGCCTTTCTCTTTTCAACGCTATATTTGCTTTTAGATCTATAAAAAAAGATTGCCAACAACAGAGAGCCATAATTCAGTAGATATTTGCATCATGGCAATTTATAAGAAACACACTATTAGCCTATAAATGCCAAAATAGCAAGAATATGCTGGAGAAAATGGTACACTTCTAATCAAACATTGCAAAAAATGCATTAATCTGTATTTCATAGTTCATTACAATCTGACTAATTTTGAAATTCCTCATGTAAATTGATTATATGTCTTCTGCCTTCTGATAAATGAGCTTTTGTTTTAAGCAACCTTTACGGAGGAGACCATATTTCTCCATAGCTAAGGTGTTACAGCCTTTGAGTGTCACTCCTGACTCTGCAGCCAATTGCAAAACCCCTCCTCCTTGTATCTTTTCAGCATATGTTCCAGCCAAAGTGGGTGGGACTGGAGAACGGAAATGATCCCCATGGAAACACAGCACTATTTCAATCAGACAGCAAGACTGACCTTAAAATACCAGCAATCTCCTGGGCCTCCTTCATTATTCTCTATCATTTCCTCTTGCTTCCTCCATTTCTTACCTGTTTCTAGACTGTAAGCTCCCTTAGGAAAGGGTAGGAATGCAGACGACTCTGAGGTGGATGAGAGAGTCCATATATGAGATTGGCGGAGCCTACCTTGGAATGGTTTCAGAATGGAATTTGGGTTTATATAGAGCAGGGAGAGACTGTCTAGTTTCTCAACGACTGCGGTTTGGATCAGTGTTTCCTTCATGTTGATTCCATGCTTCAGTCAGAATGGTGGTTACCCTTTTCCCTCAGAGCATTACTAAAGTCTGGTAGAAATGTTGCTGTACGGATAGATTACTCCTTACATATAAAATGTAAATGTTGCCTAGAACGTGTGGAAAATAGCAGATAACATTCAAAATGGCCCCAAATGCTGTAAAGGTTTTAAAAAGTGGCCAAAGGATATAGGCAGGACAGTAACAGTCTTTCTGACTGGGCTCAAAAACAAAAACAGGCTTGGAATATCCCAGCATAGATGACCACTTATCTTTTGGGAAGTATGGGAGAAGCTTGGTTACTTCATAAATGTGTCCCACAGCATTGACGACTGTGGTTGATCTTATTGGGTTCTCCATTGGCCTTATTAACTTGAGGACAGAGGCCTACTGGGAAATTTCCCTGTAAGTTAAATGGCTGGTCCGCCCCTGGTTGGCCATTGTGGAATATCACTCAGCCCTGTTTACCTCCACTAGTGCCGTTGTGTCGAATGCCCTTGCAACCACAATCCCAGCTCTAGAAAAACCTCTGTTGTGAACAGGCAGAGAAATTTCACGTCAGGCCTTCAGCCTCAATCCGACCGAAAGTTGACCTCACTCACAGTTCATGTGGAAGCCAAAGTACTCTCAAATCATCAATGCTGAATATATGCAATTCTTTTTTGGAAAAAAAAACAAAACAAAAACACCGTTGTTGCTTTTAAGAGAACAGCCACCAATCACTTACTTTTGACAATACTTTTGACAACTGTTCGCCTTGTCTCAGCATTCATCAGAGAAGCTGATCTTTTCTAAAATACTGATACATCAAAGCTTGCCAATAGCTACTCTGTCAGCATTCCACATTTCACTTATTTGGCTGTCTATATAAAGTTTTAGCACCGGGTGTTTGTGCCAAGAACATCTATCTAGTGATAAATTGCTATGACAGTGAAAAATATGCTTTCTGGATGATGTGTAAATTATTGATGGCACAGTGCTGCCAACATTGTCGGTACAGCCACCTACTTAGCTCACCAATGCCCTTTAAGCTTTAGAGGAAGTTTTAAAGTATGGTATTTCACTGTATGTGTGTGGGTTTTTTTTTAAGCCAACAATCTTGTTGAGCCCCTGGGGGTTTGGGGAACAGGAAGTGACTGCCACCACAAAACCTTTGAGGCATTCTGTGTTATGTGCGAAGTCGTGTCCGACCCATCGCGACCCCATGGACAATGATCCTCCAGGCCTTCCTGTCCTCTACCATTCCCCGGAGTCCATTGAGGCATTGGCCAGTCATAAATGCCCAGAGCTTCCAAACCAAGCATCTTTTTTTGGTTGCAAGAAGCTGTTTAGAATGGGGGCTCCCCGCAATCACAGAGGTGATGCCTTCTGCGTTTTTCTAAAGCACCTCCTTCAGGTAGCCTTGAGCTCTGACTGAATGTGCATTTGTTCCTTACATGAATATGTGCCTTCTTTAGATTCTATCCGTGTAGATATGGCACACTTTAACGGTTTAATTGCATGCATCAATATACTGTATGGTAGCGATCCCCAACCTGTGGGCTGCGGACCACATGTGGTCCTTTGACTAATTGGAGGTGGGCCCCGAAGGACGCCTTCTACCACCCCCCCCCAGCCCTTTACTTCATCCCCCACCTCTTTACAACACACTTCGGGTGTCATTGTCTCCCATCACTCCCAGATGGGACTCTTGTTGCAGAGAAACAAGCTCAGGGTTCCCATTGATTTGTCATTGCCATGAGTTAAAATTTCCATGAAAATAAAATGTTCCTTATGTTCTTTGTTGTGGCGTGTCTGTATCTTATTTTGAAGGGATGTTTAAACATTACCATAGCAATCAGAGAGCGCTAGGGCAGTGGTTGAGAGTAGAGGAGTAAACTACCCCCCCACCGGGCCTCAGTAAAAGGCGTTGAGTGGTCCCCGGTGAGTGGTCCCTGGCGTTGAGTGGTCCCCGGTGATAAAAAGGTTGGGGACCACTGCTGTATGGCACCCTTTCTCAAATCTTTTACTGTTGAGAATCCCCAGAAACATGCTTCAGGCTTCAAGAAACCCCAGAAGTGGTGCAATCATGCAGAATGTGGTTGGGAAGCATAGCTGTAGACATGCCTACCTGGGACCCCTCCCCTGCCCACCTCCTCCAGTCCCATCATTGGCCAATTGGTGGTGGGGGGGTAGGCCAATATGACCATATAATATAAATTAATTCCCACCCATATGGGAAACCCTTCCAGGGCCATTAAGGAGCCCCAGGATTTCACAAACACCTGGTTGAGAAAGTCTGCTCCATGGCCTAGGGCAGGGGTAGTCAAACTGCGGCCCTCCAGATGTCCATGGACTACAATTCCCAGAAGCCCCTGCCAGCGAATGCTGGCAGGGGCTCCTGGGAATTGTAGTCCATGGACATCTGGAGGGCCACAGTTTGATTACCCCTGGCCTAGGGTGATGCTGCACCGATACCTCCAGCAACACAATGATATCTCTTCTGGAATGCACTGGAAGTGACATTACTTTGCCAGCAGCATGGGATCTCTAGTATTTGGGAAAATACTCTATGGTAGATGTCACAACGATGTTGGCCTAGCCCTTTCCCCACTGCTGGGAAGCCCAGAAGCCCTTGACGTTTGCCAGGAGGGGCTGGCAACCCTATAGTAACTTCTACAGAAACCCTACAGAAACTTCTGAAAAGGTAAGATTGCAGAGGAAAATGTACTTTGTATTAAAACGAAACAAAACAAAGCTGGATAACTGATACTTAACTGATATTTGCTCGCAGCAAATTATAGTTAGATTTCGCAAGAATGGTAGGTTTCATTGCAATTTGGAGAAAGGGTAAAGGCAGTCGGGTCTCCCAGTGCTTCTAGTGTGCCGCTTTTGTGGTCTGAAGCTTGGTTGTGTAGCATTTATTATGGATGAACACTGTTGAGCCAAAGGAAATGAATTGAGATGTCACAGGCTCTCAAAAGAAACCTCATCATTGACCAGCCAGTGTGGTTTGGCCGCAGGTGCTGCCCAGGGCTAAATAAAACAACATCCATTTTAAGGAGATTAAACCCAGAGTAAACATATAGCTGGGAGGCTTTCTTCTCACCAGAAGCCCGATTGTTTTCAACACCATTTCCCCATAAGTAGAGTCTATACCAGGGGTCGTCAAACTGCGGCCCTCCAGATGTCCATGGACTACAATTCCCAGGAGCCCCCTGCCAGCGTTCGCTGGCAGGGGCTCCTGGGAATTGTAGTCCATGGACATCTGGAGGGCCGCAGTTTGACGACCCCTGGTCTATACAGAAAGGAGATGAGAAGGGAACTAAGTCTACACTTAACTCTTTTATTAACTATTGCACATTGCCTGATAGTGGGCTTACTGGATTTATTCTGAATTTACGTGGTGAAAGTGAATTAGGCATGTAAACAAACCGATGTATAATATCCATAATATTTATATCAGAGTGCTATTTTTTTTTTAAAAAAAATCTATATATATATATTATTTATGTCATTTGTTTTCAGTCTCAGTGAGAATGGCGAACTGACATAAATAGCACAATAAAATTAGAGTCCAGTAACAGCTTTAAGACCAACAAAGATTTATTCAAGGCGTGAGCTTTCGAGTGCAAGCACTCTTCTTCAGACTATGAACTACCATCATGACAGTGGGGGAAAAAGCAATGCACTATATACCAGCTGAAGAGCTGTAGGACACCACCATATTTCCCTTGTACAATCCTAAAACTATACTGCGTGCTAGAGTCAGCAGCCATCATGTTAGCTAGAAAGAGGAATTCTGTGCTTTCCTGCAGTCTTAAATATGGATACTTGTATGATTTAGAATTGCCCATCCGATATAGTTTAACCAGAGAAGCCCAGTTCCATTTTCACTCCTGACCTGTGCAAATTAACCCTGTAATTTTTTCCCAGGCTGTTTCCCCCATTTCCTCACATTAATTCCCTCTTGATGCATTTTTCAATGTTTTTTTAATGTCATTACATCTTAGACACATATCGTGTATATATAAGTGACTGGAATTATATAAAAAGAATGTTTCACTTCCTGTCCCAGTGTTGATTGGCTGAGGCTTGTGATCTCACTTCCTGTGTCGGTGTTGATTGGCTGAGGCTTGTGATCTCACTTCCTGCCTAGTGTTGACTGGCTTAGGCTCGTAGTCTTACAACTTGTGGTAAAATGCCATAGAGTTCAATTTCAAATTTGGCCAGTTTCTCCAGGGGATCTCTCTTGTAGCTCATTTGTAATCCCAGGAGATTTCCTGCCACCACTTGGAGGTTGGAAGCCTTATAGGGTTGCCCACAATCTTAAATCATCAGAGGAGATGCAGTACGGATACAATGGGACGTAAAATGTTTGGAAGTGTTCCATGGAATTCTTCATACAGTCTACAAAAGTAGGCCCACCAGGAAATGCTTTTTGTTGTCTTCGCTTGGTATCCATATTATATCCAACGTATTGGGTTCAACACTAAAAATTGAAGAGGCGTGTCCTATTATTGTGCTGCCATGTATTTTGGAAAGTAATCTGTGTTCTTGAATGAAGCATTGTTGCCATTATATTAGAAGCAGATCATTGTAGAGACCAGTTACAGTGGGGAGTCTTCTAAACCCCTGCATTTCCCTTGATAAAGCCAATTGTGAAAGATTGAGAAGGAGTGTTATTCTCTGGAATTGAAATCTGTGCTCCGATCTCGTCAACAGCCTAATGAAATACATGAAAGTAAGATATGGTTTTGAGACATAACTAAACTTGTTTTGAGATAGCAAAAACTGGTGAGCCAGGTTTGATTCCCTGCTCCTGCTCCACATGCAGCCAGCTGAGTGACCTTGGGCTTGCCACAGCACCTATAAAGCTATTCTGACCAAGCAGTCATATCAGGGCTCTCTCAGCCACACCTACCTCACAGAATGTCTCTTGTGGGGCGAGGAAAGGGAAGGCGACTGGAAGCCACTTTGAGACTCCTTCGGGTAGAGAAAAGCGGCATCTAAGAACCAACTCTTCTTTTTCTTCATATGAAGGATGTTCCTTGTCTGTTTAAATCAGATCCCCAGAAGCCAGGTCAGAAAGATATGGTAGGACACCTGAAGGCCTTGTTCAGCCACCATCACTTGAGGTTGGGTAGGGAAGGCCCATATTTGGCTACAGCTGGCATACAATTCAGGACATGCAATTGGTCCCTTCAACAATGCCTCTCATGTTCTGCCTATATGCGCAAACAGGTTTGCCATTGTTGTTGTTAAGAAAAGTGCAGGAGGAAAGACCAGGAACTGCAAAACAGATTCATGGTTTGATCATTTTCGGCTTACGGGTAGGTTAATGGGGGGGGGGGGCTGTTCAGTCTCTGCAACTCTTCTGATGAGCCAAGAATGTTCAAATCACCTTTTCTGCTTGCCCTCTATAAAATCATCTTTATGGCCATTATCAACCGTAATAGGGTGGATTCATAATCACTGGAACAGCATGCCGATGATGTCAGTGCATTATCCTCTGTCGATGATTCTCTCCTGTAACTGAAAGTAACTAGAAGGACAGCCATGGTGTTTAGCTGCCTTCCAATGGCTTCTCTGTTGCAAAATACACACAACTTGTTCCTTGGCTTGCCAAATGTGCTTTTGGATTCATAAACGTCATGGTAGAAAGCACTGGACCACACCCCCAAATTATCCAGGTCAACTGGAAAGTCTCTGGCGTTGAAAAGATAAAAAATAATTTGTAAAAATGTGCTCCTCGGCTTTTATTGTATCCCCCCCCTCACACTGCTCGTGATTTCTACTTTTGACTAGTTAATGGGAATGTATTTTTTCCTCTTCCTTTGCCATTACCCCTTCCCGCTACTTTCCAGGTCACTAATTTTTCTGCTTAGAGTTCATTCTACTTGGACTGATATGCTGTCTTTTTAATGAGGTTATTTCTGGGTTATTAGCCTTCTTGTTATAGGATATCTTATAAGAAAGGCCTAATTGATGTAAATCAAATGTAGCTAGCTGAAGAAAATCATAAGGATCGTTTCGAGGTATATATTTTAAACTCATTTGAGTATCGCAGGCGCAGGCATGACGCTTCCTTGTCAGATCTAGTGCTTTTGGAAGTTTTAGCTCGCTCTTAAAACAATTTGTATATTGGCTGGTTCACAGAGATGGAAGTTTAGGAAAGCCATTGGCATTTGGAACTGCTGACGAAGCACCGGGCAGAAATTAGATGGCAAAGAATTTGGGGGGAGGGGTTTAATTGTACACCTCAATAGCTCCAGTGACATTTTTATTCAAGCATTCTTATATAAGTCGTTAAGCTTTAAGCTAATGTTTTTCAGACACCCCCACCCCCCCCAGTCACACGCAATAGGTGATGCTTTAAAACATGGCCAAAATAAATAAATAAATTGGTCTGTCTGTGGACTTAACAAGCTTGGCTTCAAATATTCTTCAAAGTAAACTATGCGTAGACCTAACAACCAAACTGAGGGTTAAGTTATGTACAGATTTGACAGCAAAACTCTACGTTGTCCACATCGCTGCAAGCATTGCGCATGAGCTCCTTGGGGTAAGTCATAAAATATGCCCACTCTGCCAACATCAATTTGTTGGTAATCCCTGGCTGCAGAGACCTGATCTCAATATGTTGGAATGAGTTACCCGTTAATTTTCGGATGCTGATGAAGCTGCCAAAGTTCCGCAGGGCCTGTAAAAAGGGACCCCCACCCCCATCCATGAAGCCCTGCTGGGTGACCTCAGGCTCGTCTTAGCTCTCAAAGCTCTGTCAGCCCCCACCCACCTCACAGGGTGACTGTTGTGGGGAGAGGAAGGGTTGGTGACTGTAAACCGCGGTGAGATTGCGTCGGGTGGTAAAAAAGTGGCATATGAAAACCAACTCTTTTTCTTTAACACCGCCCTGGGCCAGCCTCAGAAGGGCGATTTAAAAATGCAATAAATAAATAATATTAATATTAAGTCAACCCTAATACAAAAAAACATTCCCTGTTAAAATATATAAGATGATAAAAGCTTTAATGATCTATATGCCATTAATTGTATAACTTTAACTGAAAATTAAAAAAAAACAAAACAATACAGATATGCATTGATCCTTGTGATTTAAATATAAAATAAAATGTGAAAGCTACCCAGCGGAAGTATGGAAGAAAAAGCACACCGTTTTTGAGAAGCAAAAATATTTTCCGTCGTAGATGTGCGCTTTCACATGTGAAGTTAGAGGAGTCCTATTCTAGGCTTAATGACGTCTAAGACACCATTTGGACATTATAAATTTAAACCCCTGCCATTTGGCATTACTTCCACCTCTGTGATACTTCACAAAGTCATTGTAGAGATCTTGAGATTACAAGGTGTTGATAATGGTTGATTATTCAAGTTGAAACAGGGGCCTAACCGAAGACAGTGGAAAATTCAGCTCAGTTCCAGGGAGTGACAGGCCCAGCGCACACTGAATTATAGAAGGAGGCTAAGCGTTTGTCCCCCATCCTTAATGCCACTTTTGGTTTCACTTTTGTTTGCCCTTCACTTCCTTGGAACAAACCTGTTTTTTTATATAAATGATCTTGTTTTAATGTTTTTCTTTGTGCATGATGACTTGTCAGCAAATGCTCCTTGATCATTTTTGACCCAATTTCTGAACAGCGTTTCTGGATTCTATCGATATTGCTTGTGCTTGTTTGCATAATTTGTTTACATATTTAGAACATTCAGACGCCGCCTTTGTCCAGAGATCTGTTCAAGGAGGTTCACCAAATAAAAATTACATTGACGTGAGTGTGCACATCGAAGATGCAGCCCCAGCAAAAGAGGCTGGAGGAAGTGGATTTCTTTCTTCTCTCAGCAGTCTCTGGTGAGTTTGGAAAAGGCAGTGCTGCAGACTGAGAGAACCAGGTAGATAAGAAGCCATGTTAGGGATGCCAACCTCCAGGCAGGGCCTGGGGACCCCCTGGAATTACAGCTTGTCTCCAGAATACAGTTCCCCTGGAGAAAATTGATGTTTTGTAGGGTGGGGTCCATGGAACTGCAGCCCACTGAGATCCCAGCCCTCCCCAGGCTCTGTCCCACAAATGCCCAAGAGTTTCCCAACTTGGATCTGGCCAACCTAACCCTCCCCATCTCCTGCAAGGTCTATAGCAGCCTTTCTCAACATTTTTACCATTGAGAAACCCCTGAAACATTCTTCAGACATCAAGAAATCCCAGAAGTGCTGAGACAGTGCAGAATATGGTTGGGAAGCCTTGCAGTGGACCTGCCTACCCAGTGCCTCTCCTCATTCTACCCCCTCCAGGCCCATCATATGACCATATATGGTCATATCACCTGATAACTGTTTAACTAATTCAAAAAAATAAAATTAATTAACTCCCACCTCTTCAGGAAACACTTCCAGGACCAACAAAAATCTCCAGGGTTACCTCTGACTGAGAAAGTCTGCCTGGCTATTTCTAGCTTGGTGTGGTGTAATCTGGCAAGCTGGGATTGATTCCTGGCTCCTCCACATGCAGCCAGCTGGGTGGACCTTGGCCTTGTCACAGCTCTCTCACTTTCATGTAACTAATGCCGTCAGAGGCCTTGTTTTCATGTGCCATTAATGTCTTGGAGGCAAGTCACCTCACAAATGAATTAGGACATATAGATATCATGCCAGCTCAATAGGCCAGCGTGTACTTGGGAGGGACCTTCTGTTCTCCAGATGTCTTATGACAGGAAATTGTGATGGAAACCTATTCCAGATGCCTTACATCGGTCATCATAACTCACTGAGCAGTAAGGGAAGAAAAAAAAAAGAACATGACGAATTGGTTCTTGTATGCCGCTTTTGTCTATCAGAAGGCATCTCAAAGTGGCTTACAATCACCTTCCCTTTCCTCTCCCCACAACAGACACCCTGTGAGGTGGATGAGGCTGAGAGAGCCCTGATATCTCTGCTCGGTCAGAACAGCTTTATCAGTGCTGTGGCGAGCCCAAGGTCACCCAGCTGGCTGCATGTGGGGGAGCGGGGAATCAAACCCAACTCACCAGATTAGAAGCTGCCTCTCTTAACCACTACACCATGCTGGCTCAGGTTAGACTGGCCACAACACAAAGATGACAAAGGGCCCTGGTGGCCCCTCCCTTCCACAGTAGTAAAAGTTGTATGCAAACCAGTTCCCTTCTGCTTCAGATGTTTGGAGAGCAAATTTTCAACACGCTATCAGGTTGCCATTTTGCTGGTTGGTTGGTGGATTTCCCCCCTCTAATATTTACTGAATACCTGTAGCAGGTAGTTGGCCTTTATGATTGCTATAAGACTGCACCTTAGCTGACACATTTGTCGATTAAAAGGTTCCACATTAGCATGTTCGTGTGGATGGAAGTGCGTTCTGAGGGCTGGTTAGAAGGAATTTCCTCCTTTATCCAACAGTTTGACTTTTTCTGAATCAGGTATACAAAAATAGTGGGACTTTGCCACTGGAGGCCATTTCATAATTGAATGAAAACTTAATAAACCCCCGAAAGCAAAAAAAACAAACCCACCATCTTTAAACTGCTTGAAAAGAGACGTTTAAACCTGTTCTATGTCCCTACCTATAAAAGATGGATGGGATTGCCATTCACCCGGGGACCATCTTTGGTAATAAATTTAGATGTGATTCCATCCGCTTTCCTGAGCGGTGCATTTTTCAGGTGTAGAAAAAGAATTAACAGTTCTTGCAGGAAGGAAAGGAACAGTGAATACAATTGAAATGCATTTTCCCTTTTGATTATGTCAGCAATTTACCATTCTGACATTCAATTTGTTTGACGGGACGGTCCCTGTTTAATTTTAACTGTGAGAAACGGAGAATTAGGGCTGCACGGAAGTTCCCTGGTTCTTCCCTTTTGGGGAGAAGAAGAGAAAGTTTTTAATTTTTATTCCCTCAATTTCTTTGACCGATTATGCATGGGGCAGATAATCCGGGATGGCGGCAGCAGGGCAGCCCCGACTGCGCACAACGCTGCCGCCATCCCAGCTGCGGCTGGCACAGCGCCCTCGAAGGCCTGCGGTAAGAGAATCACCCCCCAACACTCCCCCCCATTTGCCACATCCCCAGAGTTGATGTTACCAGTGGGAGGTTACAGAGGGATACTCCGAAGGAGGGGCAGATCTATAAACAAAGAAAATCAGCATCTCTGAGAAGAATACAGATGAATTTTTTAAAAAAGAAATGGAATAAGGAACATTAGTTCATTCCTATGTACAGCTCTATATGAGACCGGGAAATGAATTTGCTTTGCATGTCTGTAAGGTCACAATCCTATGAACGCCGTCCGTCACCCGTACCCTGAAATGGCACGTTGAGTATCTCAGAAATTCTTCTCAATGCTATCTCTTAATTAGATTAGCCTGTAAATTGGTTCAGGATGCAGGATTCCTTCTTTATCTGGGCCCTTCATTAAAATCAATCTTTATATCACAATAAACCATTTTTTAAAAAAAAAAAAAAGCGCAAGCAAAATAGTTAATTTTATTAATCTGTTTCGCAATACCAATATAATGAGCCATAATATTGATTTCCGTACATAGGATTTAAAATCCTGACTTCTTTCCACCGAATTAAATGCTTCACACTGGTACTCAACCTCTTTACAGTCACATCTTTAATTTAGTTGTTATAATTAGGCATTAACGGGTGTCAGTGGTATAGCCAGTTACAGGCCATTCTGTTCTGCTTGTCTTGATTATCACAGTTTAGATGTAAAGTAAATTAGAATGAAAGACTATACAGTCCAATTACAGATAAAAGCAGCAAACTGTACTGGTGTAATTAGATGCCAGTATTATTTTTCTTAGATTTTGTATCTCTGCGGGCATTTCTCGCAGCTACTTTGCTGAAGTCAATGTTTAAAGATTTTATAAAGGGTCTGGATCTTTGTGACATTATCTTCTCGAAAACTTTTAAAGATGCCAACCCGATTCTCAATGGCTGCAGGAGCCAGTCTTTGTTCTGTGCTACTCTCTCCCATGAAACATAGCTGAATTCACACTTGAACATGGCGAGCTGCCTTATACTAAATCAGACCTTTGGTCATCAAGGTCAGTGGATTATATATTCAGACTTGCAGCAGCTGTCCAATGTCTCAGGCAGGGGTCTTTCTTATCACCTACTGGGCCCAGCGTACCTGAAGCGTACTTGACCCTTTTAACTAGAGATACCTGGGACTGAACTTGAGATCTTCTGCATGAAGGCCAAACTATCATTGATCGACAGCCCCTCCGCATATCACCTTGCCACTGAATTTTCTGTATGTAAAGGATAGAATACTTCATGTTGAACTAGGCAGCACCCAAAGAGATCCATTTAATTCAATGTCACTGTGAAGCAACCAACTTGATATGTATTAACATCTGCATAAGGGAGGTTCGGGAGATGTTGCCATATGAAAGCTAAGGTCTGTGGGGATTTGTCTCCAAGCATCCGATGTGGTGTAGATTATTTGCTTGGGCCAAAATAGTGTAAGATCAACCTCACCTATTATCGATAAATCTGTATGTAGATCAGCTTATGTTTGTTGACCTGTTCAGGCACACTGTGGCCTGAATGAGATTCTTATACTCTGGGATGAAGGGAACAGAATCCATCCTGTTGGATGTTGGATCCTCCCAGCCTACAAAATCCATGGCAATATGGTAATTTGAACCTAGATGTTATTCAACATCTCACTGAAAACCAAGGTCTGAAATACCATTACTGGTATAATCACTGACAGATACACTTGGCATGTGATTGCTTGGAAATACATCTTACCCCTCTAGAGTTTTCATAGCAGACTCAATACGGGGTGGTTTGCCAGTGCCTTCCCCAATCATTACCATTTACCCCCCAGCAAGCTGGGTACTCATTTTACCGACCTCGGAATGATGGAAGGCAGAGTCAACAATTGAGCTGGCTGCTGGGATTGAACTCCCAGCCTCATGGGCAGAGCTTTCAGACTGCATGTCTGCTGCCTTACCACTCTGCACCACAAGAGGCTCCTATGAAGGTTACAAGCTTTTATTTGATCACAGGTGGCAAAGTCCCATTTCACCTGAACTATACATATCCCTATACCCTGAAAGCTCTGAAATATCTCAAATATCCCACAAATCTATGGATACTGTTCCTATGCTTTGATTCCTTTCCCGGTATGTTATCAGGGTTGGCCCGGACTTCTGTAGAGCTTTCTATAGGTTGCTCGAGTCCTTGAAAGAGATGTGAGGAAACTACAGGAGTCCAACATAAGAACAGTGAAGTCGGATAAATCCAAATGTTCATCTGGTCTATTATTCGAATCCAGTAGCCACATAGATCTGGGGAGTACAAACTTTCAAGAATCGAAAGTTTAGATCCCAAGAATTTTGTTGGTCTCTGTGGGGCTAGGAGACTTGAGTTTAACAGTTTTACTGCAGACTAACACGTCTACCCTGGAAGCTATAATCCAGTCCAGTATCCTATGTCCCAGGGGTAGTCAAACTGCGGCCCTCCAGATGTCCATGGACTACAATTCCCAGGAGCCCCTGCCAGCGAATGCTGGCAGGGGCTCCTGGGAATTGTAGTCCACGGACATCTGGAGGGCCGCAGTTTGACTACCCCTGCTATGTCCAGTAGTAGCAAAACAGTCCAAACAACAATCAATTGAAAAATATATGTGAAGCAAGGTAGCCTGTTAGAAACTATCAGCTAAGCCGCAGTTCTGATAAAGCAAGCGATTGCCAAAAACCCAGGACTTTTATAAACCTTTTTTTTCAGTAATGAAGGGAATTTTAATTAGGATCATTATGTTTTCCTATTCTCTTTAATTTCTAATGCGAGGAGAAGTCATAATGCATGCCTTGTTTTATGAGCAAGCTCGACCGGGTGTCCGTGCCCCGAACGTATACACGGTACACAACCCCCCCCCCCCTCCCAGCCCTTTTTACCTATGCATAAATCTTTAAGTGCGTGAGAAATGGAGATGATAGGAGGCATAAAAGTAGTAAATAATGGCACGAAGATGCGAGATAAAGAACAAAATGAAAAAATAATTAAAACAATAACTATTCCAATCAGTCTGTACTTATTACACCAGATTGCATTAGGAAAAACAATAAAAAATGTGATTTTAATCTGATAGTTTAAAAAAAAAGGGGCTCAATAAAATAAGAATGAGATCCATTAATGAAAATAATGGATCTTATCCCAACTGGTTCAACAGTCAGGGTCGGCCCTGCCGTCGGTGAGGCAGGAGGCTTCAGCGCATGCTGTGGTTGCTGCAGCCCTAATTAGTCCCGCTCGTTAACTATTGCAACTCATTTAAGGAAGAAAACGAAAAGAGCAACTCGATGGGACTCCCGCTACCCTTTACCGAGGTGTGATTGTATTTGATCTGGCGAGAGGGTGAGGATCCAGACTAGGCCAGCCGATCCTGGCGCAGTTCAGAGCGAACGGTACCTTTTTGGATTTCTTTAAAAAACAAAATGTTTGTTAAAAAAAAATTATTTATATTAGAAGTGCATTAATAAATTCCCCAAGGAGCCCTCGGAGCAGCTTACGGCGTAACATAAAACCGCGAACCTACAATGAGTAGAACGCATTAAAAAATCCATCACTCTGAGACAAAACAGCCAAGCAAAAAATCTTTGTGCTGCATCGCGGCCATAAACGGCTTTCAAAATACCTGCAAGCAGCAGCCTGCATGGCAATTAAAAATCCATCATTACCTCTCAAATGTTTGCAGGAACAGAAATGGCTTTTGTGTTTTTCTGAAGGCTGCAATAGGGCTGGGAGGAGACGCTTTCCTAGGGAACAAGTGGCATAACACGAGCCTGCAATCACGGTCACAGCTGATGCTACCAAGTGCTACTAGGTTCTGCTAAGGTGGGTGAGCTTCCGTGGGGTCGATTAGGAATGAATACGCCCACAAACAGACCTTGTTTGGAGGTTGTTTGGAGGTTCTGGCAAGGAAACCTGAGATTCTTTTAAGTGAAGATTCAACCTCTGTGCAAAGCAGGTTGTCTTCTCCAGGGCTAAAATGGTCTCCCTCTAATGCAGGCTTTCTCCGCCAAGGTTTTGTGAACCCCTGGGTGCCTTGATGGTCCTGGAAGGGTTTCTTGAATGGGTGGGAGTTTATTAAATCTTTATATATTTTTACATTTTGTTTAGCACTTATTGGGTGATATGACCAGATATTATCATGCTATTGCGATGATCCTCTTCAGTCGGAACATCTGCTCATTCTTCTCACTGGAAGACGCTGCTGTCAGTTTGAACGCCTACTGGATCACTCTTTAGCTGTGCTGTTCTTCGTTTTGCCTTGGCCTCCTGCCACCATGAAAAGCAGATCCCAAGTCACCAGATTCATGACCATGTCAGCACATGCATTTCTCTCTCTCTAATAATGTTTAGCAATCAGATTCAGGAAACAAAACACATGAAATAGCGATGACGACTCTGTTTGGATGTGAAAGACCGGCTTCTGAACACTGCCAACGAGAAGCTCTCCTTAAAAGCAACCCGAAATATTAGTGTGCTAATAGGCTGATGATAGAGTCCTCAGAAGCGGAGAATGTTTGAAGGGCCCAGTGCGAGATAATTTCTCCTAGTGATGTTCTGTTATAGCAATGTCAACATTCATCAGGCTTGCTCACCCGAGCAACTTCATTATAGCTGCCCGTCTGCTCTTTTACCTTGCTTCCTCCCTGCTTCTTTGTTAAGAGAAAACCTCCGCCGGAGCCTTGTGCTTTAAGCATATTTGGAGAAGTGCATAATGAACATCCTTCCTGCTGCAAAAAGAAATCTGGACATAGGTATCAGTCCTTTGCCCACCTCCTCTGCTCCAACCCTCTCCCCCCCTTAAAAAAACATGGAGTCCTTGCAACATTCAGTGAGCTGCCATGCCAGGCTGTTTCACAGGGTCCATTCAAACCTGTAGAAAAGGTGGCTCTAACCTTCATCCAGCCTCTGGATTCATAAGGCTCCTTACAGTTTCTAATTTTCCTGGCTGCTTATGTACCATTTCCGACCCTGCTCTGCCTCCTTAGTTGAATGGAGCCTAATTGAACTCCATAGGGATAGAAACCGCTGAAGGACAACACAAAATGGAGGCTCTAACATACCCAGCTAGGAGGTGGTTTCCCACCACCAGGATGGACCCCCTCATTAGGAGGTTAAATGAACTTCTTTCCAGATTTCTGTTGTCCTCTTGAGTTTCTCTCTCATCAATCTTTTAAAGTGGCTTTTTGGCAGTCAAAGTGGCCATCTCTATTTTGCGACAAAAGGACTCTCCGGCAGAAGCAGTGACCTTCTTCACAAAATTATGGTGTCTCGCTAATGACTGTGGCCGTGGTGCCATTTGTTTCAAAGACACGAATGTGTCCCCCCCCCCTTGATAAATGCAAGGGAAGGCGAATCCCTCCCGCTCCCCGAATTCTCATCTTGCCAGATTTAAACTATGGAATTGTCACAGTGTTTTCACTTTTCTCCCAACCTGAAACAAAGGCCTTCTCGCATTGCAAGTAAAGTACACACCCTAGTACGGTTGTTGATAAACTTTCAGCATGGCTTGAGTCTACGGTTTGAGTTCATCCATGTAGAATTCAGTGCACAGGGAAACTGCTCTAGCAATGATACATCATGCATTACATTCAACACACCTTTATTGAATCTCCATTGAGCTGCGCAAGAAATGGCTGTTTCAGAGGATCCATCTCTCATTCTTGGAGGCATCACTGTTAGAGAGCTGAAACAGATAGAAGAACGTGGTTGCCATGGTCCATAGGCAGAGAGACAGGGCGTGGCATGGTAAAATATGGGATAGCACAGCACAGCATAGCAAGGGAGCTGGCTTTGCAGCCACTATGCAGATGCCATGCTAAATGCTGCCACTGTGCAAATGCAAAAGTGTTTGAACGACTGAGAAAGATGTTGAGGTGTGCATCCCCCATGTTCAATTTAACGCAAAACAGACACCGTGAAGAAGGTGCAGAGCAAAAGTCCTGCCAGGATCCCTGCATTCTCACTCCTGGGTCTCATCCATGCTTGACGTGAGGTTCAGTAGCATCCCCTGGCATCAGGGCAAAGTGACCAAAGGGTTATGTGCCAGCAGCCTCTGGTACATAGGAGCCCATTGCACAGAGTCCCTCAAGTTTCATGTTGCCAGCTGCGCTGTTGTGGGAACTTCATGCCTGCATCTTCGCCACACGCAGAGGATTGATTGCCTGGCGAGAGCACGAACCATCCCTTAGAAAATTGCTAGCAAGACGAGCAATTCTTCTTTAAAAATTGTGCCTCCCTGGAGGGAAAATAAAGGTGATAAAAAGGCATAGAACATGGTGCATTTTATGCTTTTATATTATTCGTTCTGATGATGTGTGCATTCCCAACTTAAATCTGATACGGTTTTAAGTTTTCCATAAATTCGTTCGCCATCGTAGGTGGGACCCCCGTCCACAATAAATTTGCAATAACAACTGCTGAACTAAAATTAATTCCGCAGAGTGTGCCAAACAGTTACTTTAGTTTTGGAGTGAAGTTAATGTTATGTATCTGTACACTGCAGCGCCGTTACATTATTGACAAAAGTCACATACCGTCTCACTAACAACATTCAAAGATCCAGGCAGGCATTTTAATACCGCATTTTCCGTTATTACTATAAAATTGTAATTAGGTAGTAAATTACAGTGTTAATATTCACTTTGAACAAATACGTGTTAGGACTCGTGGAAATGTGCATGGTTACGATAGCGCGGGGACCTATTCACCAAGAGGAGCTCGGGTTTTCTTTAGAAAAGTTACTTTCCTGCTTTGTGGAGTTGCTTTTTTGTAAACTCGGATCTAAAAGCAGCCGCGTCAGAGGTCCAGGCCTAAGTGGCAAAGGTTTCTCGATGGCCACGATTGTGTTCTCCGCGCATAGGGCGCGGGGAAAGTAAAGGATGCAGATTGACGATACAAGCCCACATGAACCCCTGAAGTTGCCTTATACTGAGTCAGGCTATCAAGATCAGTATTGTTCTCTCAGACTGACAGGCGCTCTCCAAGGTCTCCAAGTCAGAGGTCTTTCACACCACTTACTATCTGGTCCTTTCAACTGGAGATGTGAGGGGCTGAACATGGGACATTCCGCATGCAGAGCGGATGCTCCACCATGGAGCCGTCGCCCTCTCATGCAGAGAGATAAGCATGAAAGGTTGTGATTTAGAGGGGGGAAGGGAAAGGTTCCTGTGGGCAGCAGAGGATAGGGCCTGCAGTAACAGGTTTAAGCTACATGTAGAATGATATCGGCTAGATATCAGGAAAGTGTTTAGCAGTGGAATCAACTGCCTAAGGAGGTGGTGAGCTCCCCCTCACTGGCGGTCTTCAAGCAGCAGGAACACGGACTTCTAATCAGGCAAGCTGGGTTTGATTCCCCGCTGTCCTTCCCCGCACCGTCACGCTTTCCCCTATGGTAGGCTTTTTCAACCATGATTTCATGAAACCCTGGGGTTTCTTGATGGCCCTGAAAGGGTTTCCCAAATGGGTGGGAGTTAATGAATTTTTAAATATATGTTTTTACGTTTGTTAAACATTTCTCAGGTGATATGACCACATATGGTCATGTCAACCTACCACTCCCGCCCCAGTTGGCCAATGATGGGCCTGGAGGGGATGGGAAGGAAAGGGGCACCAGATGGTTGAGTCCACAGTCTTGCTTCCCAACCATATTCTGCACGGTCGCAGCATTTCTAGGGTTCCTCGAAGCCTGAAGAATGTTTCAAGGGTTTCTCAACAGTAAAAAAAGCTGAGAATGGCTGCCCTATGGTCACACATAGACACATGCCCAGAAGGGACAGCTCCATTTTAGGTCCCTCCCCCCCAGATGTGTCAGCAGGTCTAACTTAGTCTGGGCCCTGGACTCTGGCAGCAACAGCCCACCAAAACCTGCACAGTCAACAGAGAAGTGCTAGCATACCAAATCCTGTTTTTACTCTTGGTTGTAAAGCCATACCTATCCAGCAGGTGATGCTGGTCATTCTCCATAGATGTTATCCCACTACTTGTCCTGCATTGAGCAGGGGGTTGGATTAGATGGCCTGTATGGCCATCCTGCCCTCTTGCCATAACACCCTGTGGTTGGCTGAACATGTGTGTGTAAAGTACTGTCACATTACAGCTGAGTTATGGTGACCTGCTAGAGTTTCCAAAGTTGGCATTGCCAACCTGGTCTTGGTGGTCTCCCATCCAAGGCGTAATCATGGCTAACTCTGCTTAGTTTCTGAGGTCTGATGAGATAGTCTAGCCTGGGCTAGCCTGATAAGGGCTGTTTAGCATTTTGCTGCTGTCAACCGGTGGAAGAGAGAAGGAACTCACCCATCCATAATGTTTTGTCTTCAAAATAAGCTCCACCCCTTCGTAGCATGAGAATTCCGGGGCAGGAAAAATATAATTATTACCATATCTTCCCGTGCCTACCCTGGAAGCAATGTTTCTACAATGTTGACACATTATCTTCTCTGTCTGAGATTTTGCAGAGGGAGAATCCCTTGGGCGAGTGGGGGGAAATTCTACTATATTTGATAATTTCATTTCAGTTGGATGAAGGGGAAATGTTATAGCTGGAAATGAGTTTCCTATTGAAACCGATGGAAACAAATAAAGAACGGAACGAAGAAAACGAACAAGTGGGATTAGTATAATAAAGGAAATGAATACAGTTTATTAAAGAACAAGAGGGAACAAGAGTTTGGGGCACGTCCCTAACGGGCTATCTTTTGTCGGTG
This sequence comes from Paroedura picta, assembly GCF_049243985.1. Lineage (NCBI taxonomy): Eukaryota > Metazoa > Chordata > Lepidosauria > Squamata > Gekkonidae > Paroedura > Paroedura picta. Next base: position 31,689,342 of record NC_135382.1, read on the forward strand.
TGGTGCACTTGGTTTGCTCTTGTCGGCTCTCCGAACTGTTCCTTGTTCTCCGAGTGACTGGCAAAAGCATTAATGGTGGCTGCAGGAGGGCCCACTCCAAATACCAGGGCCCAGCCATAGTTAGTATGCCAAGCTGGGAGACCCAAACTTGGATCTCTGCTCAACTGCTAACTCCTCTTTGCTTTCTTAAAGGCTGGTCCTTCCTTCAAGGACCTAGGGTTGTCATACATGGGGATAAAAAGGGGGAGGGAGAAAACCATGTGCCCCCTTCCATCACCTTGCAGGGGGTCAGCATTTGGATGAGAGACCACCACAGAAGACTGAAGAGCAAGGCAATGGCAACCCCCCTTTGCTCCTTACTGGCCTTGAAATCTTCATGTTGGGGTTTGCCATAAATTGGCTGCGACTTGATGATGCATTTTATTGTATTGCTCTGTTTGTGAGCCACCTTGAACTGGAACCTAGAAGGATGGCATATAAATCCATCCATCAATCAATCAATCAAGGGGTCATACTCTCTGACTTCCTTTGCAAGCATGCTAAGAGGAACCACAAGACAGAGAGGCGTGGTCACATAATTCCTTTTGAGTGCAAGAAAGAGCTCCTCCTCTTCCTGTCATGTGAGTCTGATACCATGTGACGTAATATGTGTGCTTGCAATTCTGGGCCTGGGAAGATCAGGGAAAGACTTTATCAATTGTTTGGTGTTTCACGTAAGACGGTGAGAGAATGTGGATTGCGGGCGAGCGTTGAAAGGGATTTGGAAGGCGAATAATTCATCCCTTGCTCCATCCTACTGTCCAAATGAGTTTGGAAGTAATTGAAAGCAGTTGATAAAACAAGAAAGGTGATTAATTAGAATGTAGTGAGCTTCTGAAGATCCTAAAAAGCTCATGATAAAACTGGTGGGTGGGTGAGGGGTAAAGGAGGGTGGCGAGTTGAGAAAATAGATCAGCGAAGTTTATTTCCTTCCTTGCCTCCTTGGTTTCATAGATGACGCCAGTGGCCTTGCTGAGCAGAAGGATGTTCTGTCTGTCACAAGAAGGGCAAACAGTCTCAATGTGGCATGCAGAAGGTCTCAAGTTCAATCTCTGGCATCTCCAGTTGAAAGGAACAGGCAGTAGATTATGTGAAAGACCTCTGCCTGTAACCCTGGAAGAGCTGTAGAGAGAGGTTGAGGCTCAGTGATTGAGCATCTGCTTGACATGCAGAAGGTCCCAGGTTCAGTCCCTGGCATCTTCAGTTAAAAGGACCAGGCTGTAGATGATGTGAAAGACCTCTGCCTGAAACCCTGGGGGAGCTACTGTGAGTCTTAGTAGAAAATACTGTCGTTGATGGACAAGGTCGGATTTAGTATAAGGCACCATTGATGAAAGATCCATCTGGAACCCAGAGAAAAGAGAGAAATACTTGAAGGCATCTGCTGATGTAAACTCACCGTTAGCTGTCATGTTTATGGAAAGAGTATTTTATGATTACTGGGAATCCAGGAAGCTGATCCCACACATGAATTCGACCCAGTGTTAAACTACAAGCACATTTCTGGCCTTCAAGAAAACCCAGACTTGTTTCTGTCTCTTCCCCCTTGCTCCTTGGACCTCGGAGGTGCTTTTTTCCTAATTGTAGCTCCATCCTTACCATCATTATCCATCTAAGTCATCAAAATTTTAAAAAGCCTTAAAAATCTTGTCATGCTATAAATAAAATATAGAAGCGGGGACAGTGATAGACTACAAGCAGAGCATATTTGATGGCAATATGTGCAATTAGTCACCGCTAGCAAAGCATTTAAGGGGCACCTTATTTTCTTTCTCTCCTTTCTGTGACTGTGTTATCAATCCAGAATAAAAGAATATTCCAAATAGCAGGCACTGAAATTCCATAGGCAAAAGATGACAGCCCATCCACTCAATGGGCATTAAAAATTAATACCCATTGAATTTTCTCAGCTTTAATTGATCTGCATCGCAGTCTTCAATGACTTGCCCATCAGCTCGCTTTTCATTCTGGACGGTGAACCAGCAGAGGGTTAACTTCAGCATCAGAACACCTGGAATGAATAAGTAGCAACTTGTTTGGCCTTTAGCAGTGGAAGAGTCAGAACCAACCGTGGTCTTTCAGAGTCTGTCAAGTATTTGTTGGTAAAGGTAAAGGTAAAGGTATCCCCTGTGCAAGCACCGAGTCATGTCTGACCCTTGGGGTGACGCCCTCTAGCGTTTTCATGGCAGACTCAATACGGGGTGGTTTGCCAGTGCCTTCCCCAGTCATTACCGTTTACCCCCCAGCAGCAAGCTGGGTACTCATTTTACCGACCTCGGAAGGATGGAAGGCTGAGTCAACCTTGAGCCGGCTGCTGGGATTGAACTCCCAGCCTCATGGGCAAAGTTTTCAGACGGCTGCCTTACCACTCTGCGCCACAAGAGGCTCCCTAATTTGTTGTTAGGACAGGTGAATGCTTTGCTGCATAGGAGGTTCCAGCTGCACCACAAGTTGAAGTGTGTGGAAGGCTGTAGAAAGCTCGAGGCTTTGTAAGAGAGCATTCTTGTAAAGGCCTTATACTGAATCAGATCATTGGTCCATCAACCAGAACACTGGTCTATCAACAGAGGCATCACATCAAAATCTCAAGATGTCATAGTCCTGCTGTAGGCCACATTGGTCAGACCACAGAACAGGAAAACCTGCTTCTGAAGTGCATTGAAACTGCATTATCCAACATATGCAGAATGGTCCCAGGCATATTATGTGCAGTTCTGGAGGCCTCATTCACTCATGGTTCCTCCCCAAACCTTCCCCTACTTAATTGGGTCAGATTGTTGACCAGTCTAGGCTGTTATTGCCTGCTCTGATTGTGCAGTAGCTCTGACACCTCACGTCTTTCCCCATTCTAATTCTTTTACCTGGAGATGCCAAGAATCTAGGACTTTCTGCCTGCAAAGCTGGTTGTTGACTTCTAAGTTAATATCCTTCCCAGTGAAATTTGGTGGCCGACATAGCTACATAATTTATGGTATAATAGCATACCTTGGAGCATGCATTCCTGTACCAATGGTGTCCACAGATGTGACTTTCTCAGTTACTATTTTTTCGGGGAGGGGGAACATAGTTCTTTGTGCAGCCATGCACCTATATAATATTTGCTGCAACCCACTTTCTGTAATGGCACCAAAACCATATGATCCGCACAGGGGCTGTGGATATATATTTCAAAAAGGTGCCCATCCCTCAAATATCATTGATTTTTTTGGTTTTTATGAATATTTAGTGAATTATGGGTTGATTCAAAAGAAAACATGTCACACCCTGGGAATCGGAGATATTTTTTGGTGTCGTCTTGTATGTGTGGGGAATCTCCATACATCATCTGTACAAGGCAAATGAAAGTATCATCTATCTTTAGGGGAATGATTGTCCACGCTCTCAGTGAAAGGTCAATGACTGGTGGGTATTAATTAATCCAGCTGGGCCCACAGCATCCAAGGTTTAACAGTGTCCAAGATTTTAATAATGATGATAGATTTAAAAGACCATCCTTTGAGCAATGGACTCCCATCTGTTTCAGGCTATCTCTCTCTCAGGTTTCAGCACCACCTTTTCAATGAAATGATTATTTTTGGGGGGAGAGGGGGAATTCACTTGAAATTAGCTTGGATAGTAGCAAGAGCAGGAAGAGTTTTGTGTATTTGATGAAAGGAAGATGCGAGAGGGTTAATGTATTAATGTCCTCCAGAGCTATTTAATCAAACCACTTGACGGTTTGAGCTACTCGGCAAAGTTGCACAGGGTAGATCTAAGGAGGAGCTGATTCCTTCAGGTCCATTTGATTACTGTTCCCGAATTTCTCTTTGCTGTGTCCAGCAAAGCCTGAGATTTATTCCAGAAGTTCAACACGCACCATCACATTTATTAGATTGATAAGCCACGCCTCCCTAACCAGGCTCGATTGACTGGAGATGCCAGGGATTGATCTTGAGGCCTAGGTTGGCTGTTCCATTGACCCACAGCCTCCCCTCAAGGGCTGTTTGCCATTGGTGCCCCCCCCCCATGGCTCTCTCTCTGCCCTTTTAAGAAAAGTTCCAGCCAAAGGGTGACCCCCTGAGGTGGGACAGAAAACCTGTTCCAGCAATACATAGACAGAAATTCATGCAAGAACTTGAAACTCTTCTGAATGACAAGTGAAATTATCTGTGATTGCCCTTAAGTCTGTCTTCCAAAGCTGGTCCTCTGGGAGTCACACGGTGTTTGAAACTTCTATCACTTTCACTTGGAATGTTAACACATTTATATCAGCTTGTACGCTGCTCAACATTTTTTGTGTGTGTTCCGTAGGAAATATCAATACTAATTTGGGCCTCTAATTGAACGAAAACTGTAGACGTGAAGTTGATAAATAAAAGGTCTTCTCAGTGTCTCTTGGGTGTTCCACGGTCTGCTCCTTGTTTCGGAGGCATCTCCTGGAGCTTTTTCGATTTCGACCTCTGGCTTCTGTAACTACACAGGAGTTCTTTTATACTTTTGTCCTTTTCCCTCTCTGCTTACTGTTGGGCACCTGGATAGTAGGTTATATCTTGTCCTGATTAAGTAGCTCATTAAAGAGGGGTTGTAGCTCAATGGTAGTCATAGAGCTGTTTTTTATAACCCACTTGTCGCTACCCAAAGGAGGCCAGAGTGGCTTACAAACACCTTTCCCCTCCTCTCCCCACAACAGACACCCTGTGAGGCAAGTGGGGCTGAAAGAATTCTAAGGGAATTGTTCCACTAGAACATCTCCAAGAGAACTGTGAAGTAGTTCAAGGTCACCCAGGAAGCTGTACGTGGAGAAGTGAAGAATCAAACCTGGACTCATTCTGCACTTGGAGGATACTGCGCTTTCAATGTCCTTTTGCAGCTGGCTTTTCCTGTGCAGAACAGGAAAATCTACTTCTAAGGTGCATTGAAGGTGCATTAACCCCTGGGTGCAGAATGGGCCCTGGTTCTCCAGATTAAAGTCTGCTGCACTTTAACAACGACACCCTGCTGGCTTCTGCTTGGCACGCAGAAGGTCTCAGGTTCAATCCCCAGCCTTTTTAGTTAAAAAGGACCAGGTGATTCAAAGGAACTCCGCAAGAGACCCCAGAGAGAGTAGAGCAGCAGCCATTCTAAGTAGACAATCCCAACCTCGTCGGAATGCTGAGCTGTCTCACTCTGCAGCTGCTTCGTGTGAGACTCCTTGCAGACGTTCAGGCCTTAAGATTGCTGCTGCTTCTGGTGACTCTTTGTTGCGCGGATTGGTTGCATGTTTGGCAGACGAGATTTGAAAAGGAGACACGGTGAGGCAGAGCCACACGCCGAGGACGCGGCTACTCCGGGAATAGCCCGGCTCTTGTCTTGTCCATTTATTTTGTATCCAGACGCATCAAGCATACAATTACTGTAACGAACGTTATAAACTCTCCTATTTGGGAGCCTTTTTATGGGTCACTTAGGATAAAACTACTTATACAACGGCAACCGCTGGGGTAGGGCCTTTTTTTACATGCATCAGGAGGTGAGCTTTCTCCTGAACAATGGGAAAGATCGCCCTGCACTCCAGCCCTCTCTCAAATGGATAATTCTGGTGATCTTTCTGACAGCCATGCTTTAGATTTTGATTTATGTTCTTCTAAAGCTAAAATCAAAGATTCCATCTAGCGCTATTTTATGGCAGCTGAGATGATGAATGGCGGGCTCTTTCAGCCAAACGAAGCTGCTGTGTCTTTGCCCTGGATTTTAATTGCTGAAGTAGCCAGTCATTGCTCAGAATTCAATGGTAAGCAGACTTTTAGAAAACCGCGTAGATGGTCTTCTGGAGGGGAGGGAAGACGAAGAAGAAAGGGAGGGGGGGATGGAAATCGGAGCGCCACGGCTTCTCTTTAATCATTCATGGGCTAGTGAGGGTGCCCAAGGAAGAGTGCCACCAACAGTCCTCTATGTTAAATTAAACTTTTAAGTGCAAATTAAACATGCATATTTCATGTTTATAAATTGTTTCTAATACAATGTGACATTCCTTTTCTGGAAGATAGTGGCATCTTGAGTCAGGTTGTGTGTGTGTGTGTGTGTGTGTGTGTGTGTGTGTGTGTGGAGGGGTGTCGGTGGGGGATCTTGATGCATGTGGGCGCATGTCGCCTTCATCACATGCTACAAAAGTTGTGGTTTCTTTTGGATTATTTATGTAAGCTGGGGAAAAAGAGGTTGCCCTCCCAGTCCATGATGCCTTCATGAGGCATATAGCAGTGAGTGCTCTAAGTCAGGGGTAGTCAACCTGTGGTCCTCCAGATGTTCATGGACTACAATTCCCATGAGCGTTTGCTGGCAGGGGCTCATGGGAATTGTAGTCCATGAACATCGGGAGGACCACAGGCTGACTACTGCTGCTCTAAGTGATAAATTGTCCAAATAACATCCTGGATAGATTGAGTAACCTTTTTCCTTTTTGGTAATGTTAACCAAGCCATACATTGGATCTCATGCCAACACAAAACGGGGAGTTGGTTTTGACCTGGCACACAGAGTCTATGATTTACCTTTTACACAGGAAAAAAAAAGTCATTTAAAAATCTTACTGACACATGGCTTACAGGCTCTTTCCCAGTGTTATCTTCCAAAAACCGTTCCTTTTTTTTAAACATTTCCCCAACCCCCCCCTCCATGTACAAAAAAAAAGAAGAAGAAGAAGAAAAGAAATAAAAAAGTAAATAAAATCAACGTGGGGCGCATCATAAATCTTCAGCGACATTACTCTGTGATTTCCCCTTTAAAATCTATGTAATAAAGATTGTTTTTAAAACTCTTCCCTGCAAAAATCAATGATGTAAATTAGAAAAACAAGCAGGCAATAAATTCTTTCACATCCTGTAGTCCTTGCATGAATTTGTAATAATTTTTAATAAAGCATGATTGTAGTTTGTAGCACTGAATAATTTAATCAAATAGAGATGTGGATGGAATTTCTCTTGTTCACCTAACAGGGGCGAAAGGAGCCCCCCGCCCCAGCAACAACAAAGCAACTCTCCTCTCTCTCTCTCTCTCTCTCTCTCATTTCTCCTTGCATGTGTGGACATCTTTGCTATGATAACAATTGCCCTCCCAGCAGATTGTTCTGATGATGGGAACAACATCTCTTGGACAGAAAAAATATGAAAGAGTGAAGGAAGGCGCCGTAGGTGAAACAAAGCTTTGGCAGTCATTTATAACAATGACATAGAAGAGAAGTTTCTCTAAATGAGGCATTCAGATAGCCAAACCAGTCATTTATCGTAATGATTAATACAAATGGTATTCATAATAATAAATATCGCCGCCTCGGCATGGAGCGAAAGAGGAAAGCACTCCGGATTCGCTGAGAGGAAAGTTCTCAGGTTCTCCACTCGCCACGTCCGCGCGGGAGAAGGTGGAGGGCGAAGATTGGGAGTCCACAATTCTACATTTGAAAGGTTTCCCCCCATTTTTTTCCTCTTCGAAAAAGGCAGGATAATGTAAAGCACCCCAAAGTGGTATCATAATCTAGAACGAAGAGTGCCGATAGTTTTCGTGTGGAAACAAATGAACCTGTCACCCACGTACAAGGCTCTGTAGAAAAATTACTGGGCAGGATGGAAAGGGTTATGCAAAAAAAAAAATGTTTCTTCCAGAGATTTGGTGATGATTCTCTGTGGGCTCTGACTTCCCTTCACACGTTTCAAATGTTTTTTTTTTTTTAACTCGTTCCCCCTTTTCCTTCCCTTTCTCAGGGGCTTACGTGATTAAGCTGTGTCCAGAACAGATTTGCAAGCATTTCTGGTAGCCTCAAAAAGGGGTGGAGGAAGGAAAAGAGGCATTGTTGTGTCGGAGTGTACACCAATTGCCCAGTATTCTCGCCCTGCTTAGCCTCCTAACATAATGTGCTGTCCACAAAGGCTGATGAGAAAAAATTATTTTATATCGGGGAATCAACATAAAAAGTCACTTTATTTGGAGGAAAATGCATTGATGTCAGACCTTGATACAGTTTATGTCTTCTGCCATTTTTTTAGGTAAACATGCTTTACTCTACATGACATTACTAAGTAGGTTAAGTATAGCCATGGGCAATCATCCATCATTACAGAATGTAGCATATTCTGTTCTCTGAAAGGTAAAAGTTTTCCACTGTACCAATATGACATTTAATTTTTCATATCTCCTCGTAGTCCTGGAATGAATTTTGGCAGACCTGATGCAATTTAGCAGCTTGGCAGTTTAAAATTGGGCAATGAATCACACGGATTCACTAGGAACGAGCCACTGCATAATATTTTCTCTGTGTCAGGAGAAAGAGAGGGAGAGAAGAGTCGGTGGCCAGTGGGAATGTTTATGGCATACTTAATGCATACATCTGACCATCGGGGTGCATTTTTTACTACACCGTTTCATTGCAAGATCCTTACAGCAAACTTTGTTTTCTTCGGCTAAGGAAATAAGGAAGTGTGCAAATTAATTTTAAAAAGGCTCTATCTGAAGGGAGTGCAGATGTGGGGGGGGGGAATTATGGCAAGAGATACTCTTTACAGGTCAGTATTTTGATTGTGGGAGGGAAGGAATTCTCCACTGCATTCTCAGCAGATGCAATATAGAAATCACGCCAAACTAACCTAGAGTGTGTTAGGGCCAGCTTTACCTAAATTTGTAGTTAATGTTTTTTTTTCAAGTGGGAAATTTACGACAGCGGCGTTCAACTCTGACACAAATCTCTCGGTTGGAATCGGGCGGCCCTCTTGACCGCCTCATGAACAAGGCAAAAGATCAAAAACGAGAGAAGAAAGGAGCCACAACGCGGGTGAAAACCAGCCAAGAGCAGCCCCTCAATTAGCAAGCAGGCCCCAAAATGGCTGCCAACGCAGAACACGGTTAATTCCAATTGCCCCTCCCTTTTAGAAGCTATTTGTTCATGAGTCGATAAATCTAAGCAGTCCCCAAGTCAGCTAACTTAGTCGTTTCTTGCTGAGCTCCTCTTTGCGGTGAGGATGGCGCTGGAGACCTGCCGCTGACTTGTGAGGAGCATTAACATTTACAAAGGAATAGGAGGCTTTCTGCCTTCCTTTTCCCGCTGCCCCCCTCCTTTCCCGACTTGCTCTAAGAAGCCTTGTTTGTAGCGTATTTGGTAAAGGTGAAAGGGTCCAAAGGGCCTTCTATTTGATTTTTGACAAAGTGTACTGTGGATAGAAATCAATAATGTCAGCCTCGCTATCTAAGTCACACCACTTTGCCACCGCAAGGCTTTATTCGGGAGGCTAGATGAACCAAACAAGCAAAGAATGGACTGACAACGTTCCTGACACCGACAGTTTATTAAGCTCACAAAGCAGGAAACCCAAGCCTTGCCACACTTGAGATGACCACACTTAAGGAACGCTCTTCAGAAACATTTGTCAGGGTCACGGCCAAGAAAATTAGTGTTTCTGCTGGTAGAAAGTCCATGATAAATTGACTTATCTATATGCTAAATGATTCTTTGTTGCCTGGTATTAATTTGGTCCCTTTTTTTCCCCTGCTGTCTGCATATTTAGTCAACCGCATTTGCAGGAAGGGGGTAAGCTGGGGGGGGGGGGAGCACTGGTGGAAGGAATTGGGAGAGCAGTGTGAAAAAAAAAGCTGATGAGATACCGGGAACAGTTCAAAGGGACGGTAGAGTACAAAAAGATAGAATGCAAAGAGGCTGCAGCAGCCATGCAAGGGAATTCTGAAAATGCAGGAATTGCCCTTCCAGAACGTTGCTATAAAAGTTTATAGTCATGCAAAGTTATTCGCATTGGTCTGGAGAAGGAGTGAGTGACAGATGTCCGAGCCAGAAGGAATCTGTGTTTGCTTTTTTTTTTATCTGCCTACACGGGAATTGCTTTTCAGGGATTTTGATTTTGCCTCCTTGCAAATTTGCTGTTACGTGAACTATTCTGAATGCTCATTTTAATGTTTATGAAATGGAGACTGCGCCAGAATCCTAATCATGTACAGAATGCTGAAGGAGCTTGGTTTGGCACTGTGGTTTTTGAACTTCCTAAGGTCTTGGAGGCTTAAGAGAGCCAGTTTGGTGTAGTGGTAAGGAGTGCGGACTTCTAATCTGGCATGCCAGGTTCGATTCTGCACTCCCCCACATGCAGCCAGCTGGGTGACCTTGGGCTCAACACGGCACTGATAAAACTGTTCTGACCGGGCAGTAATATCAGGGCTCTCTCAGCCTCACCCACCCCACAGGGTGTCTGTTGTGGGGAGAGGAATGGGAAGGCGACTGTAAGCCGCTTTGAGCCTCCTTCGGGTAGGGAAAAGCGGCATATAAGAACCAACTCTTCTTCTTCTTCTTAACATGGAGTTGTTCAAGAGGACAATTGGGGATGGGAGATGAGTTTCCTTGAGAGATATTTAAGCACCATTTACAATATAATTGAGTATTGCCCTTCAGTTGCGGTCATTTGCCACTGGATTACTTTTTCTACATTGGAAAATCCAGTTATAAATGATTAATGTAGAGCAACAATAACACAATAGCCAACGATATGGAAATGTTGTCTGATTTTTCCCACAGTGCTGAGCTACGGGTGAGTGTTGGGCAAGGGATAGACCAGCTTCCTTGTGGAGCCTGGAGATCTCAGTTCTCCTGGAAGGCTGGCTCTACAGCATTATACCTCACTGAGGTCCCTTCCCTCCTCCCCAATGCCGACCCTCCCAGCCTCCACCCCCAAATCTCAATGCATTTCCTAACCCAGAGTTGGCATCACTTGTTGGACGTGTCCTACGGAGCATATTCATTGCCTTATAATGACCCGGTATGGCCACTCCTGTTTCTTTTTGATCTTATACATTATCATCACTGTTGGGTGTGGAACTCTTTGATTGGTGGCTTCTATGGAAACTTTAATGCTTTTTTAAATGCCATTTTTTAACGTTTCTGCACCTTGCTCCATTGACATGCAATTGATGCAAAATTAATGAGGAAGGCCATGAAAAAATGCATTCATTTAAATAGGAAAATCAGAGCCTGGTGGGGGTGGGGGGGAACACGTTATGAAAATAAAATGACCATTGCTTTCTCTCAAGGGGGAAGCAACACTGAAATGGGCATAGTCAATTAAGAAGAAGAGTCGTTTTTTCATAACTTGCTTGTCACTACCTGAAGGAGTCTCCAGGTGGCTTACAATCACTGCCCCTTCTTCTCCCCACAACCAACAGCCTGTGAGGTAGGTGGAGCTGAAAGACCTCTGACAGGACTGCTCCATTAGAACAGAACTACCAGGACTGTGACTAGCCCGAGGTGACCCAGCTGGCTGCATGTGGAGGAGTGGAGAATCAAACCCAGCTCACCAGATTAGAAGCCAGTGCTCTTAACCACACCATTAGGCTGGAAAATGGTTGTCCTGAACTCACTCAATATGCGCACAATTGGAAGTGCTGCTTCTGACTTAATGGCTTTGGGCCAACATATTGCAGGACCACCTCCTCATATAGGAGGGAAAGGAGTTGTAGGGAGGGACTGTGGCTCAGTGGAAGAACCTCTGCTTGGCATGAAGAAGAACCCAGGCAACTCATGTTCAAAGGATCAGGTAGGAGGTAAAGTGAAACATCTTAGCTCAAGATCCTGGAGAATTTGCTGCACTCTGAGTACATAACACTGGTTTTGATGGGCCAAGGATCTGATTTCTGGATATATTTTGTACTTTTATATAAGTGTTTACTTATAATACATTAGGCTTATAGGATAATGCTTTTTTGGACAAATCAACCTGGTGAATGTGAATTATTTTTATATTCCTGGTATAGACTCAGGATAATTATTGGCCCTTCATTATAGTATTACAAGGAATTATCAGTATTGTTTCTTTGTTTGTTTCTATGTTCATATAACTATACTAACTTTGCACTGTTTTGTTATTTTTGTTGTTTACAGGCCTATGTTTTAGCTGTAAAAAGATTTTAAAAATACTTATATTGCACTTATGCATGTGTTGGTTGAAGAGGATCCAGTTGGATCGAAATGTGTCAGGACATTATGTTAAGCTTGTTTTGTTATCCGTGGCATATTTTTTGATACCGTTGGTGTAACCCAAAGGGTTTTTGTACAAATTTCTACTGTGATTTCAATGTAATGTTTTTAACAGATCTAGTGATGCCCTGTGCAATAAAATGTGTATTAAATGTATTCTTATGATAATTACTTTCAGAGTTCTCAACCTTTTTGGTTTTTCAAGCTTTTTAAATATATATATATATATATATATATATATATATATATACATACATACATACATACATACATACATACATACATACATACATACATACATACATACATACATACATACATACATACATACATACATACATACATATATATATATATATATATATATATATATATATATATATACTGTTTTGATGCCCCTACCTTTATGATGAATATTCTTTTTTTTCCTGCTGCTTTCATGGTTTCATTGCAGAAATCCTTCTCCATCAGCTGAAATTACTGCTGGATCTAACCCATGATGGTCAATCCCCAATGGGAATTGGGGATTAGCCAACAAGTCAATTCACTTGTCAGCTAACGCCTTCTGGGCTTGGTTTCTTTTACAATTGTTATTTTCTCCATTGAGATTGTAGTGGGAGTTTCTGGGCATGCTCATGGTTTTCTCTTTTGCTGGCTCAAGTTTGGTATAAATCTGTATATTTAGACGTAAGAACAATCAGTGTTATTAAAGGAGCTCTGTATCCAGGATCTCGGTGATTTATAGCCAGTTACTCAGTTGTCCCAAGAAAGGAAGCAAGCTCATCTGAAATAACTGAGCTTTATTTAGTGTGCTATTCCACAGCTGTGTGTTTCCATTAATTAGAGCTTTTTTATTTTTACCTAGACAAATGTAAGGTGCAGAAAATGCATTTGAACGAAGAAATTTAAAAGAGAGAGAGAAGGTGAGAGAAGAATAACAAAACTCGGTGAAGGCTGATCTGGCCATTCTCTTGTCTTCCATCCCATCTACCAGGTATAACATTCCTCAATGCTCTCTTCTGTTCCTCACTGAATCTTGAAATATTATTAATGCCTTTGGGCCAGTTTAGTAGTCCTTTATATTAGAGTTTCTTTAAGAGAAAAGCTTCAAGAGAGCCAATGTGGTGTTGCGGTTAGGAGCAGCAGGTAATCTGGTTAGCTGGGTTTGATTTCTCACTCCTCCATGTGCAGCTAGCTGGGTGACCTTGGGCCTGTCACAGCTCTAATAGTGCTGCTCTTACAGAGCAATTCTGTCAGGGGTCTCTCACCTCCACCTACTTCCCAGGGTGCCTGTTGTGGGGAGAGGAAGAGAAGGCAATTGTAAACTGCTTTGAGAATCCTTCGGGTAGAGAAAAGTGGGGTATAAAAACCAATGCTTCTTCTTTGTAAGGGACAAAGTTGAATAGGGTGGCCTTGTCTGCAGAAGATCAGCTAGATTTGGAGACCAAGAAGATTTGGTGTAGAAGCTTTTGAGAGTCCAAGCTCTCTTCATTGATTGGATGCCAGGGACAAGATATCCATCGCATTGGAGTTGAGTCACTGGCTCTCCCAACCTTAAAAAGAGCCATCTTCGGGTTACTTGTTCTGTGACAAAAAAGGAGGATCAGAACCATCTCCAGAAACCAGAGGAGCCCACAAAACAGGAGATGAGAGCCAGGAATGGTTCCCAACTCACTCTGTTCTTTGTCAACAGAATCACACACATTAACACAAACCTGCTTAATAAATCTGCAGGCTTCAATAACTTTAGGTTGACTAGCTAGTTACTCATATTGCATTTACAGAAGGTCTAATGTTCAGTTTATGAGGAAAGGGGAGTTTATATCAGGGAAACAAGGTGAAAAGGTCAAAGCATGCTGTGATCCTGATCCAAATGGAGATCTCCTCTTCACTTGACTTTTTTTTTTTACGTGCATGTCGAGAGATCAGATCACCAACCCTCTCGATCAACAATGTGACACATGACACAGCCAGACCATACAAATTGTAATTTTTGGTAGAACATAAAACACTATTGAACTATTCCATTGCTGACATGTACCTTGCTTAGTACAAAGCTGTAGGGCCTCTTCATAGGGTTTTGAGGTCCTAAACTGGCCTCAAGTGAAAAGTTCTGGTTAGCGCCCAGCTTCAGTTCTGACTCTACCCGGCTCTACCCAGCAACTTGATGTCGTTGTTCGCCTTTCAACCCAGAACGATCCTGACAGAAAAGACAAAGCCGAATATGGAGCCAAACTGTATGTTTCCTTCAAGAAAAATCATAACCGGCACATGGCTGGTTTCCCCCCCGTCCCCTTCCCATGATAAAACGCCCACAACGGTTAAGATTCTACGACAAAACTCCTTGTGCAGTTTCCCCTTTCAAGTGTCCGTTCCTGTTTTGCTCCAGCCCAGATTAAGTTAACCTGAAAAAGGTTCAGTCCCTTTGTTTGCATGACTTGTGAGTAGACGTTGCTGCTCATATTTCACTTAGCGTTGCTTAAATTGCCAATCACGGATCTCGTGCCCGATCTGCTGTCAACTCGGCTCGGATTATCACCTTGGATGTGGGGGGTTTCGGTGTTGCGAGGTCTTTCCCCCCCTACATTCCACTTTACGAAATCACATTATTCTAATGAGGATGCAAATGAAAAGGAAAGCTGTGGGAAATGGCTAGAGATGAGCTGCTTGTCAAGAATGTTTTACTTGAGGGCGGGGAAGCAAGCCGGGCCGCTCGGCGGGGTAATGCACTTCTGGTTTTCCGATGGATTGCTCCTCGGAGCCGTGGCATGTGGTCAGCTTGGAAAGGCAGTCCCTTCTTTGCATGTCTTGGGTCTCGTGCCCGGCGTTTCAACAGCTCACCCTTTTTGTTCTTGTCCGCCCCGTGTGCTTGGCGTGCCAGAGACCGTAGTCTTGTTCAAGCGACGTGCGAATGGGCCTGGGCAGCGTTTGGACAGGAAAGCACTGGGAGGCCCGCAGAAGCCGCGCTGAACGTTCAAAAGGAATAATAATCAGGCGGGAGCGCTGACGTGCTACTTAAAAGGATCAACAAAAGAAGTACACAAGTATGAAGGGAGGCACAGGGAAAGTGGCAAAGGGTAGAATAAATCCAACTGACACCCACCAAATTAAAAAAAAAGGAATTGTAATGTGGAAAGTACGTACAAGGGGGTGGGGGAGAAATCACATTGCACCCAATAACTCACTTTTCATCTCATATATCTGCATAACAACAATGCATCAAAAATAGGCACAGTGGCATCAGTAAAACTTTACAAAGAAACACTATACAGGATGGGGATTTTCTTTTTAATTTTTGAATAGTGTTGACATGATCATTTTTAACCCATCTTTTCGGGGAAGTTAGCCAATGGCCTGTTTCGCTTTATTTCTTTGTCAGCCATTGAAATCATACACCATTCATACACCGTTTATGTACTCGATGCCGTTTTAATGCCATTTTTATGCTTCTTTTTAATGTCATTTTTGTCGCTGTTACAAAGGAAACAATATTGACATGAAGACATCTGTCCAGTTTCATTCATATGGCTGGGGGGGGGGGAACATCACTGCACAACATCCCCATTTGGCTGACTTCTCCTGAGTCAGACTACTGGTCTATCAAAGTCAGTACTCCTTACTTCGACTGCCAGCGATTATCTAGGATACCAGATGTTTCCAACAATCCTCTACTGCCTGATTTTGTAAACTCGTGATGCCAAGGCTAGAACTCAGGACCTTCTGCATACAAAACAGCGACAGTGCCACACCCCAGCTTACAGTGGCTGAAAAGGATGTGGGATGTAAATCTAATTCATCAAGAGCGTTCTACTTTGATGTTTTCGGGGTCTCGTAGTGAACATGATTTCCCCAATACCCCCGTTTAAAACAGATCAGCATGTTCATGAAAATGAATCTGATTTTGTCGGCCGTCATGGATCAAGGCAATGTCTCACATTATACATAATCTCCACTGATATTCCTGGTTTCTCTGTCTCATTTCTAGTCGCAGCGGTTGCCCTTGACCCACTCCCAGACCAAATCATGCCAAATCATGCCAAGGCATATGGCCTCCTATGGGTCTGCCCTTTGATCTTTCCCCAGACGTTGCCTCTGTTCAGATATAGTCCCAGATCTGGAAGATACAATGAAGACGTAACGGGGAAGAATGATTCCAAAAGCAATATTGACTTTGTTGCTGTTGTTGTTGTTTTGTTTTTTTAAAAGGAGAGACTTCCTTTTATCTGATTGCATTGCAATGTCACACACACACACACACACACACACACACCAACAACAACCAATTGCTAACAAGAAGTACAAAATCAGCTGAGGATTCACACAGTTACACAGAGCTGAATGTGCACAAGAGGATCCCTCCTGGAAGATGAATTTATCCTTAGTGACTGCTCTACAGGAATCAGGGAAAGATAAACTTTAATTAGGTTTAAATATGATATCATATTCAAGTACCTACTTTGGCTGTTATTGATTCTTCATAATGGCTTAAGACTGGTACAAGATGACATCTCAAATCTCTCTTGGTCGTTCTCTTTGGAACAGGCTTCAGTCTGGCTCTTTACAACGGAGCAGCCGTCTACAGCTTTTGGCGTCGTATGAGCCTGGGGATTAGTAGATCCCACTCACCCTTGGCCTTTCCAATAGATTTTTTAGTTTTGTTGGAAACTTCTTCATTTCTGCCTTAAACAGGTGAATATCCTTCTATGTGTAAAGGACTGCTTCAGATGCATATCACGTAGGATGCAAACATTCCTTATGAGACCAATAAACCCAATAAAAATGGGTAATTCTTCGTGGTGTAGTGCTTAAGAGTTTCAGGCTCTAAAGTAGAGCCCTAGATTTGAGTCTCCACTCCTCCTCTACATGCAACCAGCTGGGTGACCCTGAGCTAGTCACGGTCCTCAGAGCTCTCTCAGCCTCACCTACCTCACAGGGCTTCTGTTGTGGGGAGAAGAAGGCTAGACAATTGTAAGCTGCTTTGAGACTCCTTTGGGAAGCAGGTTACGCAAAACCAGCTCTTCTTCTTCTTCCTCTTCTTCCTTAAGAAAACATATATTCAATGCAGCTTTGGAAATCAGTGAACCTTCCTTTACAGAAATGGAACACAGAGCCTTCACCCTGGTCACCTGGGGCACTATGTGCTTCTTGGCCAGTCTGGGTCAGAAGTGTCCCACTGAAAATTTCAGGAGCCCACGAGAGACCTTGTAACTGCATAGCAATGCTATAGATATCTCGCTGGCTCTTAAAGTGTTAAATGGGGAAAACGTTAAATGCGGAACAAATGGTGTCCCTAGTGACATCCCATTTGTTCAGTGTTTGGATACTTTATTTTGATTACACGTGTGGCTCATTTCACGACTTTGATGCATGATTGGCATGCATGACTTACCACTGTCTTAGAAGACAATAGGGTTAGCTGCCAAAAAAGCAACAAAAAAAGCAGCGAAACGAATGCTGGATTATTAGTGGGTTAGACATTTACTAATCTGATGATGTTTGATTATGTTTTTTACAGGATGAGCGATAACAGACTCATTCACGTGCACATTCCCCATTTGCTCTAAAATTCCCTGCAAATTAAACAAAAAAAGGTAACAATACACTGGTTGTAGCAGGCCAGAGTTGGCCACTTTTCGGTTGCCGCTGCTCAGGGGATAGTTGATAGAAGGCTGGTGTGGAGTCATGGTTAGAGTGTACAACCTGGGTTCGTATCTCCCTTCTGCCATAAAGTTCAGGGTAGTTGAACCAACTATTCTCTCTCTCTCTCTTTCCTGAATACATCACATTATTGTCAGAATAAAATGGGAAAGCCATCTATATGCCCTCCTGAGGTCCATTCTGAGCAAAGCCTTCTGGAGGTAAGCTTTGGGGAGCCCCTTAGCTCAGTAGCTTAGTGGTGGGAGAAATGTTTCACAGACTTTCCTCTAGAAATAACTGCAGCAGCAACTATTAGAAGGCATTTAGAAGGACTGAGATGTTCCTGGAAACACAGTGTGGTGTAGTGACTAGAGAAAGAGTTGTAACCTCTGGCTCCAGAGCCAGAGGTGGCACTGTAAGGAATGGAACCAAAGGACAGAGGTGATCCCAATACAAACCATGCATGGATTTAGTGCCAGTGCACTCAAATAATTATGCTAGATACTCCTTTATAAATTTATGATGATAAGGCCTCATGTAGGCCACTTGATAAAGCGCCTTGCAACAACCAGTATTCGGGGTGTGAAAAATTTCACGGATTGCTAATCGGAAGGTCAATTTTCAGTAAAGTAGTCCAGTTTCGGGAATGCGACCAAGTTTTCTTATGCTGGCTCTTTGGCAATCTCTTGCTCCAAATATGGGCATCACATGGCTCTTTAACCACCATGGATTGCTGACCCCTTCACTAGAATGTCAGGGGAGAGCTGGGCTTAGCCCCATTCAGCCCCCAACCCCCCTGAGCGACCTTGGACCGGCTCTCCGCAGTGCCCTATCCAATCTCACAGGGTTCTTCTAAGGGTCAAATAAAGGGGGAGAACCACGTAGCGACACCCCCACACTCTTTGTAGGCAGGCGTGAGGGGGAAAGTTGACAGATAATTGAATAAATGAATCACTGCATCTCTAATGGGGCTGAATTAGGGTTCGGCTGCCATTCTGGCAGCAACGTCCATTTTGTCGTTTGGTTTCCAGGGGATTCAAACCTCACCTTTTTCGCGTTCCTCTGTCATCTCCCCTGTGTCCTGCTCCTGTCTCCGACATTCTGACAGAGTCGCTGGACCAACCTGAGGCCTGTCTCTGCTTCCCCCCCCCCTCCCCCTAGCCGGCCTCACACTCTTGGAGGTGCCTGTTTGCCGGCGTCGCCTTGACAAGTAAACGGTCGGCCACAACCCTAATTATAGATGCTTTTTGCGACTTTAACGTATTCCTTGGGTAAGAGGAAAATGCCTTTGCTCTCCAGATTAGCCTTATCAAGAGGATACAGTGTGTATGACACGGTCCTGAAGTGATAAATAAATAGATGGACAAAAGCAGACAAATGCTAACATTCTCTCCCCCCCCTTTTTTTTGGGCGGGGAGGGGAAAATCTTGGGATGGAAAACAGCATTTTCATGTGTCACTATCTTGTCAGTTCCGTTGCATTTTAATACAAAACAAAGTGAAATGGAAGGAATGCATTTTGCTGTCTTTTTTTTGTTTGTTTGTTTGTTTTGGTTATGCATATGCATATAAAATGCATTTTCTTATGATTAGGAAACCTCTTATATAAATATATCTGCATCTGAACTGCCCGGTCACTTTCCAACCAAATAGATCGGCAGGCTTAAGATAATTTCTTGGGGGAAAGAATGTGAAATCTGAAGGGCGAAACTGGCATTTAAAAGGATTTTCCCAGATTCCCGTCCTTGATTCCTTCCTTTCCCTAGGCCCGCTGCGTATTTGTCCGTTTAAAGGAACCAATATGTTTGTATTACTGATGAGAAACAGCCTTGACTCCAAAAAGATAACTTAATATCTAGCTAAGCATTCAGTGGGTAGTCCATCTGTAGAATGTACATTAAGGACCCCGGCTCGAACGCGGCGAGTCACGTATGATATCGGGCGCACAAATGTGACGTGATGCCCATATACCCTTGAGTATAATTCAAAGTGCCATACAGCTCTACAGGCAGGGAAGCTATAAACACACTTGTCACAAATGAGAAAGGGTGTAGGGTTATATTCGGACTGAAGAACGGAGCATTAGAACCAGCCATCAAGCCCTAATGAAAGTGTTAATTAGGATATTACAGAATTTATGGCTAAAATATCCTCTCCACTAGACATCTTCCTTGCTACAAGTTTAATTAACTGTTTCTTCACTCAAACCCAAGAGGAATGTCACGGGGAAATCTTGCCACGAATGGGAGCCTCCACTGCAACAACAAGACGACACTCTGCATTTTCACTCTGGGCCTTTTTCCGCTTTGATTTTTCTTTTCGAGGAAGACAGGCAAGGAACGTGTGATTATCAGCCGGTTATAGGAATAAGTACACGTTGAATCTACATAATCATCAATCTTTCTTTATGTAAAAGTGATTAGCAAATGGGGTTTTTAAGCAACTGTTTAGTTTACACATTGGCATCCTAGATTAACTTATTTCTAAAACACTTGATTTTTATCACACTGCTTAATGATTTGTCCCATGATTTATTGGGTAATATGATGAATCATGTTAGATTTATTGTTTATCCTATAAATAGTGCAACAAATCATTAAACAGTGATAAAACCCAGCGGTTTCATGACAACGTCCACCTATGGCGTCCTCCACGTACCGTGGAGGGGGGTATGTCGCGTGGTAAATTTGATCGCTTCCTCTCCCCACACCCACATTTATGATATTAGATGAGTGAGAATCTCCATTTAAATTTAAATGGTTCTGCAAAATAATGTCGAAGCCATAATCTTATACTTCAGCCATATTTATTTTACATGGAAAAAAATAAAATCTAACATCTGATAGGTGTTAAATTGGAATTTATTCGTTATGATAAACACAATGTTCTTTGTTAGAGAGGCATTAAATGTAAATGGCAGCATTTCTTGGCATAGCAGCTGCTTACCTTTATCTTCCTTTCTTGCCTTTTTGGACTGCGGGGGTGGGCACAAACGTTGGTTAATTCCATCATTCTAGGCCATTGCTTGGCTGGGCTGTGTACTTATTAGCATAAAGGTGCAAAGAAAGATGCTGTGCTGAATATCTGACTGGAAAAAAGATGCTTGTAGCACGGGACAGTGATGTTGACTATCGCAGGTGTATGGGGAGCTGTTTCAAAATTGGGACCACCCTTGTTGATGGCTTCATCCTTTCCCCTACATCATTTTCTGAACACTGACAACCCCAGGGGAAGTGTTGTTTGCTTAATTGTGTTGCTATATATATGTACTGATGGATTACACTCAAATCCAACCCATTGGAATGTCTAGTTTGGTCCAGATCAGGGGTAGTCAAACTGCGGCCCTCCAGATGTCCATGAACTACAATTCCCATGAGCCCCTGCCAGCATTCGCTGGCAGGGGCTCATGGGAATTGTAGTTCATGGACATCTGGAGGGCCGCAGTTTGACTATCCCTGGTCCAGATGCTCCCTAGATACTCCTCTGATGCCTGCAGCAACTTGTTCCCCACTTTACCTGCATGTTGCAACTTTATAATGTTGGAAGGACATTCCTAACTTCGACCAGGGGCAGAGAGTGATGAGAGGGTCGTGTAGAGAAACATGGAAATGCACTGCAAGATAACTCTGTGATGTGGTCGATTTTCTTGATGACAGTGCGAGAAAGAGCTCAATATTGGGATGCTGGCACTGGGCACTAAAATTAATGTTGTCCCTAAGGACTTATGGACATGTGTGCATTCATATAACATGTAAAAAATGGAATTGAGACATCTGTAGTGTTTTATCGAAACACACATACACTTTAATAGTTGGGGGCGTGAACTGTAGGCAAGGCAACATTGCAGCCAACCACACAATTCCAGAATTAGTGTTAGAAATTCTCCGGGTGAAACAAGAACGAGGAGGAATAGAACTCAGTGCAGAGTAATATCCCAGAACAATAACAACAGATCCGGGGAAATCGGCTCCTCTCTCGAGTTTGAAAGAATCACTATTATGGAAATAAATGGCACATGAGCGTATTTCCCTTGATGTCTGTAGCAAGTTCAAGTTCAGTGTCTACTGAATTACGTGGGCAGGACTGCCTTTCTTTATGACACACTTGACTGTTATGTCGAGACATTAACTATTACACTTGGGAGATGGGGGGGGAGTGTCGACTGAGAGGGAGGGGGGTAAAGGAGTTAGGCTACTTGCCAGCCATGTTAAAATTACTTTTGTAACCACTCCAATATGTGCGCTACAATTTAGGGACTCCGATATATTCATCGAGAACAGTTTTACACAAAGGGTAGCTGAAATACGGCCTGGAACAAACTGCCAGAGTCAGCAGTAGACGCAAATGATGTAAATCAAGGGGTGGGGGGTGAGAGAGAAGAAGGACACTGAGTCACTGGCCAGAAACTCTGAGTTGAAGATGAAGAAGCAGAAATTAATGATCTTGAGGTGAGAAGAACAGATGTCCCTGTTTGGGCTGTTGAACTGTCTTATGTTCCTTTGAGCATGTATGTCAAGGCCTTCTTAGCTACGCAGTCTTTTTGATGTAGTGTAACACGGTGTTCTCCAGTCATGCAACCTGCATGACATTTAAGTTCCCACTAAAATTTGGACTGACACCAAATTCAAAAGGAAATTTCTGAGATGCCCCATTCAAGGAGCATCTCGGCCCTCTCAGTTCCACCTCCCTCACAGGGTGCTTGTTGTGGGGAGAGGAAGGGAAGGCGATTGTGAGCCACTTGACTTCTTAACTCAGAGGCTTGTAAAATGTGTGTGTATGTGCTGTGTTAAGGTTGACTCAGCCTTCCATCCTTCCGAGGTCGGTAAAATGAGTACCCAGCTTGCTGCTGGGGGGTAAACGGTCATGACTGGGGAAGGCACTGGCAAACCACCCCGTATTGAGTCTGCCATGAAAACGCTAGAGGGCGTCACCCCAAGGGTCAGACATGACTCTGTGCTTGCACAGGGGATACCTTTACCTTTACCTATGTGCTGTGTTAAGTGCTGTCAGGTGGCTTCTGACTTACGATGACCCAATGAATGAATGACCTTCAAAACATCCTATCATTAACATCCTTGCTCTGATCATGAAGGTTGTGGCTTCCTTGATGGAATCCATCCATCTTGTCTTGGGTCTTCCTCTTTTCCTGCTGCCTTTAACTTTCTGTGGCGCTATTGTCCTTTCTGGTGAGTTTTGTCTTCTCATAATGTGACCAAAATATGATAGCCACATTTTGATCATTTTATCTTCTAGGGAGAGTTATCTAGATTTTTATCTAGAACCCACTTATTTGTCATTTTGGGAGACATTTTGGGAGTCTTAATAAAACTCTCCTCCAACACCACATCTTAAAGGTGTCCTGGGACACTAATTCTGGCTATCAGTAGCCCTGCAAGAAGGAAAAGCGGGAAAATGCACAGTCCCTTTTTTCTGTGATAAACATCATGCTGCAAGTTGTGGGAGGTGCGTCTGGAAGCAGAAAATCCAGCTTGTCCATGGTCGTCCTTTCCTTTCCTTTCCTTTCCTTTCCTTTCCTTTCCTTTCCTTTCCTTTCCTTTCCTTTCCTTTCCTTTCCTTTCCTTTCCTTTCCTTTCCTTTCCTTTCCTTTCCTTTCCCCTCCCCGACCCCTGCATCCCCAACCCCTGATTGTCACTTCCTTTCCCCAGCTTTAAAAAAAAAATAGTCCATTTGTGTTGCAACACAATTCCAATGGGACGAAATGGCGAACCTCTCCCCCCGGCCACCATTTTGGCAGGCCCCTCTCATTTTACATAGTTTCCATAGAGAGTGAGGACAGTCCTCATCCTACATCAACGACCCCCTGTCAGGGAATATCTTTAACGTTGCCTCTCAAGTCTGTTGTTCTCAGGTGCGGGTGGGGTAGCCTTATCTTCTCAGATCAGTTAAGACTGGGCTAGGAAAACTGCACAGATATTACAGACCAGTTTTAACTATGCCAAAGATACCTTAACAGGATGCAGAATTGTTGTCTCTGGACGATATTATTTGTGCAAGCATCACCTTTGTGTGTTTGTCTGTCTGTGTGTGTGTCCTTGTTTCCTGTGTCTCGAAAAAATGGTGCCATGGCTCATTTTGCTCCCCATTGTTAAAGGAACAGGTGCTGGTATTTATTATCTTTTAAGACCCAGCAGAGGTAGCAGAAGTGTGGCAGAGCTTGGCCTTACGGAAACGCAGCAGCAGATGAGTGGCTCTATTTCCCATAGGTTTCCGAGCCTGCAACTGCAAAATGTCTTGTAACTCTATTAGGAAAGACCCATCCTGATCAATACAACCAACAAGGCCAGGCAAGCAGCTCTCAGGGCGGAATGAAAATTGCACATCCCAAGGTACAGGACTCAAGGGAGGTAATATTTTCCAGACAGATTCTCTTGTTCCACACCCAGCCTTTGTCTGCATGGCGGTTCTTCCCTTGCAGCGAAGGCGTTGGGGATGCAATGCACGATAATGGGACTGGATAGATTACCGAGGGTTAGTCATTCAAGAAATTCAGTTCAAGCTTGTTTTTACAAAGGTTTCTGCGAGGAATAAAGGGAGATGGGGAAAATGAATTTTATTTTGCCAGGGCTTGGTTCAGCTAGCTTTTGAGAAGGATTTATTTGAGGTGACAGGCCTGAAGGCTCTGCTACTCTCAGCTGAGAGCTGCCAAATGAGCAACAGATGGTGCTTGAAGGTGCAAGGGTTAGTTTGGGCTAGGCTGACCAGCTCTGGGTTGCGAAGGGACCTCTACAGCAGGGGTAGTCAACCTGGGGTCCTCCAGATGTTCATAGACTACAATTCCCATGAGCCCCTGCCAGCAAATGTTGATAGGGGCTCATGAGAATTGTAGTCCATGAACATCTGGAGGACCATAGGTTGACTACTCCTGCTCTACAGTGCCATAGAGTCCACCCTTCAAAGTCCACCCTACCCCTGACTTAATTAGCTTGGTAAACCAACAACAGTTAGAGCAGGGAACAAAATCAGATCCAGGTGTGGACCACATAGGTTTATCTCTAGTCAAAACACCCTGGGCCCTGTGCTTCTTTTCACAATGGAGCTTTTCAGGGCAATCACTATCTTTAAGATGCAGGAAGGAAGGAATTGCCTTGGTCTTGAAGTATTCATTAACTTTGGGCTAATCTCTCAAGTCATGTATCTTTCCTCTTTCTGAAGAAGGCCTTGACACCTCTATGGGCAATGCCTAAGACCTAAGATCCCTGTATTGAGAATAAGCCTCACTGGATAGAACTGAGTAGACTTACTTAAAATCTTCTTGAGTTACCAGCCACAATTGGCAACCTGCTGGAGAAAACCACAAGGTTGGGGTTGGCACCCCAGTGTTGCACCAACACATAATGTTGCTTCCTGAGCAAAACCAGTTGTGGCCTCATGATGAGGTTACTTCCACTGTTGCTGTGAAAGTGACGCCATATTGGCATGGCACCCAGATGTCCCCGGTTCTTCCCCATTTCCCCTCTACCTTACTATGAAGCCAGGCGGTCTCTTGTTACAGCCGTGGTGGGAAAGCTGCCCCCTCCCCTTTCTTCGTGTCCAGGGAAGAAGAAAGTGCCTTGATCTTGAAGAATTTGTTAATTTTAAGGATATCTCTTAAGCTATATATCTCTCCTAACCAAATCCCTGAAGAAGGCCTTGACGTCTCTACTGCAGACAGTACATCTTAATGCAAATACTGTGTCTGATGAATGTCACTTGGGTTTTCAAAGTCAGTGCTGCATTTCAGCAGCTTTTAACTAGAAATCTGTAAAGACATTTTCACTGCACTCTGTGGTTAACATTCACTTATAATTCTATTAGATCACCCCCTGGTTTTTTGCACGTATATGGTTTTTATATTATGGTTTGGTAGACCCAGGTTCCAATTCCTACTCAGCCATGTATCTTGGGCCAGTCACTTTCTCTGTTTCTCATGCTTGATGCCAGAGGATGTGGAGCATGCAGTTTTCCAGAAACGTTTCCAAATGTTACATTTTTTCTAAAGAAAATGTTTCACCCCACAGCTGTAAATATAGTCGGTCTATAGTTGCTAGGGCTGTTGTGTTTGGGGACGTGCATTTGGATGTTTTTTTGTTCCAAATATATATCTGAGTATATTTCGGTAATCAGCTGATATTCAGAATTCTCAGGAATACCAGGGATCAATTCCTGACAAATTCTGGAAATATTCAGAAATAACTGAAAATATTTTGGGAAGGAATTTTGAGATCCTTTTTTTCTTCAGTTTTACAACTTTTCTGGTCAATGTGAGGGAGGGGGAAGAGAGACAGCTCTCCTAGGCAATAGGATCAGATTTTAGGGAAAACACTTCTATGCAGAAAATACAGTGCTGTAAATCAGGGGTAGTCAACCTGTGGTCCTCCAGATGTCCATGGAGTACAATTCCCATGAGCCCCTGCCAACGTTTGCTGGCAGGGGCTCATGGGAATTGTAGTCTGTGGACATCTGGAGGACCACAGGTTGACTACCCCTGCTGTAAATGTTATTTTTGCGACTCTCATAAAAGAAATGATAGGAAAGTAGACAATTTAAAACAAGCACAAGCAGATTCCTCATACGCAGCTAAGAAAAAGCTGAAAATGAAGTTCATGTGGTTGTTTCTTCTTTGCAGGGGTGGAATAGTAGTGCCCATGATAAAAGGCTGTTGGTTTTTCTGAACTTGTCACATTGGCTCTGGGTTCTGCTGAGATTCCCTGGTTTGACATTGATTCTTGTTGGGCTTGCAGCAGACTCTCTTGCTTAAGTTTGCCATTCTTTGATTCTCTAGTTTGACATCAGTTCTCAACCAGGATTCCACAATAATCATGTCCGGTCGGGGTACTAACTTCCAGGTGGGGCCTGAACTTCTGGAATTTCAATTGCTCTCCAGTCTACAGAGGTCAGTTCCCATGGAGAAAAGGACAGTATTGGCAGGTTGATTCCACAGCAGCACATCCCTGCAGAGTTCTCTGCACTCCACAAACTCTACCCTCCACAAGAATTTCCCAAGCTGAAGTTGGCAACCCTATATCCAATCTGTAAGCTATTATAGCAACCCCAAGATCTTCATTTGGAATATTTTGTGAACCTCCCCCCCCTACTGTGACCCAAATTGGTCACAGTAGTTGCCTTGTGGACCCCCCCTCTTAACACTCCCTGTCCCAGTGACAAGGTACTCAATAGGCAACACTGAGATTGTCTTGTGCCATTTGAAACAAGAAGTCTTGTGAGAATGTAAAGGTCATTGTGTTTATTGATACCATTTCTTTGGAACTTGTTTCCCCTGTCTCTCTGGCCAAGACAGGATGGAAATTCCTTTTGGCTGTCTGTGATGTATGGTGGTGGTGGTTGGAGGAGAAACACAAATATTATTTCAGCATTTTAGAAGCTGAGAAGGGAAGAGGGCTGGGGGGCTCTTCTAATCGTTTAAATTGAATTTAAAATGGCAGGAATTGAGGGATAGGTCAAAGGTTTGCTGATTCAGCAGAGTTCAAGGGTAGAATCCCCCAGTAGAAAGAAGAATGGTTTTCCTCCAAGTCCTACCCCCAGGTTACCCAGCCAATGAAGAACAGTTTCCAAACAGACTGGCAGGTCTTAAAGTAGCAGGTTGGGAGGTTGGCTGAATGGATTTCACACTGATGGATGGTCCGTTGTGTACTCCTCTCATACAGGCAGATTTCTGAACTGGTAGCCTGGGAAAGCATGAATCTAAATCTGCACTGTCTTTTTCACAAACAAACCCAGAAGTGGGCTATTAGTCTTTTATTACAGAACAACTGGTATAAGGTATGTATGAGTAGGAAATATCCTGCTTTCAAAACCTGTCACCTAAAAATAAAAAAAGAAACTGTTAAAAAGCCCCGCAATCCAGAAGCGGAAAAAACTAGGAACAGCAGAAGGAGCGTGGCAAGCTTGGAAAAACATACAAATAGCCAAAACGAATTTCCTTTCTTTAAAGAGATGTCCTAATGACATGCAGCGTACTAAATAAATTAGTATGTTTTCACATATGATTTATGAGAGCCGGCTTGGAAATGCCCCACAGATTTTTTTTTTTTAAGCACACAAATTTTTGCAGAATTTGGCAACGTGTCCTCCAACTGCACCGGCCCCAATGTGACCAGCGCTCATTAGAGTGATCATTTGAAATCTTTGAAGATGCTTCAAAAATGATGAACCCAACATGGAGGAACGCCACGCAAATGACATGGCGAGGCAGCGGAGACCCAAAGGGAGACATCATGGAGCGCATCTCTTTTGAAATGCGAGCCACCCCAGAGGCATAATTACAAGCGGTAGATTTATGAAGTGGCAATGGGAGAGGAACCCGGGATATCCACTCCTGCCTCTAGTTCTGGATGGTCAAAAAGAGAGAGAGAGAGAGAGAGAGAGAGAGAGAGAGAGAGAGAGAGAGAGAGAGAGAGAGAAGACCCTGCAGTTTTTTTTAAAGCCAGGCGCAACTTTTCATGCACTTACAAGAGAGTGGTATTAATTTATGTCATGGTGATTAATAACAGTTGCTGTTCAACAATAGATGCTGATAAACTATCACGCTTATAATTGCATGCACAAAGCCAGATCTAAAATAATGCCCCCCACTCAAAAAAGAAAAACAAAACCCTATCCATCCACCCTCTTATATGCTTATTCTCTTTTTCCAATATTTTACATATGATATCTGATACTCATTTGACACTCCCATCCAGGTGCCAGTTCTCCTGCTGTAGTGGAAGATCTCCTTCAAAGTGGAAGATCTACTTCCGTTCCTCTATTCTATGCTTTCTCAACAGGGGTTTTCTGAAACCCTGGGGTTTCTTGATAGCCTCAGAAGGGTTTCACTGATAGGATGGGAGTGAATTCATGTTTAATATATATTTTAATAAAACTAAAACTTTATTGTTATATGATCATATATGCTTATATTGACCTGCCTGCTCCAAATGGCCAATGATGTGCCTGGAGGGCATGGGAAGGGGAGGTGCTCTGGGTGGGCATGCGCATAGCTATGCTCCCCAACCATATTCTGCATGATTGCACCACTTGCGGCGTTTCTCAAGGCCTGGACATTTTTTAAAGGGATTTCTCAGTGGTAAAAAAATTGAGAAAGGCTGAGGTACATGTCCATGCCTTGAAATGTCATACTGATAGGCAAAGAGGTTCCCATTTTATACTCCATGGCAGGGATCCCCAGAAGGGTAACCCTGGGCATAATGGTACCTGCTGACAGCTTGGTGTAGTGCTTAGGAGTGTGGACTTCTAATCGGGCAAGCTGGGTTTGATTCCACGCTCCCCCACATGCTACCAGCTGGGTGACCTTGGGCTCGCTACAGCGCTGATAAAGCTAACATGGCTCTCTCTGCCTCATCTCCCTCACAGGGTGTCTGTTGTGGGGAAAGGGAAGGGAAGGTGATTGTAAGCCGCTTTGAGCCTCCTTCGGGTAGAGAAAAGCGGCATATAAGAATCAACTCTTCTTCTTCTTCAATAATATCAGGGCTCTCTCAGCCTCAACTCCCTCACAGGGTGTCTGTTGTGGGGAACGGAAAGGGAAGGCAACTGTAAGCCGCTTTGAGCCTCCTTTGGGGATGGAAAAGTGGCATATAAGAACCAACTCCTCCTCCTCCTCCTCCTCCTTCTCTGTTGCCTGCCAAGTGTAGGCTGCCTATACATTAGCATCCATTAGACCGAATTAGCATCCATCCATTACCAAGAGCCCATGCCAGCATTTGCTCATGGGAATTGTAATCCATGGACATCTGGAGGACCACAGGTTGACTACCCCTGCATTCGAGCCCTGCCTCTCTCCTCCCAATATTCTCTCATCTAATGATACTTCACCTTATGCTGGACTATTTCACTCATAGAGAGGTGATCCATCCATCTGACTGCTGGGATGTCAGCGTTGTCTTCCTTAGGGGGATTTTTCTCCATTCACTTCCTCTGTCTCTTCCCCCATCCCTGAGTTTAAACTCATTTTGACCTCCAAACCAACAAGTATCTGAGGAAGTGTGCGTGCTCACGAAAGCTTATACCTTGAGTGGTGCTCCTGGACTCAAACTTTGTTCTAAACCAGACAGCCTGGCCTCAGAATGATAATGAATATTAACTAATGCCATTATTTCCCAGGTCTCTTTTCATCATAGATAATAATGGACTGAACGTGTTTCATTTGATTTTCTGTTAGTTAACAAATGAACGGGCGTCCCTTTAGGTCCTCTTTCCCACCTCTGCCCTCAAAGGGATGATGAATTCTAAGTACTCTTTTGTTTGTTTGTAGAGCAACATTAAAAATCCTCCAGACTCTGCTTCCTGTGTGATAGTTAGAGATAAATACAAGCTGCTTTATGAAGAGGCATCAGAGGATCTAAACTCTTGGGTTATTATCATTTTCGTAAGAGTACTGAGCACATATAAAATAAAATCTGGTTTAATTGCTTCGGCAGTCACGGCCTACTATTTCTCTGTGTCTTTAGTTCCACAGAAGGCTGCTTTTTAAAATGTGACTCAAATCCGTATTTTAAAACGCTTCACTTGGGGTTTACGAACCTGTTAAGGGTTTGTTCTCTGCCTGCACGTTAAGAGGCAGATCCAGGAATATACATTCATTTCGACAAAATCCAGAAATGGTCATTCCTTTTTTAATGAAATCTGTCCGTATGGTGAGAGAAGAAAAAGAAAGCGTCTGGGTTGAACGTGTCTTCCAGTCAACTTTTAAACTTTTAAATTGTTTTAATGGGGTTTTAATGGGGTTTTAATGGGGAATTTTTAATGGTTAATATATTGTATTTGTATTAAAATATTGTGAACCGCCGCGAGCCGGTTTCCGAGAGCGGCGGTCATACAAATCAAATAAATAAATAAATAAATAAATAATAAATAAATCTCAATAGCCCGTTTTATTTTCTAGTATAGATCTCCATTTTACTGTCTTCTTGGGCATATCTTAGAGTTTGGAACATTCAGATTGGCCCCAAATATACACATGCACATAATTTGTACAGGAAGAGCAAGAAAACTCACAAAGGGGCAGATATCAAGGACACAAACTTAAGCCCTTTGCAGATTTCTACTTGGGACTACTGAATGCATAAGGAGAGACAATGGTATATACTGGTTACTGCAGGATCCAGGGGAACTGGGTTCAAATCTACACTTGGAGGTAAGAATTCCCAGGTGACATGTAGACTCCAATTATGACATGTAGACCATGAGGACAAATGTCTTGTTGTCTCTCATTCCCAGCTTTTCATGCCTGTCTGTGTCCCTGGAAAAGGAAACCGAATGTTTAGGTCAAGCCCTGTTTGGAAGCTTCCCAAGTGATCGGTTAGAGCAGGGGGTCCCAGTCATGCTTGGTCTGTGAGCACTTTTGGAATTTTGAAAACAAGGAGCAGACACTACCACACACACACAAAAAAAAGATCCCATGGAATGCTAGGGACAATCACAAAATCTGGAAGGTTTCAGACCAAGCAGTCTCCAACAATGGGTGGTCCCTATGGGTTCTGTGGTGGAAGAATCTGGCTCTTTGCATTGAGGAAATATCTGGTTACAATTGGTGGGCACCATGCCATGCATTGCTAATTTAGATATATAAACCAATGAAACAGGATTTTTTTTTTCCATAGGGCATCATCATACATTCAAAAATCTCCTTCCCAGGGCATCTCACTATTGCTTTAGTAGGTTATCTAAACATTTTGGGCTTGGTTGGTGTGCTAATCAGCTGTTATATTTTACTGTTTGGTTGGCTCGAGCCTTTCAAAGTTTCAAAGAGAATTAAGACACTGCTTTGTGCGTGGCCAGTGTCACTTTTGCTGTAATGACTTCTTCTAATGGTCTTACTGGGAGTTCTTGTCCAGATCTTCCCACGGAGACTTGCTGACTATTTAACACAATTTTTCACTTCCCTTACTTGGGCACATCCATCTGCATTCCAGCTAGAAAAAAAAATTCCTAATGACTTGCCAAAGACATTTTTTTTGCATGTAATTTCAGTAAAGTTTGGCATTGCTCACAGGTGAAAGATCTGAGATTCAAGTCCCGGTCCTTTAAGGGGAACTTGGAAAGAAATGGGATTGCAAGCATTAAGACTTGGAGAGGAAAGTATTAATTTGAGGGATCTGACATCTGTAGAAGAGAACAAAAGCAATACTTCCCAATGGCTGGAAGGACAGGCTCAAAACTAGGGAAGTTTTCAGAAGACGTTTCAGAAAACTCAATGCTTATTAGAAACCCCTGAAACATTATTCAGGCTTCAAGAAACCCCCAAAGTTGACAGGAAGGGGCAGCCTGAAAATTGCATAAATATATACATATTTTTAATGTACCTCTTCAGATTTCTCTCTTGCTAATCCAATAGCTCTGCAACACTCTCCAGTGGAAAGCACATAGATACACTACCTCAAGCCGTGCTCAGCAAATGCGGCATAGAAAGGGGAAAGAAAGAAAAAGAGAAAAAAAAATCCAAAACCTCTTGCCAGGAGAAGTCAAGCTGACTTACTGAAAGGGATCTTAGGGCAGCGTTGCATGTGTGTTTTGCTGCGGTCGGCCTTTCTAACACCACATCCGAAACACTTACAGACAGGTCCCTTCTGTCTGAAGCCCAGAGGATAACATGGTACTGAAGCATAAATAAAGAGCGCCACTAGCAAGGAGTAACTGGCAGAAGACAAAAGCCCAAGCCAGCTAACTGTCACGGCTGCTCTAGAGGGTGTAGAAGCTTTATCCAATCTGCACCGGCTAATTCGCTTCCAGAGGTGTATCTACTGATGAAAACGCTGCTCTCCCTCTCTCCCTCTCTCTTTCTGTTTGCCTGTTTCTTCTCCTCACCAAACACAACACAAAAGTCAGACAATTCCAGGATAGATCCTTCCTTCCACTTGGCCCCCCCATCCCAGCAGAGACTTTTGCCAGGGATTCACGAACACTCATTAAGGCAGGGATAGTCAACCTGTGGTCCTCCAGATGTCCATGGACTACAATTCCCATGAGCCCCTGCCAGCGTTTGCTGGCAGGGGCTCATGGGAATTGTAGTCCATGGACATCTGGAGGACCACAGGTTGACTACCCCTGCCATACAGGATCCCATACTGTGTTTTAATGCTGGTTTGGATAGAACCAGCACCTATGGTTTGTGGAGCATCAAGAATTGGTAACAGGAGAGGCGGAGGTTGTGTGCTAACTCTGTAACTCTGCAGGCTCAGCCTTGCCGTGGCGATGTCGTAGTTTGACGGTCGGATCCGAGGACCGTGCCCCCCGTGCGGCCAACGGGCAATTTCCCACCCAACATCCAAACAGAAACCAAGTCAGCTTTGACTCTGCAAAATGTCGATGAATTCTTCAGAGTAAATCAGCCCTGTCAGGCTGATGTGGAACCGTCTCCTCCTTGTGACATAATATAATATGAAATGATATTGAACAACATGCGTTTGGCACTAAATTGTTAGCGGGTTTTAGCTTTGACAGCAGCAAGTTTATTGCTTTAATCCCAAGGTCTTTTAACCCTCTTTGACATAAATTGAGGTTGGCTTTTGTGGAGGGGAAGGGGGGGGGGGGAGAAAGCCCTCCACTTCACTCTTTCTTCCTTTACCTAAAACTGCTTTTAACAATTTATGCTCATACATCAGACGCTCATTTTGAGTGACAAAAAGAAAGGGGAAAAAAAGAAAGATCTATTAGACTAGAAGGGAAAAAAGGGTCAGCTTAGGTTAAACAGTATAAGTCTGTCCTGGATAGGCTTGTCGCAGCTTTTTTCCTCTGGGTGACAATTCCGGGCTGTAGAAATACATTCTGGTGGTAAAAATACAATTTGATAATAAGAAGAGAGAGGTGCCCTGATTGTATTCCCAAAGATCGCAGACTTTTTATATTTCCTTTCAATCGGCTGGGAGCCTGCCTCATATTCAGCTCTTGGTTCTGGCATCACCATTGTGGGGTAGAATCTTGGGGCCACATTCCCATCGTATTATCCTGTTTCCCCAGTTGAAACAGAGGATGGTTGGGGCAAAAGGAACACGCCCAATGTGGGAATTTGTTCTCATTTCTTCCTTTTGGAGCTAAAAGCACCTGAGTTTGGGACCCTTCCAACTGGGGGGTGGTATGAGAATAAGAGTTAAGCCTTCTGCTTCTGCAAGATTGCAACCCAATCCATAAGTCCTGTAGTTACTTCTTGAATCCAAGTTGCACCATGGGAGAGTCATGCAAAGGTCCATAATCGCATGTGCCTTTGGCCCTTAGCACTCTATGGTGGTTTCTTGTTTTATTTCCTGGTTCAGAAGCAATCTGAGTACTCTTAGGCAGGGGTAGTCAACCTGTGGGGCTCATGGGAATTGTAGCCCATGGACATCTGGAGGACCACAGGTTGACTACCCCTGCTCTCAGGCACTGAGTTGCCACCTCTGTGTTGGAAAATGCCTGGAGATATGACAGTGGACACTAGGAGGGCTGGGTTTGGGAAGGGGCATGAACTCAGTGGGATATACGGCCACACACTTCATTGCTGCCATTTCCCCCAGGAGAACTGGCCTCTGTAGTCTAGGGAGCAGTTGCAATTCAAGTTGAACTCCAGGCCCCACCTGGAGGTTGGCAAACCTACTTTTGGCATGGTGCAGTGGTTAAGAGTGGCGACTTCTAATCTGGCGAGCTGGGTTTGATTCCCTGCTCCACCACATGCAGCCATCTGGGTGACCTTGGGCTCGTCACAGCCCTGATAGTGCTGTTCTCACAGAGCAGTCCTGCCAGAGCTCTCTCAGCCCCACCTACATCCCAGGGTGTCTTTTGTGGGGAAAGGAAGGGAGGGCAACCATAAGCCGCTTTGAGACTCCTTCGGGCAATGAAAAGTGAGGAATAAAAGCCAACTTTTCTTCATACCAGGCCAGTAGGGGTTTTTTCTCTTCAGAAAATGCAGCATTTTTGCTAACTACGACATCAGTAATTTGGAATGCCCCCCTAACCTTGATTTCTCTGTCCTCGCCACAGTGCACGGTGCTTAGTGTCGGCTCTGAAATGCCTTTCCCCCCCCTCCATTCCATGCTCCAGAGTTCATCTGAGTTTGCCCTTGAACTTTCCTGACATTCAAAATAAATACCGAGATGGTGCTGGAAAATATATTTATGTATCATTTGCAAACTTTGGCTCCTCTTCCGTCCCTTGTGCCTTGTAGAGTGCACAAGCCCAGAGCAAACGAGTAGGAGCCCTTGGCCAGGATCCAAAGAACGGCGTAATTACTCCTGTGTTCTCAAGAAGCCTTCCGACAGGGGTCTGTCCCATAGCACTCCCCCGTTAGTGTGAAAAATAGTTTTGAAACTGAGGGACGATTACCTAGTAGGTCTGTGAGTGGATCTTTCAAAGTGGAGTTTTAAATTTTATCTGGTTAGTTGAACAGAAGCAAAGCTTTTGGATGGACGGAAGCAAAACTTTTGGGTAGACGAAAAATGCACCCCACAATTATTTGCTCGCACTTCAGACCAACACGGTTACTCATTTGAATCTTTGAAATTAAAGTACTGCCAGAATCCTCAAGAGATGGGTGCTGTCAGGTGGAGATTACCAGGCCAAAAGATGCATGAAGTTGCCTTGTAATGACCTTTGGTCTATCAAAGTAATTAGTACTATTTACTCAGGCCCATTATGTGCACCTGTCCAAAGTCAGGTCCAACTTTACCATGCTTTGCAGTTTGAAGGGGGGAGGAGTCCTCTGGTAGAAGCTCTGGAGGGCTTTTTTTAGTTTTGGGGCACTCAATTGAAAACAGAATTGGAGTGTTTTCACTGATGCCGTAGCACAGCTGCATAGTAACACCAGTGTCTTGCCCTTTCTTGCAAATTTGTCCGGTTCTCTCTTTGTGATCTCTGATTTGACCTTGCACACTCTAATTTGACCTTGCACCCTGAGCTTCTTAGAGGATGGCCAGGGTTGTCAGAGCCGGGTAGGGAAATACCTGGAGATTTCTCAGGTGACGCCTGGGAAGGGGAGGGTACAGTGATAGAGGGTCCACCATCTAACGCAGCCATTTTTTCCATGGGAACTGATCTCTACATGCCAAGCAGATTCTCTGCCACTCTGCCACAGCCCTCTCCATGCAAATGACATATTAATGT
This sequence comes from Paroedura picta, assembly GCF_049243985.1. Taxonomy (NCBI): domain Eukaryota; kingdom Metazoa; phylum Chordata; class Lepidosauria; order Squamata; family Gekkonidae; genus Paroedura; species Paroedura picta. The sequence continues at coordinate 31,725,078 of NC_135382.1, forward strand.
CCAATGTACAGCACCATATTCTTCTTTTTTTCCAAGCATTTCAAAAGTATAACGAATAGCTTTTGTTTGCTGTCCTCAGCTGTGTTGAAAAACCCCCTTCTGGCACGAATCGGCCATACCTGGATAAAGACGGTTTGCAATTAATGATTTATTAAGCCTGCACTAGGCATTGAGAGATCGAGCCTCACTACCAAGTTCAACCCATATTTCTCATTGCTTCCTAAAAACGCCCATACAACTCCAAGGGTGACATGATGAAAATTGATGTGTCAAAAATACGGGATGCACGCCAACTCCCCGGTGTGACAAATGGAATTGTTAGGTTGCCGTATTTATTTTCCGAACGTGTAATACGGAATAGACAGAGGAGAAGACGGAGAAGAAGAAAACTCCACTCTTATAGCCCTGTAAGAACAGCCAATATTAAGTCTGACTATTCACCCATGCCCTGGGAGACTCTCGATTGATGTTTTACGGAGGCTGCCCTAATTACTCCAGCCCTGGTACCAAGTTCTGTTCATTTCTCTCTTTCCTCTTTGACACATCATGTAAGTACCTGTGACAGAGAACCTGGCAGGCCACGCAGATCCTGGCTTTTTCGAGCAAAGCCGCAGCAATGGCAGGATCTGACCCTCTGGCTGCTCAAAGCTTGAATGCCATTCCTCTCCCCAGATGCCTTCCCTGACAGGTCCCGTACCTCCACATGCCTCTGGCAGAGATCATGGGAACCCTGAGTCCCTTAGCAGCAGTCTGATCTTTCAAGCATTTAATAGTGCCAGCCGTGGCAATGCTTCCAACCTCCCCCCTCCCTTCTTTTACACTTGCAAGCATGAACTCCACAAACATTTCCAAATCCTGACAGGACAGGTCTTGGGGAATTCAGAAAGAGGGAGCTGCCTGTGAATGGAAGTCTTGTCCAGGATACCAGAAAAGCAGGGCCGGATTGGACATTCCTCGGGGGAGTTTATCCTCCTGGGTAGCTTATATGAGACCCTTTCCCTTCCCTTAACCATGCTTATAAAAAGAGCCTAATGCCGTTTGACTTGAAGAAGAGACGCGGTGACATTTTTCTCATGCCTTAACCTTGTCAAGAAGCATTTTTTTTTCCTCGCGGAAGCTCTATAACGTGGATTAGTCCGAGGCTCGAGTTAAGGATGAGCGCAAGGTCCCCCAGGTAGCAAGGAGGCATTGGGAATTAGAACTCAGGTCCCACAGCCTAAGCCGGACAACCTAACTACACACTCAATCCTTATTTTTATTTATTTTTATTTTATTTTTTTGAGATTACTAAACCACCCCTCTCCAAAAATGGTCTCGGAGCAGTGGACCACAGTAAAAAGAATGTAAAAATACAAATACACGTCGAAATCTGAATAATATACGAAAATTTGGCTAAAACCCATTTCCTTGACTCCTACTATGCTGCTTCATTCTGAATGTCACATCCTAATGAGCCAGGCCAACAAGCTGGGATGTGTTCCAGAAAGGCCTGGCTTGGACAGAGTGTTGCTATCCAGCAGCAACCCTCAGCTTGGAGGGTAGGCAGAGGGCCCAGGTGGATGATTGACGTGCAGCCAAATGCCCAGTGGGAAAGTGCCATTTTGCAGGCCTTTCAGAACTTTGAGAGTTCTGTAAGGGCCCCATGTTTCTGCCGGCAGCTCATTCCACCATGCTGGAGCCAGGGATCATCTTCAGTTTAGAATTTACTGACTGCAGAGCACTTTGAGGGGTGTATACAGAGAGGTGGTCCCTCAGATACGCTGGTCCCAGACCGTGGAAGGTCTCAAAGGCCCACACCTTAAACCTGAAGTAGAAGTCGATGATCAACCGATGCAGCTGCTGGAGAACAGGTCAAATATGGGTTCTCCATTGGGTCCTTGTAAGGACCCGGGCAGCTGCAGAATCATAATATGATTGTGATAATTCCCAATTCCCAGGAACCATGCAGCAGCTACAGGGCATGGATGGGCAATTGTCTCTACCTTGGAGCAATCCCACCAACTGTTGCTACTTGAGGACTTGGAGCAGAGGAGCTCAGAAGGGCAATTTTCTGCTGCTCAAAAATATCATGCTCTTTTCTGAAATGGGCCAAGGGCCCAGCTGACAAGTGAAGAGCTCTGGAATAAGGATAGCCGTGCCCCCACCTGAAATGAAAAAGCCCAGCTTGTGTAGCTTTTCTGCACAACTCCTCTGGTTCCATAGTACTGTTTATTGTGCCTACTGGCTGATTGTTGTGTGTAGTTCTGACCTATCCTGATTTAGGCCTGCCGATGCTAGCTTGGGAAGTTACTGTAGATTTGGGGGTGGTGAACATGGGGGAGGAGCTTGTGGAGAGGTGGAAGCTCAGCCACTCCTTCCCCCCACCCCCATCATTTAGAGACAGGTTGTAATTCCAAGTTAAGGTGAAGGTAAAGGTATCCCCTGTGCAAGCACTGAGTCATGTCTGACCCTTGGGGTGATGCCCTCCAGCGTTTTCATGGCAGACTCAATACAGGGTGATTTGCCAGTGCCTTCCCCAGTCATTACCGTTTACTCCCCAGCAAGCTGGGTACTCATTTTACCAATCTTGGAAGTATGGAAGCCTGAGTCAACCTTGAGCCGGTTGCTGGGATCTAACTCCCAGCCTCATGGGCAGAGCTTTCAGACAGCATGTCGCTGCCTTACCATTCTGCACCACAAGAGGCTCTAATTCCAAGTTAACCCTAGGGCAATAGAATATTCATCTGGTTGATGTTGACATGGTTTACACAATTTTAATTTTAGTTTAAACCTTATTTTACTGTATGTTTTTAGTCAGTGTTGTTATGTCTACATGTTTATTTTTAGATTTCTATACCCCCCCCTCTCCAGCGGTTTCCTTGAGCCCCTTCCCTGGGAGGGTGGTATAGAAATCCATCTAATAATAATAAAATAATAATAGCTGTGAATTTCCTGCATTGTGCAGGGGGTTGGACTAGATGACCCTTTACGATATTCCAGCTCAATGATTCGAATACATTGAATCACCCAGAATAGGCAGAGTTCTCTTGGAGTGATTTTCTTCTAGAGATGGAAGGGGGGAGGGGAGGCGTCATCTATTTCTTTAAAACTATAACTTACAAAGTAATGTTTTTCTGCCTATCTATGGAGTCCCCTTAGTATGCAGAACCCCCCGCCACATCTGTGGGAATCCCGGTTTGGCTGTTCTGCAGATAGGTACTCTTCTGTCAAGCCTGCTATTAAGAAGAATGATTCTTCTGAGGTATTCCATTGTGTTCGGTTCCAGAATCAAGGCTGGGTTTATCACGTTTATGTTATAGTCATATTGATGTGAAAGATATTTGTATGGAGTGTTCGCTTTTAAGAGAAGAATGAGGACATATCACAGTTTCCTTGTGTTTACTTTTAAATGGCCAAGTTCATTAACATTTTATTACATAAATAAATTAGAACCCAAGTGAAATAATAAAAAAAAAACCTATCGAGAAGGAAACTCTGACAGAGTTGAAGTTAGTAGAAGCATTTTTTTTTAAGTACTGTAGGTGAAGAATTCTTGATGATCGCTCTTGTAAATATTTCAAAGTACAGATCAAATGTTTTATGGATCACTAAAGCAGCTGTAAATACAGCAGCTGTACCCCAAATATATCATTCCTAATCCAAGGCAAAAGCAATAAGACCAGAGCTACAATGTGTACCTTTCCGTGCTGAATTGAGTGAGAGGGAGTCTTTGTACAACGGCGATGCTTTCCAAATTCACATTATCTGTGATCTGGAACGAAATGATCTTTTTTTTTTTTTTTGCAGTAATGCACCAAAGGGGAAGCAGATAGTTTGCCCAGCCATGTATGAATATTTCCCGTTTTTGAAATTATCGTGGAACTTAATTCTCTTTTTAGCCCAAGATCAACCTGGCACAGAAAGCCTAACAAGAATGCAGGTAAATAAGCATCCTCAAAAAGGAATTCTCCTGTGCCGGGCAGGACGATCCCTTCTCCTCTATTACATCCAAGGAACCCTGGTGAATGAAGTCATGAGGACATTGCAATCAGACTAGGGGAAGTTTTAAGGAACAATCTTCCAAACATGAACAAAGGATAATCGTTGGAGATCTCCTGGAATTACAACTGGTGTCCAGGTGACAGAGATCAGTTTGTCTGGAAAAAATGCCTGCTTGGAAGGTGGGCTCCATAGAATTATGCCTTATTGAGGTCCCTTCCTTCCCCAAAGTTTACCCTCCTAATCTCCACCCTCCAATCTGTTATCTGGCGATCAATTATAATTCCAGGAGAATGAACTCCAGATCTCACCTGAAGGTGGCAACCCTCTGTGGAGTTCATCATGTACTCTTCCAGCCAATTCTGTTGCCAAGTTTCCGGTATTTCTCCCCTGCCATGATACTAGGACGTTTTTGGTGGGACGTTGGTTAAAAAATAACCATTCATTGCTTATGTACCCCAAAGGCCTTACTGTGACCACATGGTGGAAGGTGGAGAAGCTCCAGAATTCAAGTGCATCTTCAGACTTTAAAAAATAAGTTTTTGTGAAGACAATGGATACTTTGAAGGGTGGACTGTATGACACTGTATCTCATTTAGGTCCCTCCTCTTCCCAAACTAACCCATAAATCTCCAGGAGCATTGAAACCTATAGATGGCAACCCTACACCTCACCCCATGGCAACCCTACTGCAATTCAACAGAGAACATGGTGGCCGCAGAGCAATGCTGACCGAAAAATAGCATCACTATGGAGGGAATCTTCACGGGGTAAGAAAATGTGCGCCATTCCTTCCACACAGCATGGAGATGTGCATAGGTTTAGTACTTTCTGAACAGACCAGAGTAAAGCAGTTTTGGGAAAGAGACGGAAAAGGATTGCTACAGCACGATGTCGTGAGAAGCTTCCCGAAAGCGCTTCAGTATTAGAATCATAGAATCATAGAGTTGGAAGGGACCTCATGGGTCATCAAGTCCAACCCCCTGCACTATGCAGGACACTGGGGTTTTGAGGCTCATGCAGAGAAAAACCTCTGTGCGGAAACAACGGTAGTGCTCCGATTATCCTGTCACTCAAGATTATCATCCCTGTAGATTTTGGCCACCCTTCCTATAGCCTTTAATGGTCTTCTACCAGGCTAGGGTAGGGCTTCTTGTGGCACAGAGTGGTAAGGCAGCTGTCTGAAAGCTTTGCCCATGAGGCTGGGAGTTCGATCCCAGCAGCCGGCTCAAGGTTGACTCAGCCTTCCATCCTTCCGAGGTCGGTAAAATGAGTACCCAGCTTGTTTGCTGGGGGGTAAACGGTCATGACTGGGGAGGGCACTGGCAAACCACCCCGTATTGAGTCTGCCAAGAAAACGCTGGACGGCGTCACCCCAAGGGTCAGACATGACTCGGTGCTTGCACAGGGGATACCTTTACCTTTACCAGGCTAGGGTATATTTTCCCATGTCACCTTTTGAGGCAAGCAATCAAACTTCAGACTGGTTGTGTACTGCTGTTTAGGAAGGGGATTTTTAAAAAGCCCTGCAGAGTATATCTATCTGCTAACAAGAGTAATTAAACATCTGGCACAAATGCAATTAAATATTTTGCTGTTGTGGCAGAAAACAATATACCAGGGAAGCTGTTTCTTTCCTCCGTCCTCACTCCAAAGGCTTTGTATGACACAAGTTTCCCAACAAGAAAATTGTCTTCCTTAAATGTTTTTAGTTGGGACTAATAATAGAAAGGGGGAAAAAAAAATAACCTCCAGGGATTCACTGTTCATCAGACATCAGAGATGCTCAAGCACCCAAAGGTTTGGTTTGTGGCCTGGTGGCTAGTCATAATAAGGGAGCCAAGCATTTGGTGAGGTCTTCAGAAATCTCCAAATACACTGCTGTCTCCCATGTGCTGGTTGGAGGACAACCTTGGTGTAGAGGTTAGAGCCTGGAAGAGCTGATTCCAATCCCCATGTTTCCATGGAACCGTGAAAAGTGACATTGGGTCAGTCCAGTCTTTCTCAACATCTTGACCATTAAGAAACCCCTGAAACATGGCTACAGGCTACAAGTCTGCGGAGTGGCTAGAACCAGCCCATTGAGAATTCTAGACAGTGGGTTGCCCAGTTAATTATTTCTCCTCTTCTTCCTCTCCTCCAGGTATTCCAAGGTAATATATTTACAGTAAGAAAATCACCGCGTGCTGATGATGCTGGACTCCCCTCCCCCATGCTTCTTAAGAGTCGAAATGAATGCAAAGTGTTCATCTGCACTCCAAGGAGAGAGCTTTGAAATAATAATTGCTAATAGTTTATGTTTTGAACAGACGGCAGGCAAGGAGCAGGGGCGGCGGGGGCCCGAGAGCTTTCTTTGCTGCTTTCGCTTTGGTGCCCTTTTGGAAACAGACACTTGTGCTGAAAAGAGGCCATGATTGCAAATCAAGAAATAAATATCTCTCCTCTAACAGGCTCAGTATGCAAAATTATCCTTTTGTTTGTGAAAAGGAGTTGCTCCAGAGATGCCCTCCGAATAGGAAAGGGTTGAAAAACTGGCGTGGCTTGTATGAAAACATTATTATTGTGTGTTCTGGTGCGTGTGTGTGTGTGTGTGTGTGTTTCCTAGGGTGGAAGGCAAATCTTGGCAGATGGAAGGATGCTTGAAATGGAAATGGGGTTTTTAAACCAGGAAATGGGAGCGCCCGTTGTGGGCGATGACAACAAGTCCTGGTATTTTCCTTACGTGGATTTTGGAAGGGGCAGACTTAAAGAAGAAAGCATGTTCAGGTAAGGGCAAAATAATATGGTAATTTACATATTTTGCATAGTTTGGTCTGTTTGTAACTATATATATATATTAAAGAAGGTGAGTTTGGGTGAGCTCTGAACATAGAAACACAGAAGTCATGGTTATGGGAATTTAGTAGGGCAAGAGCTCACCGTTTATGGAGTGTATCATTGTCCGCCATGCCATATATAGCATGAACTGTGATTGCTGGGTTTCTGCCTCTTTAGGTTTTCCAAACCTTAATTTTAACTCTGCCCTAATGGTTCCAAAGTTCTGTTTGCATACATGAGATCTCAAAAACGCTTCTGTTCTGATCTTTTTAAAACAGAAACTAGAGAGCCTAAGCAATTTCAAAGAGACACACATATGGCCCCAATTCTTCAGGAATTGATTGATTCCTTATAGCAGGGGTAGTCAACCTGTGGTCCTCCAGATGTCCATGGACTACAATTCCCATGAGCCCCTGCCAGCAGATGCTGGCAGGGGCTCATGGGAATTGTAGTCCATGAAAATCTGGAGGATCACAGGTTGACTACCCCTGCCTTATAGCACCATTCTACGAACACCTTTCTGTACGTAAGTTTCAATATGCCCACTCTGTTGGATTGTCAGTAGACCTGCTTTGGGCGGCTGTCTTTCTCACAAGAAAGTGTAATTGCAATAATGTGCTAATAAATTCTTGGAATCCCAAAAGCCTTATCTGCAGTTTCCATACTTTCTACATTCCTTGGGTGGATTTCCCCCCACATTTATAAGTCTTTGGGTTATAAAATTTTATCCACCAATTGTGGATCACTGTAGTTGCTCTGACCCCAGGATATATTTTGTTTGGATAAAGCATTTCCGTCAGCTCACTCTAAATAAACCTTTTGCAGCATTATTATTTTTTTTTTAGTTCTGTTTCTGAATTTTTTAAAAAATTAGGAGAAACTGAGCAGGATGGGGGAAGCATTCAGAAACCTCTGCCTACATGCAGCTTCAATTACAGGTTTGCCTACCTAACAAAGAAAATATTGTGTGCATAGATATATATATATATATATATTTTAAAAATGTAATAAATTTGAACAAACGTTGTGGTCTAACTCTGTGTTGCCGGTATTGTATGTCACAAGGCCTGCTGGGAACCTTACATTAAAACATATCCTTGGTTCTCACTTAAGCCAATTTTATAGGGCAAGAAAAGAAAAGACAACATTTTGCTATGAAAGCACCTTCTTCCATCTGGCAAAATGGCTTTCTGGACTCTATTGTAGCTCATTGTCTAAAAATAGGATGAAGACAAATTGTTATCATTTGCGAAAGCCCATGACAATAATGATAAATGAACAAATTTCTTTTTGCCCTCTGAAGTCATTGCTTAAGGCTTTCTCTGGGATCAACAATGTTAAACTGGTAAACTTGCCTCATCTGCATCTGCGGGAAGGTTTACAAATGGCTTTGTAAACAATTTTAGCCAGAGTGTTAATCTCTTCTCCAGAAGTAGGGCTTCCATGATCTATGATTGATTTGCAATTTAAAATGACACTGAAACCCCTGAAACAGATATGAGAGAAACTTTCAGTGAATAATGCTTTAGTTGACAAGAAAAGATAGAGCACATCTTTCATCTGATAGTGGGCTGTTTTTGATAAATATTGTTCATAATGGAGAATTTTGGAATCATTAATGTGTGGATAGAACATTACTACTTTTTGACTGGAACCTCAGAAGCAGTTTTCTTCAGCAGCAGTTCTTGTTAGCCGGGAGAGCCTCAAACAATGTATCTTGCTTTAAAAAAAGAGCCGGGGAAATTTTTCCCCATTAATTGGATCTCAAGTTCAAATTCGTACAAGCAAAAAGGGGAGCATCGAGATAAACGTTGCTTTGGAACCGGGATGCATTTTTTTTTTGTCATCTATGCCTACCAGAAGCCCTTTTTTCCCCCTCCTGAAATTAAAAAAGAAAGCCGTACAAATTAAATGCCACTTAATTTTTAAAGTAGACTTTTGATCCTGTATCTGCTGCTTCAAAGGACAGCCTTGCATGTTGGCCAGATGACTTATTTATGTATTATTGTACTATTTATATAGTATTTATTATTTATATGTAGGTATATGATTTTAGGTAATTCATGCATTAATGTTCTTTATTCTGTTTCTGTAGGGCTTGTGGGCAGTAATAGGATTGACTTGACTATACAGGCTATCTCATACATATATAAATACAGATTCCATCATGTGCTGAGCATGCAGAAGTGGGTGTCAGGAAACATTATGGCGGGTCCCATAACATATCATCAGCTGTTTTTCCACCTGTGCAAGATGTGCATGCAGTTTTGGGGCACTTCCAGATCTTGCACAAATGCAACTGCAGTGAATCAGTTTGCGTTTCTGCTTGATCATTTTTAGTTACAAGCCACAGTGGATGGAGTGCTACAGACCACACAAAGATAATTCTTTGCCCCAAGGCAAAGTTTACCACCAAAATATGCACATTAGAATATTAACAAAAGGTGGAAGAAGAAGAAGAAGAAGAAGAAGAGTTGGTTCTTATATGCCGCTTTTTTCTACCAGGAGTCTCAAAGCGGCTCACAATCGTCTTCCCTTTCCTCTCCTCACAGCAGACACCCTGTGAAGTGGTGAGGCTGAGAGAGCCCTGATATTTCTGAAGAAGAGTTGGTTCTTATATGCTGCTTTTCTCTATCAGGAGTCTCAAAGTGGCTTACAATCGCTTTCTCTTTAGTCTCCCTACAACAGACACCCTGTGAGGTAAGTGAAGCAGAAAGATGTTACTGCTCAGTCAGAACAGCTTTACCAGTGCCGTGGCGAGCCCAAGGTCACCCAGCTGGCTGCATGTGGGGGAGCGCAGAATTGAACCTGGCTTGCCAGATTAGATGTCCGCGCTCTTAACCACTGCGCCAAGCTGGCTCTCTCTGGAAAGGAAGTAGAGGTAAAGACAAACGGGAGATGAATCTGCATTCATTCCAGTTATACACATTTAGATTGAATTTCAGTAGGGAATGGAAAAGGGGACTTTTGAGATGGGATTGAGTTTGCCAGAGCTGTTCTGCCAGGAGTTTAACATCAAAGACTGCTGATCTCCCTGTCAAAGAATCCCTCACTTATAAAATACTGATCTGCCGCTACAATTTAATCACCTCCAGTGACATTTTAAGAGGCATCTTTTAAAAATAATTTATAATTTTACATCTATGTTTGATTATATAGTTCTGAATTGTATGTTTTAAATATTTTGTGATCTGCCCAAAGCCAAGCAGGAAGGCTGGACTATAAAAATAAAGATTTCTTTATTTATTCTTACATGTCCTTCTTGAAAGACAGTAAAGAGATCTTTTGCACTGTGCTCAGACCATAGTTAAGGGACAACATATAGGTGGCAGGGTGTTGGGACTTTTGGATGGTTGTAGGTCCCTCCCTCCAGAAAATCAGAGCTGTAGAGTAACAGAGCATTTTGCAAGTCTAGTTATTATTTCCTTTATGGATGAGGCACAGATCCAGACTCACAGTGCTTTGAGGTTTAAAAGAGAGCAATCTTTACTGGGAAAGATTATTTGCAAACATCTATCACATTAATCTTCTTCGGTCTCTTTACTGAAGCAAAGTACAAAAGGTTAAAGAGTAGTTACAAAAGCAGCACATTGCAAGCCTCTTGTGGCTGGGCTGCGGGCAGATCACATGCCACACACCTGCAAATGGAGAGACCTGTGACTAGTGGTGGTTGATCCTTGCTTCAGCAAGCACACAGACAGACTAGGCTTCTCTTCCTGAAGAAAACAGAACTGGGCAGGAGCCCAGCTTAAACGAAGGAATCCCCAGGACATGTGCTCGTGGTTTTTCCATTGCGCCCTCACCTGTGACCACTTGAAGCACTAGTGAGCACACAGGAACAGCTCAGCTGCTTAAGCAGCTTAACAACAGACCTTCACCAAATTACTTGCTGATTGCAATTCCAACACAGGGGAATGGGTTGTGGCCATTGGTGGCATTCTAAGGGTCAACCTACATGTTACAATTTATCACATGTATTGTTTGACATTGACACAGCTGTGCCAGCTGTGAGGGGCAACTCCTTTCCGCAAATACATGGGTCCTCAATTCAGATAAGGGCTGTGGTGCAGAGGAGAAGGGGCTTCAGCCTCCCCCTTGCCATTTCCCTGAGCTAAAATGGCCAAGGTACAGCTCTTGTCTTTGAAGAGAATACGGGCATGCATTTGGCTATATCTGAGCCCAAAAAAAAAGCTGAAAAATATTTTTACAGCCAAATGTACATTTGAGTAGCTTTTTGGCTATCAGAAATAGCTGAGGCCAACAAAAATCCCCAAAATATCTTCTGGGGGAACTTGCAGCTTGAGCAAGGAATTTAAAGGGTCTGTGAACCCTTTAAACACCTTTAGACTGAATGTTCACCTTGGAGAGGGCGCATAAAAGGAGGGGGTGGCTGTGTGTGTGTGCTACAAAGCTGAGATAGATCCAGAGTGAACTTCCTCCAGTTCATTTTCCACCCTGGGTGTTCTTTTTTGGGGGGTGCGGGAAGGAGCAGGAGCATTATGTAATTGTCTGCTTGATAGACACACACAGCTTAAATATAGCAACATCACGCTTTGACATCTGAAAGAATTCAGACTCCCTGCAATCCAGGGCACCACTTTAGCATGTTTCTGTGACAATACCTGTGTATTTGTGGCAGATGAATAAAAGGTCACTGCATGAAAGCGGAAGGAGCAGGGCGTACAGCAGATAAAAAAATCCCAAGCAATCATGGCCATTTGTAGGAGAGGCCAATCTATTGCTGGTGGTCTCTGATTTATTTAAAGTGGAACAGGTCACTTGGAAGAAGAGGCAAAACCCTTTTAAGAGGGCCCATAATTGCGAGCTGAATTCTGTAGGTTTTGCGTTCTTCTTGCCATCCAAGATTAGAGCTGTGTTGACAAAGGATCAGCCACCAACCTGTATTGTTTCCCCAAGACAAATCCCTCTTCATCCTCCCACACTGATTGATTCATTCATTTAGAAAATGTACCTGCCGCCTTTCCCAGGGACAACAGGGTGGGTGATTGATTGATTGATTAGATTTATAACCCTGCCGCTCCCGGAACGGCTCATGGCGGGTTACAATAATTCATTGAAAATCCCCAATAAAATCCCATGTAAAACCAGCAACCTACAAAATAACCAATGACCAATGTTAACCGTCCCCCTCCTCCTCCCGGTCCACCAGATAGCAACCATTGTGAGGGTGGAAGTTCACCTGATGGAGTGGCATCGCCTGAGGGGGGCTTCCAATCTTACTTTCCTGGCCTCAACCAAAGACCTGGCGGAAGAACTCCATCTTGAAAGCCCTGCAGAACTGTGATAGTTCCATCAGCACCCTCAGTTCTCTTGGGAGCTCATTCCACCAGGTTGGGTCCAAGACCGAAAATGCATGGGAAGGGCCTATTTGCAGGTAGGGATTTAGGGGGAGTTGCAGGGCCAGTTTGTGCAAGTGCAAAGCATGAAGATTGAAGGCTTTCCCCGCCTCAGCGTTTTCTAGATTTCAGTTCTCCCGTCCTCCCAGTTACTATTTTCAGGGGGGGGGAAAACTCCATACAGGTAGCATAAAAAGCATCTCTGCTTAGCCGCCCCCCCCCCCCGAAAAGTGAGAAATTTGTTCATGGTTTTTCTCTGCAATGTGTAAAATAAAACACAATCTGGGATTTAGCAATTTCAATTTTTTTTTTTAAGGAGAGTTAGTGGCTCTAGCAAATTAATGTTAATAGGCACAGTGTTTAATCAGTCCTGATAACCGCATTCATTTGCTACTTTCCTGTTTTGAAGCATTTAGACTTGCTTTAGTTTTATTAATGTATTTCTTTTATCTTCCATCTGAATTGTGTTCAGTATGTAAAGTGACCAAAAGGTGATTAATGATGAATAGATTAAGATGGGACAGGGTGTTTGAAAAATGGCTTAAGTACTAGATGTAAGTCACTGGCTATGGTCCCAAATGCAAATTCTGGTTAAGTTAATGACTGGAAAATCATGATGGCTTTAGCGTATGAGCTCCTGAATTATTTAGACTGCCTTTATAAACAATAAATAATTAGCATTTTACATGGGGGGGCTAGTTAATATGCTACCCGTGCAATTATTTCTATAGGCAATATAGAGTTGGGAATCAAGAACCAGCAAGAAGCTAATTTTTGCTTATATATACAAATTGTCAGGATGTCTTGCCTTTACAAGCAACAGTTTCCTCTTTCAAGTTGCATCTCATCGCCAATGAAGAATGGTGCTTTGGAAGGTTATAGGGTCACGCTTTCCTTTTAGGAGATATAGGGGGAAGGGAGGGGGCTGTTACCGACATATAGAGTTACACATCGTCATTGTAGATGCACATTTACACAACCCTTCTGTTTTTTGGGAAACGTTATGAGATATATGAACGTTGCTTGCAGAACAGGGGGTCTGCCTAGTTGGATTCTGTTCCAAAAAGCAGTTCAGAGAGGAGACTTAAAAAAAAAAAAGTGAACCCGAACGGAACATGAACCTCAAACCTTTTGGTTCCTTTGAATCTAAATGGAGTGCCTAAATTAACAAAGGGGGGGGGGGGTTCAGTTTCCATTTAGGTTCCAAGGAACCGAAAGATTTTAAATTTGGATTCAGATTGACTTCCAGGTGCAAAACTGTTTCCGGCAGAGTATACATTACCTCCAAGCCAATATTTTCCAAATTCTTCCATCCTGAATGGTTTCATTTGTTCTGAATTTGGCTATTTCACAACATTTTAGTCAACTATTTTACACTGATGATGATCTGCCTTAGGCTATTGTGTTTAGTATATAGCGTCTCCAACTGATTGTAATATCTCCTGATATGTCTACTGGGCCAATTCCCTTCTTGTCTTAGGGGAGAGGCGATGCTTACTTTAATCATATTCCTTTCCGTGGTTTCCATTCTCTACTTTCTAATATTGTGTTGTAAATCCATTTGCATTGTATACCTGTGTTGCGCAATTGTAGAATGCAAGTCATTAAGTAGGAGAGTTACACCCTTCTATGCCCATTGACTGCAACGTACTTAAAAAGATGCATCTCCACTTACGATGGCACAGTTTTATATACTATATACGTATACTGTATATAATGGTGATATGGATGCACAAGCAATATCGAAACACACCTACGTTTAGTGGGGAACATATATTGTGAAGACACCAGAACCGGCACAAATAATGAAGTTGATTTGTGTAACAAAAATGAAACTGTCCAATATAAGAATTTGTAGGCCATAATGTCAGGAATGAGAAATGCAACGTCATCCTTGTTTTTGACAAGAGATGTGGCGAATATACTATTGGTATGGTTCCTCAGAAGAGCCTCTTGAAGAGCCTCTTGTGGCGCAGAGTGGTAAGGCAGCCATCTGAAAGCTTTGCCCATAAGGCTGGGAGTTCAATCCCAGCAGCCGGGTCAAGGTTGACTCAGCCTTCCATCCTTCCGAGGTCGGTAAAATGAGTACCCAGCTTGCTGCTGGGGGGTAAACGGTCATGACTGGGGAAGGCACTGGCAAACCACCCCGTATTGAGTCTGCCATGAAAACGCTAGAGGGCGTCACCCCAAGGGTCAGACATGACTCGGTGCTTGCACAGGGGATACCTTTACCTTTACCTTTTATGGTTCCTCAATGGACAACATTAGACATTTTCCTCAGCAAAGTATATACTAATTTTCAGCGGCTTGACCTACTTTAACACCACCAACCAAATACATAACAAGGAAAAATTTACCGTACAAAATTCATGGTGGGGGGGGGCAGAGGGAAGGGGGGCAGAGGGAAGGGGGGCAGAGGGAAGGGGGAGATCTCCTCAGGATGATGTACCATGAGAACTGCACCATTCTGTGGTATACCGAATTAGATGGTGCCCTGAAGTGATACAATTTTGGACTAATTTTTTTTCAGATTTGAGGGGCTATTTCTCCCTATACAAGTTTCCAGTTAATGGGATAAACCTTTCTCTCTGGTGTTATGTGAAAGAAAGTTATAAAAAACAAACAAACACGTGTCAGACATTCAGAATAGTTCATAAGTATTTGAAAGGTTGTCACTTGGAGGAGGGCAGGATACTGTTTCTGTTGGCTGCAGAGGAGAGGACACGCAGTAATGGGTTTAAACTTCAAGTACAACGATATAGGCTAGATATGAGGAAAACTTTTTCACAGTCAGAGTAGTTCAGCAGTGGAATAGGCTGCCTAAGGAGGTGGTGAGCTCCCCCTCACTGGCAGTCTTCAAGCAAAGGTTGGAGACACACTTTTCTTGGATGCTTAGGGCTGATCCTGCGTTGAGCAGGGGGTTGGTCTAGATGGCCTGTATGGCCCCTTCCAACTCTATGATTCTATAACTCTACCACACTGCCTTTGGTACCCTGTGTAATTCAGTTCTGAGGTCACAATTTGTACTGCTCCTGCGCTCAAAAGTGGTGGTTTTCTGTGAGGCTCAGCTGCTGTTGTTATAAAATACAGGACGATGCTTATCAAAATAAGGAATGTTTATGGAAGTTCTACCTCACATTTACACCCCAAGCTAATATATGTCCCGAAATGACAAATCCAATTGGATAGATGTCCTATCATGATAACTTGGAAGAGATCCATTTAATTATAGCTCACATTAAACAAGAGATTGCTAACCATATAGTAAAGCCTGTTCTTCTTTTTTTTTTTCTCCCCCTTTCCCTCAGCCACGGACATAAACCATATGTTTTACACGCAGCTTAAAAACAGGGGCAGCCTTGCCACTTCCCTCTGCAGAAGGCCACACTGCCTCAAGCAGATATGCGAGGCAGGGTCCCCAACAGTACTTAACACTGCCGAAAAAGCCAGCCTTCAAGGTTTCTCTTATTTAAAAAAAAAACACACACACACACACAAAAGAAAAGAGAAATATAGTTGCATTGATTGTTAAATCCTAACGCTTGTTACTCACTGCCCGCACATGGAACATCGTCCCTTTTGTAACAGTGAGGAGAGCTGGTATTTATCTGGGTTCAGAGCTAGTTCAACCCCACACTTGACAAATTATTTGTGGAATTGTGGAATTCACAGTCACTTAAATAAGAATCTGTCAACACAAGGCTGTGCTTTGTTGCAGTGGGTCTCCCAGTTTTTTTCCCCCAGCATTCAAAGAATGATGGATGGGAGGTAATGCAAATTCACTAGCATTTTATATGCTGGTGCCTTCTCCACAGACAGAAAACATAGCTCAGGATCATCTTGTAAAATGCCTTAACTGTAAAGGCCTGGCTCGACACTAGAGGAGCCTTTTTTAAAAAAATGGTGTGTTGGAACAAGGAAAAGAAGATTCAGATATTTCCCTCACGTTTCGTGCTTCGTCGGAGCAGGTGTCTGCTTGGGATTTCTCCCCGGCTAACCGGGACATATGCTTATCTGCTCTTGGTAATTAAAAGAACTTGATAAATAACATTATTGGGTTTTATGGCAAGTTAAAAGTTAATGCTGCTTAACGGGATATTAAATACAAATAGCTCAAACAGCAGAAAATGTTGTCTCTTCAGTGACTTTGTCTGCATTTTAAGTAAATTGGGGAGAGCTCCAGGATGGCGAATTTACAAGGAGGATGAAATTCAGCTTTGGGTTAAATTACTAAGTCACAAGGAAGAGTTAAAGAGGCACCCTCAGAACTTAAGGCCACAGGAATAGCCTTAGTCTGAATTCATACACAAGACTTAGGGGCCTTCAGCATTTTCTCCACCTTTGGGGAATTCCATTTGAAAATCAAAGGTGGCTCTCAGTGTGCTTATTTCAGCTTTTGGATTCAGTGTTGACCATGCAGGAGAGCTGAATACACAATTACATTCCAGGTTTTCAGCGATTGCTGGCAGGGGCTCATGGGAATTGTAGTCCATGGACATCTGGAGGACCACAGGTTGACTACCCCTGCTTTACAGCACACATGTCATTTTGCGTTATTACCTAAAGAACTGAAGCACAAGAAGAGTTGGTCTTTGTATCCCACTTTTCACTATAAGGAGTCTCAAAGCAGCTTACCACCAACTTCACTTCCTCTCCCTACAACTGACGCCCTGTGAGGTAAGTTAAGTTGAGAGAGCTCTAGCAGAACTGCTCTGAGAGAACAGTTGTAAGATAACTGAAACTGGCCCAAAGTCATCCCCCCCCCCCGGCTGCGTGTGGAGGACTGGGGAATCAAACCCATTTCTCCAGATTAGAGGCTGCCATAGATGACCACTACATGCTGGTTCTGAAATAACCCTGGAAATGTTTTGGTGGAGCCAAGCCTTTATCTGGAATCATTTCCTGCTACTCTCGACATGCGGCTTGTGGTGGGTTACAAAATTGATGCTCAATTACAATAAAACCCCCGAATAAAACCCCATTAAAGCAACATACAACAATATACTTATCCGTCTGTCTGGCACTGTGGTAATTGGTAAAGGATTTGGAAGTACTGTGAATTTTTAACAAAGATTGCAGACAGATTTACAGTAGAAGATACATTATCTTTTGAGCCCTATCTAAAAAAAATATATAAAGAAATCCTCTTAATTAGCCAAAAAAGAGAAATAGCCCCCAACAGCACATGGTTTACAACACATCCGGTTGGTAACATTAAAAAAGTACGTAATATTTTGAAATCTCTGGCTAATTATTCCTAATATTTCACGATAATATATGTACAGAGTCTCTCTTTTTCTTGGATGGGTTCCTGTTTCGGTCTAAATGCATTTTCTCTTTGGCATCCTTTCCAGTTTGCAGAATTTCTCCAATTGCCTGCATCTCTTGCCAAGGTGTTTGTGGAACATATTTTGACAGCTTTCTCGCTAAATTTGTGACTACTTGTTTCTGGAATAGATACCAAATTGCAAATGTGATATGTGCTGGATGTTGTTCAGCAATGTCACAATTGTGTAATGCCACTGAGGGTTTTTTTTTCCTATTAGTGATACTGCTGCATGATGCAGGATGTAGCTTTTCTGTTTTGCCTATTTCTTCAGCCAGCGAGCCTTTGAAAACAAGGGTATGGGGCCTAACTGCTTGTAGCAGATCTGATGTACATGATATATTTCTGGTAAGGACTTGAAGGAGGAGCGTGTTTCATGGCTTAAGTACCACTCATCTTAACACCCACTCAGGATGGTTGTCCCGCCCCTGAGTGCCTCCTCCTCCTCCAACCGGCTTGCCTGTCAGTCCAGCAGCCAATCACCTTCCATCCCCCATCTTTGACCACTCCCTCTTTATTCCACTTCGCTCAGAGGCTCAGAGGCAGCAGATACCTGCTGCATGAAAGCTGCCCCTGCCAGTCAGTTCCCTAGCCAGAGGCCTCCAGCCTGCAGCCTTTCCAGGTCCAGGGGAGAGAGAAAGGCGATCCAGAGAGTTCTCCCACCCCACCCAATCTAGTGCCCGTTGTACTCCTGAATGCAACATGCTTGGCCCCTAGGTAAAGGTAAAGGTATCCCCTGTGCAAGCAGCGAGTCATGTCTGACCCTTGGGGTGACGCCCTCTAGCATTTTCATGGCAGCTTGTATATAAAACTCAGATGGCTTTCAGTTCATTCCACAGCGCTGAGAGCCAGCTTGGTGTAGGGCAGGCTTTATCAACCAGGGTTTTGTGAAACCCTGGGGTTTCTTGATGGCCTTGGAAGGATTTCCCAGACGGGTGGGTGTTAATTAATTTCAATGTATTATTAATGTGTTAAACATTTATTGGGTGTTATGGCCATATATGGCCATGTCGACTTATCCTCCCTTCCCAAAGTGGCCAATGAAGGGCCTGGGGGGGGGGGTGGGAAGGGGAGGGGCCCCAGGTGGGCGTGTCCACAGCTCTGCTTCCCAACCATATTCTACATGATACACTTCTGGGGTTTCTCAAAGCTTGAAGAATGTTTGCATGCACAGAGTGGAGTGGTTTATAAAACGAGGAGGGGTATTAGCTGATGAGAAAAAAAGAGAGATTATTTTGAGCCTGTCAGTGGGGTCGAAGTAACTAGACTCCAGAATGGCTAATCATATGCAAGGGCAACTTTATATATATATATAAAGAAATCATTGCAATGATATGATAAAAAAACAGGGCCTCCTCTCCCATCAGGGATGGGAAGTGTTTGTGAGTGGCTTTATTTATTGTGGCATATAGAAGGGGAAACCACCCTCCTTACTTTTCCCTTAGGCAACTTTCTCATAAAGCTCATCCTACAAAGTACACTCCAGTTCTGGAAATCAGCAAAAGCATCGCTTGAGCCTTTCTGCTTGAGCCTTTCGCATTGGAAATCCAATCCATGCCACAACCAAACTGTTTCTTTTCAAAGCATACAAGAAGCAGAAAGAGAGACTAGGTGGAGACTAGGTGGTCTTTGTTGGAAAACTAGACCAAACAGGTAAACTGTGTGAGAAGACATCTTTTTAAAACCAGAGGCTTAGCTTTGTGCAATTTAAGAATGCTCACCTCTGACTTCATGGCTTTCTTCTACCAGATTTTAAAGGGCAGACCTCAGATGTGTCAGGACAGCAAAAGGCATCCTAAGTACATGTAGATGAGGATGGCTTCAACATTTTCATCCGTATTGTTTCAAACAGAACACCTCCAATGCAATTTCACTTCCGCTCAGCGTCTATCAACCCAGCTCTTTCTTTTTATGCTGTGTGCTGGAATCCGGTGACACCTTAAAGACTACCTGAATTTATTCCAGCATAACCTCTCAGGAGTCAGAGCTCACCTCCTCAAATGCCAGGAAGAGTTCATCATTTAGGCACGGGCATTTATAATCAAAGCTGCAAACAGCAGAAGGGTTGGGGGAGGGAGAGATGTCACAGAGAAGGGCAGGCTTACAAAAATATCCAGTCGAAAAGGGCATTTGACAACCAGGAGTCTATGAGAGCCGCTCCCATTCCCTTCACTTGCACCACAGTTTGGCCACAATCCCAAGTATTTGCTTGCATGTGTGTAAAAGACGTCTTGGGATTAAATGCCGGTGCAAGAACTCACTTGGAAGTAACAAATTGCTCACTTCTGACATGCCATTGATGAGAAACGATACGCATGCAGGTGGGAAGCAGTCTAAAACCTGCCTGATCAGTTAGCCCCATTGCAATGAGACTATTAATTCTTCACAGTCTATATGGATCTTCGCTGTAATTGTAACAATGCATACGAACACAAACCCTTTCTCTTTATTAGCTCTGCAGAGTGTTTATAATGTATGTCTTTAGCTAAGAGAGAGAGAGCACCCCCACCATAACCTTACAGTGAAGAGATTATTGCTGTTGTGGTTCGTCTGTCTTTCTCACTAAGACCATTTCCGCACTGGGAACTTCACTGCCCTGGCTCCCGTGTGGGAGCACAAACCCAGAGCAGATGAGGTGTATTGGGGCGAAATGCTCCCCTGTGCTGGAGCAGGAAGAGGCAGGGCAACCATCTCAAACTCTAGCCAGAAGCCTTCTGCAAAGCCTCTGGTGCAGAAATGGTCTAGGTCAGGGGTAGTCCACCTGTGGTCCTCAAGATGTCCATGGACTACAGCAAATGCTGGCAGGGACGCAAGGAAATTGTAGTCCCTGGACATCTGGAGGACCACAGGTTGACTATCCCTGGTCTAGGTCACATCAGTGTAGGAAGTTTTGGGTGGGAGTGGAAAGTGCCACCAAGTCACAGCTGGTCTATGGTGTTTTCAAGGAGGGCTTCAAAGCAAGAACTGTTCAGAACTAGGGTTGTGCGATTCGGCTGGTTCGGCGGCCGTTCCCTCCGGGCGCAGCCAGCGCCGCACCGCAGGGGGGGGGAGGGCGGTGCCGGCAGCGGCGTGACAGCGGGCGCAACCACGCAGGCGTGGCGCAACCAGCCTGCGTGGTTGCACCCGCTGTCACGCCGCTGCCGGCACCGCCCTCCCCCCCGCGCGGAGTGGTGCTGGCTGCGCCCGGAGGGAACGGCCGCCGAAGCGGCCGAATCGCACAACCCTATTCAGAACTGGTTGCTCCCTGTCTGTCTCTGCATAGCAACTGGACTCCCTTGACAGTCCCCCTTCCAAGCAGTAGGCAGGGCTGACCCTGCTTAACTTCCAAGAGCTAGCCTAGGCCATACAGTTTGCCCCTAGTAAAAGTCACTTCCTGAGCGGAACCATTAAATCACAGCTTTGATCCTACACGAAGGTCCTCTTGGGCAATTCAGTTTTTCCACATTTTGTCAAATTTGAGAAGCATGGCTGTACAAGGTATGCAAAACAGTTCTGCAATGGTTATCATCTGTGGCTACTAATACCAGAGATGAATACTCAGGAAGGCCTCAACCTCTCTGCCTTTCTAGTTGGGGCGACTCGTTGATGTTTCCAACAGGACGTTAGACCAGATGGACTACTGATCTTATCCTGCAGAACTCTCCTTATGTCCTGATTTCCATTGCTGCATCACCTTTTGGACATGATATCAAAATGCACTTGCTATCAAAGGTAGCAAAGGCACGAAAACCTATATGGAAATAAAGCAGAAAGAGGAAGGTGTAAGCAAACCCCTTGGGGTCCCCTTGGCGCCCATCAGAGCCAGAAAAATGCCACTGCAGAAGGCTGTCTGGGTTTGACAAACACTTAGCTGTTTTTGTGTGCTTAGTACACAGTGGAAACGCCGAGAAATGCATTTCACGTGACTTGGCGGCACCGCTAGCTGATAATCACTGGAGCATTAAAACAAGAGAATCTGTGCGTATCCAACATGTTGTGGCAGGATAAACTGAAGTGAACAAGTACGAACTACTGCATTTTTTTTTTTAAGGAAAGAAGATAGCTTTCCGTTTCTTGTTTGCACTGATTCACTTTAACACGTTGCTTTTAGTCAGTCTCTGCAACAGCAGGCAGGGAAAAAAAATATATAGTTTGGAGAAAGTCTAAACAGACAGAGGGTTAAAAGGAGAAAAAAAAAGTTCGGTTTGTTTCCTGTTTTAGAGGTTGTACAAGGATAGCTGGGCTTTCTTTCCTTAAAAGAAGAGTTTCAGTTTAATTATGCAGCACTAAAAAATTGAAATTAAACTGAATTTGCAATGGAAACTGCCCTCTTTAGTTAACTGTCAAATTTACTGTGGTGTTGTAAAACACAGGCTTCTGGTATTTTTATGATATGCTTTGTGAAGAGAACGTATCTTTGAGGGTGGGTGGGTGGAGAAAAGTGATAACCCTTGAATGATGCCATCAAATTCAAGCCCTCTAAAGCTTCTGTTGCCCCTCTGTCATGCGTTCATCCAAACATATGCGCACAGACATCATGTTGTTAAAATTGAATTTGGGCCTGGGTATGTGAGAGCCTCTTCTGGCGCAGGGTGGTAAAGCAGCTGACATGCTGTCTGAAGCTCTGACCATGAGGCTGGGAGTTCGATCCCAGCAGCCGGCTCAAGGTTGACTCAGCCTTCCATCCTTCCGAGGTCGGTAAAATGAGTACCCAGCTTGCTTGCTGGGGGGTAAACGGTAATGACTGGGGAAGGCACTGTCAAACCACCCCGTATTGAGTCTGCCATGAAAACGCTAGAGGGCGTCACCCCAAGGGTCAGACACGATTCGGTGCTTGCACAGGGGATACCTTTACCTTTGCCTTTAAATAAAGAAAACAAAAACAAATTTGGGATACTGGTCTTGGCCATCACCTATACAACGCCAACAATGTATGACTGCACCGAATCAAATGTTAAAAGTTCATTAACTCAGTGAGTATTCCCCAAAGAGAACAAACAAGGTAGGTGATCCCCCGTGGAGCCTGGGCAGTGAAAGGGCTGTAATTTCATAATCAAAGATCTTCGATATATATCATAATTGGGTTTATCTGGTACGGTGTCTGGTTCTCAATAAGAAACGATGTAGTGTAATCTAATGTAAAGAGTGATCATAATAAGGTATATGGTCTAATACATCTGTGCCACTCTTCCCCTTCTACTTTTTAAAGGTGTGATGTACGGATGCTTTTTATATATAGCACATCTCAAAAGCCAGCGTCTGTCGCCCACCCTTTCTCTCTAAGTCTCCGGGTGTTTTTAGCATTGTGTCAATAAAAGGAAGGGGATTTATGGGGTAGTGCTTTTTAATTCATTCAGTTCTCGATTCGTTGCAAGGTTAATGTCATCAGGCCACCTCTTCTTGTTGGAACAAATAAAAATAACATGTTGGTAACAACGCGGACTCTTGGCACCCGTCGAGCACGGACAACATTTAATTATTTTGTGTTTTATACGGGTGAGGGGAATGGCGTAGTAGGCATTTTGAAAATGCCTGGGCCCTGTACTGTCGATGCGGCAGAGAGCAGAGCGGTGGAAAGGACTGCACCCCTGATTACTGTCAATGGGAGGTCCCATTTCTGAGTGCTCCGATACAGGACCCAAGTTCTAGTTACCACTTGGTCAGGAAGGTCAGTGGGTGGCCTTGGGACAATCGCTGTCTCTCAGTCTAGCAAGGGTGGGTCATTTGCTTGTGGCCTGGCAAGCTTCTCGCTGCGGGGGGGGTGGGGCTGAGGAGAGGGAGCTGTGGCCCGGTGCCGAAGCTTTCGTGGCCCAGCACCGGGCTGCAGACCAGGGGTTAGGGACCACTGCTTTAGGGCAATCCTGCAATGAGCAGAGGTTTGGACTAGATGGCCTGTCTGGGAGGTTGGAAACCTCCAGGCCTACTGACGATCAGGTGTTCTGTTCTGTCCAAAATCCCAACATAAAATCAGTCAATGGGATAAAAATGTCCTTGCCGCTTGGTAAGACGACATCAACAGCTAAAACGATACAAGGACTAAGACGCCATGCAGACTGTACAAATTAAAACTCCAGCCTCCCAAGGTTACAGACTCTGCAGCTTTAAACTTTGAAGCACAAAGATAGCCCATCCCTGTGTGGGGTAGACCTTTTTGCCTCCGTAATCTAGGAAGTCAGCCTAACAACCTCAGCTGTGACTTGCTTTGTCATGTCATATTCAAGACTCTGCTTTGAAAGGGGGAAAGCGCACGGCTTTTGGGAAAGAGAAGGCTCTGCGGGGAAGCCGGCGCATCTGCATGAGTCCTTGGGTATCAGCAGTGCGCTGCACCTGCAAGCAGACAAATTTGCAAAGCTGCACATCACCTCTATGACAGCCGCAGCAAAAAAAAATTAATTAGAAGGATGCTGAATTATGTGTGAGGACTGGATATTTTTGAAGTGACAAGTGAATCCTGTTCTTGTGAGGATTCTTTTTAGCTTTAAAACTGAGCTGGTCGCAACGTTTGGGAGGAGATGGCTTTGAAGCCCAAAGAGTGGGCTTCACAGGACCATGGAGAGCACATGTGGTGGTGATGGGCTAGATGTCACAGACAGGGCTTCCTTTTCTCCTTGCCCGAGCCATAGATCTCCCAAAAGCACTGTGTGCTGCACAGTGATATAAATATAGAGATCCTCTGAAATCCATATTGAACTGAGGTTGTCCCAGGTGGGTTATAGGAGAGCCACAGTGATAGAATGCTGTGAGGATTTGGGCTTCAGCATGTTAAAGTTTTCTCACCCTCCATTTTATCTTCGGAACAGGATGGGTTGAGGATAGCAAGACAGGGTAGGTTGAGGGAGGGCAATTAGCTTAGAAGCAGGGTCGTCAAACTGCGGCCCTCCAGATGTCCATGGACTACAATTCCCAGGAGCCCCTTCCAGCGAACGCTGGCAGGGGGGCTCCTGGGAATTGTAGTCCATGGACATCTGGAGGGCCGCAGTTTGACTACCCCTGGCTTAGAGTCACCCAGAGAGCTTCCGCAGCAAAGGGTCATTTGAACCTGGGTCTCCAGAGCCTAGTACGACCCCCTAACGACAAACATGCTAGCAATGAAGTTCTTTCAATTAGATTTCAAAGAAAGATGTCTCTCTTTTCCCCCCACTGGCTGAATCACTTGAGATTACTGGAGAAGACAGAGAGAGATGTGTCTGCTGTCTAGTGAGTATTATTTGGGCTGAAAGCTTACACATACTGAGAAGTTCTCCTGGGGGCCTTTGGCATACTAATCCTTGTTTTGTTTCCATGATGGTGTTTAATACTAATAGGGCTTATATTGATTTGTTTTTTAAGTTAACAATTTGTACAACATTCTGTCATAATTAAACTGATGGCAAGTTGTTTTGCGATGCAAACATCTTTCTTCCTGTCTCTCGTTCTCTCTGGGTGAAATAATATTTTTGCCGCTGTCAAACGGTGGAAAGGCCAAAATGCTCAGTTCCGGGGAATGACAGCCCCCCATCTTTAACCCTATCTGGTCTCATGGATAGGCAGGTTGTTGCTGGGCCTTTCTCACCCATGGATGTTTGACTGGCTCATGTTGGGACACTCTGCCAGGTGAAATTTATTTGACTGGCAAGCAGCGACTGATCAATGAAGATGCGACTCCTGCTAGCAGTAAAATGGCCACAGCCTTTATTGCCACCCTCAACGGAGGGTTGTCCCCCCCCCCCAAGACCAGGGAAGAGCCAGTTTGGTGACCGTAAGCTGCTTTGAGCCTTCTTCAGGTAGAGAAAAGCAGCATATAAGAACCAACTCTTCTTCTTCTTCTTCTTCTGAAACCTGAACACCACCAGCCGTCCGGCTGCTAAGATGTTATGCTTCCGTGATGCTCAGGGCCCCAACCTCACTCCCAGCTGGGACTCCCTACCAACTGTATGCAGCCAGGACTCCCTACCAAAAGGTTCCTTACCAGTCAAGAACCACAGCTGTGACAACAATAATAATCCATAACCATGTAACAAATAATAAACTAGGGTGGGAGGGAGGTTTGCTGTCCGGGCGGCTGAGACACAGAAAGGACCTCGTGCGCTGCCTTAAATAGGCATGCCAATGGCCCCCTCTATGTGGCATGGGCCACTAGGCTCCCGCCCACCCAGCAGGATGCTGTTTTTTCCTCAGCGCCGCCGCGGTGTCAAAGGGTGGCCGTGGTAAGTCCCAGGCTTCTTTGCAACATTCTGAAGTGGTATGTATTAGAATAAAACAATCTAAACCAGGGGTAGTCAAACTGCGACCCTCCAGATGTCCATGGACTACAATTCCCAGGAGCCCCCTGCCAGCATTTGCTGGCAGGGGGCTCCTGGGAATTGTAGTCCATGGACATCTGGAGGGCCGCAGTTTGACTACCCCTGATCTAAACCATGAAGGGCAATACAACAGTATGCAGTATATTGACAGTTAAATGATATAGCGACAGTACTGGAAAACTGAAATGCTTTGGGGCCTTTGGGGAAAAGGCCTTGCTTTATGG
The DNA here is from genome assembly GCF_049243985.1 of Paroedura picta. Classification (NCBI taxonomy): domain Eukaryota; kingdom Metazoa; phylum Chordata; class Lepidosauria; order Squamata; family Gekkonidae; genus Paroedura; species Paroedura picta. The sequence continues at coordinate 31,751,041 of NC_135382.1, forward strand.
GGCTTCTCCTTTGAGAACTTGGAGCAGATTCTCACTAGCTGACCTCCGATCCCTGGCAGGTTCATCAAGGAACGTGGCATTTGCTCTGCAGCTCACAAACAGCCATGAGGAGACCCACTGGAAAAGACGACAATGCTAGGAAAAGCTGAAGGTGGTAGACAAAGAAGTGACTGTAGACGCCTCATTAACTCTGGAGGCTCAGGTCAAAAGAGTAGCTGGCCAGGCACTTTAGCATCTTCACCAAACTCGGCTACTAGCACCCTACCTGTCTCCTGAACACCTGGCCACAGTGATCCATGCGACAGTCACCTCCAGAATAGATTTCTGTAACTCGTTCTATGCAGGCCTGCCCTTGGGCTTGATCCGAAAATTACAGCTGGTCCAAAATGCAGCTGCTACGGTCCTCACTGGAACGCCGTGGAGGGCCCATGTCCAGCCTGTGCTGAGACAGCTGCATCGGTTGGCAGTTCTGTCCTGGATCCAGTTCAAGGTTTTCGTTCAAAAGATTAAAACTAAAACGAAGACCTTCAAACAACTGATCCTACTCAGATGGAAACCGGAAGTCATGACTAAATTATCTAAGTCAATAATTTATCCTATCCTAGTCCCGTCCCTGCTTGTCTGCAGAGATAGATGAGATTGTCTTGCACCATGCTGCCTGCTTACCCTCCACAGGAGGAGCAAGGGTAGGCTAAAAACGAACGGAAGTGTAGCGGTTAAGAACAGCAGCCTCTAATCTGGCAAACTGGGTTTGATTCCCCGCTCCTCCACACGCAGCCAGCTGGGTGACTTTGGGCTAGTCTCACTCCTGTTAGAGCTGCTCTCACAGAGCAGTTCTCTCAGAGCTCTCTCAGACCCACCTACCTCACAGGGTAAGAGAGAGGAAGGGAAGGGGATTGTAAACCACTTTGAATCTCCTTTCGGTTGTGAAAAGTGGGGTATAAAAACCAACTCTTCTTCTGAATGCTTAGTGGGTTGATTTCTGCTGGGATTTTTTGTGTGTGGTATTAATTAAAAAATACTAAGCCGAAACTGACCGGTTCTCAGAAGGATTGTAATTATTCAGGAAAGAGAATAGTCTGATTTCTTCCTCCTCAGTTCTGCCCTCTGACCCGAAAACGTCTGCTGAGGGACCTGGTTCTGTTTTCTTTTTTTTTTGAAAATCCATTAAGAAGAAACATTAACTGGTTAATCAGAACAATTAATTCATCTCATACCAGATTAAATATAGCCATTTTAAATCAGGTTTTAATAGAAACTGACCCAGGCAATAGGGTACTCATAGCTGAAGGAATTTCCCTAAGTCATCTTTGATTAATTAGGTCAAGAGATACCGGAGCTGTTGTTAAATACTCTCAAAATAGCACCTATAGTGAGCGATTATAGTATTATTTGTTGGATTGACCCTTTAGGCTCCAGAAAATTCATAAACTAACAAACCTTTGGCTCTGTTTTGAATTGGCAGCCCTTTGCAGACTTACTTAGGAAGTAATCCCCAATGAGTTCTGTGAAACTTAAGTTTGAGGAGAGGAAGCTCTGTGAAATTTGCCACTGAATAAAAGAGCTATGAAAATGGAAACAAGTAGGTTTCCAAGCTCACTGACATTTAAGCATTAGGATAAGACATTTCTTTTCACCCAGACTTCTCACTGAGTGGTTCCGTCTTTTTTAAAGCTGTTTTTAATTCCTGTTTATTTTATTTTCATTTATACCCCACCTTCCTCCTTAATGACAACCCAAGGTGACTTGACGTCATTCTTTCTCCCCCCCCCCAATTTTATCCACACAACAACCTTGTGAGGTAGAGTAGACTGAGAAAGTATGACTGTCCCAAAGTCACCCAAGGAGCTTCCATGGCAAAACTGGGGATTTGAACTCGGATCTTCCAGATATTAGCCCAATGCTTTTAAAACATTTTAGGAAACATTACATTTCATTTTAGGCTGCTGGATGTCGTTTTATGCTGTTTTTATGCCTTTGACTTGTTTTTCTGGCCCGGTTTAATATTGATAATTCTTGTTTTTGTGATTGTCTTGTTTTGTTAATAATTTACTGCTTCAGGCAGTTTCTGGGAGAGGCGGTCTGTACATTTTCTAAATAAATAACATTATTTCTATATCATTTATTTGACCGGACATACGTCTCCAAAAAGCTGCTGTGTAGGACTTGATGGAGACAGAACTTTGCCCTTTTATCCGGTACAGAGGTGCACTGCTTTGGCACATGGAGGTTTAACGTTTCATCGATTTTGGCTCATCAAGCAAACTGCAGGCCTGCCTTTTCTCCTGTATCCCTCTTGCTGACCAGCGAGCATGTCAACAAGCGTGACTGAACAGTGTTTTTCCTTGGAAATTTGGCAAAAAGGCCACTGTTAATCGGAACAGCACAAAGCCAAAATCCCCTTGAACCTCCAAAGCCACCTCCTGCCAGGTGCTTGCTTGCAAAGCTCCCTTTCAGTTTTTGGCACCTCTCAGTTTATAAGAAGTAAATGGCATTCTGTTCTATTCTACTTTGCGGAGTAATAAATTGTAACGTTCAACATTAACCGGTCAGGCTTCAGTGATAACCAAAGTTCAACAGGCTGGCTGGCGCTCTGATCAATACGGCTTTCTATTTATAGTATTGTTACAAATTGAAGTTTTATTTAAATGAGACAATGCTAAGAAGCATATGGTTGCGATCGATACGCTAAAACACAGCAAAGGATTTTAATTCATGCCTGATAGGCTCCTTCTCTTTTGTCACACGTCTCCTTTACGCCCCTTAATTGGGTGGGTGGGTGGGTGGGGGGAAACAGACTTGCTGGACTGTGTGTGCGAACCGTGCTTTTGCGGAGATGTCTAAAACAAACGGCGGCGATTATATTGGGTAATGAAAAGATCAGAGGCATTCTGGGAAAGGAAGAGGAACCAAATGGCTTTCTTTTATTTTCGGGCTCGTTGACCTGTTTGCTCCTCAAGGGTATTGACCATTTTATACTATAATCAATATGGAACTGGAGCTGCGCTTGATAACACTTCAGTTGCAAAATAGGTAATTTTGAACGAAAACCGAATCGTTCAAAGACTAGCTTTCTCTTATATGGGGAACCTTGTGCTCTGTAGGCACTTGGATGTAGCCCAACTTTAAGGGTGGCTCTGGAGAACACAAGATGAAGAAAATCTGCTGAATCAGACCAATGGTTCATCCTGCCTCACACAGTGGCCAACCAGTTTCTCTGAAGGGCCAACGACAGGACACAGACCTTCATAAGAACATCAGAAGAGCCCTGCTGGATCAGACCAATGGTCCATCTAGTCCAGCATCCTGTCTCACACAGTGGCCAGCTAGTTCCTCTGGAGGCCCAAGAACAGGGCATAGAGGTTGAGGTCTTCATAAGAACATCAGAAGAGCCCTGCTGGATCAGACCAGTGGTCCGTCTAGTCCACCATCCTGTCTCACACAATGGCCAAACAGTTCCTCGGGGGGGGGGGCAACAACAGGGCACAGAGGCTAAGGCCTTCATAAGAACATCACAAGAACCCTGCTGGAAAAGTAGATTCTAAACACCTCAGTCCAATCAAAGGTGGGCAGCTTGTAAGCCAGGGCTTGTCATGAAAAGAACCGAGCAGGAGGGATCTGTGTGTGTGCATTAAATGTCGCCAAGTTGCTTCTGACTTAACAGCAACCCTATGAAGTTAACATTCTGCAAAACATCCTGTCATCATTAACTACCTTGAGCAGGTCTTGCAAAATGGCAGTTGAAGTGTCTGCGGGTTCGGTAAACACAGACCACGAAGTTCCTCCAAATTCCACAGCTCTTTATTCAATTCAATGCCAAACAGCATGCAAGGAACATAGACACAACACGAACTCATATACACTTTGGAATGTCCCTCAAGGAATCTGATTGGTCCTTAATGGGAGCAGTTCCGTTCTGATTGGTCCGTTCTGAGAGTCAATATACAGTTATCGGTTGGTTGTGATTGTTCACCTTACAAGCCTTTAATTGCATCATACTTTGTGGCATAGGCTGCCCACACATGTGACGCCGATTGTGGCGATTTCCTTGGCTGTGTCAATCCATCTGATGTTGGGTCTTCCTCTTTTCCTTTGGCCTTCAGTTTTTCCTAGTGTTATTGTCTTTTCCAGCAATTCTTGACTACTCGTGATCTGACCGAAGTACAATATCCACAGTTTAGTCATGCCAGGAGGGGTTTACAGGGGGGGGGGGGAATTAGTTGGCAAAAAAAGATCCGATAAGCTTTAGTTGGGGGGAAAGGAAAACTCTGTGTGTATGTGTGTGTGTGTGACAAAGCGACAGAGAGAGACTCTGTGCCCAGTCTTTATATGTGCATGTAATGCTTGGAAACTGAAGGAAATACCTATTTTGTCATACTAAAGATTTCTCTTTTGAAAATTCAGGAGAAAGCTCACATTCTTTCCCAACCTGCTAGGGGATTGGGAGTGGGGGGACAACTTCCCCTGTGATCTATTGTCGACTTCAGCCTGATGTCTTTCACAGGAAGTGCACAGTTTCCTTTCTCAAAGCACAGCTCTCCCCTCTTTCCCTCCACACAGGCTTATGATTTACCACAAGCCTCACATTTTTCTTCTCCTTCTGCCACTGGGTCTTTCTCTTTTCTTCCAGTGGCTGGGGCCGGCCTTGCCTACCCAGCATGTGACAAAGCGCTCACATCAAATGGAGAGCAAAGTCGGGATGGCTTTTGACTGGAGTTCTGGCCCAGCTGGGGGCGCCTGGTTTGGCAGCTGGAGGAAGAAGAATGGTAATCTTGCTCCGTCACCTTTTCCTGAGTTGACTTTCCACAGAATCAAGAAATGATGAAGTGAAAAGCAGATCACTTCTGTCCTGGAGAGGGCTTTAATTTCTTCTTGCAAGCAAGCAAGCAAGCAAGCAAGCAAGCAAGCGAAAGAAAGAAAGAAAGAAAGAAAGAAAGAAAGAAAGAAAGAAAGAAAGAAAGAAAGAAAGAAAGAAAGAAAGAAAGAAAGAAAGTTTTCATTGGAAACTTGCTCATAATGTATTCTGTTTCAATTTAACCAGGTGTTTTCGGGTGTACAAGTGGCATGCCTTTACTGGACCAGAAGGCATGAAAAAAGTGAATCAGGATTAAAAATAATCTCACCGGGGAAGGCTCAGGAGTTTAATATTATGCTATTCTCTGTTTCTCAGCACCATTTTTTTGCCTGTAGTACTTCTTCACCACTTCCAATTTCCCCCCAAGAATGCTTGTAAAAGAGTTTACCTGTTCATTCATATTGCCTTCTCTCGCTCTTATGATGTCTCATCGCATAGCCAGATCTGATTGGGTAGGTGGCAGTGTGCCATTGTGCTGTTCTTCCTGTGATCCCTGATTGCCTGGGATTACCACTGTGACAAACAGTGAAGAAGAAAGGTAACCAGGAAAGGGGAAAGGGGGATCTTAATCAGCAGCAGTCCTGGAAACCAACAGCACTCAGCAGAATGTTTCAAGTGGCGGATATTTTCATGATCCAAGTTTATCTTTCCCCTGGATTTCCAAAAAATCAAAATGAGGAGACAGCTCCCAGCTCTTAACAACCCACCGGAAATCTCCCCAGTAATTAGAATCATAGAATCATAGAGTTGGAAAGGGCCACACAGGCCATCTAGTCCAACTCCCTGCTCAACGCAGGATTAGCCCAAAGCATCCTAAAGCATCCAAGAAAAGTGTGTATCCAACCTTTTCTTGAAGACGGCCAGTGAGGGGGAGCTCACCGCCTCCTTAGGCAGCCGATTCCACTGCTGAACTACTCTGAAAAAATTTTTCCTGATAATTTAAAGGACAAACCTAACCTTGCTTCGGATACTAATATGAAATGTTAATTGTGTGGGTGACCAAGGAGAATTCTGAAGGGCTGCAAGATAGATTTCGATCTCATCGTTTTACAATGATGCATATGGCCAGAATATGAGAAATAGGAAGTGACATCAGAAGCAGAGATTTATCTGGCATATAAGTTATCCGGCTGTGCATGAAATTACAAGATGGGTCACCCAAAGGTAAGTATTCCTGGGGCTAGTACTTAATACGTGGCAGAGACCTAATGGAGGTAAAGGTGTGATGTGTCAAACTAGAAGCTCTCTGCATCGTAGGGTTCAGATTTCCTTTTCTGTTTGGTCGGCTGCACCATGATCTGGAGATGGAAACTGCGAGAAATGCACGCTTCTTGGCCTAACAGTGTCCCATTTGGCACAGAGAAGGTAAGATCCTCCAAAATTAAGTTCATCGTTTTAATGTCGTTTTACAGACCTCATCTTGCCTATTAGAGCTTAGCCAGGTATTAGGTAATTTAGCTAATAAATTCTCTTCAAAGTGACCCATCATCTTAGTATTTATATATATATATATATATATATATTTTCCCTTTGGAAGGATATAAAGCATAAAAGCAAGCTTTGTACTTTTATATCTGTCAGCTTGTCACATAAATATCTCAGTAACTACTGATCTTATCGCCATAAAACTTCCATTTATACAGTTAGGCATGTCACATCGGTCAGTTGCACAAAAAAGAGAGTTAAGCACATGCAATATTAAACGCCATCCAATGGCAACTCCATTAGTTCACATCTTGAAATTCTCTCTGCACAGGAAGAAGGGATGGGTGGGGAAATAAAGATTTATAGTGGATTGAGATGACAAAAATCTCACATTATGCATATATGTGTGTGCGTGTCTTCAAAAGAGAGACAGATATAATGAAAAAGACTGCCGTAATGATTTGAAAAGTTCCTCCTCTTTCACTATTTTTTGGGTTCTTTTGGAACTAATTTCCACCCAGTTTGCCCAGTTCCAACTGCCAGTCTGGAATATGGCAATATGTTGTATATGCTTGCCAAAGGTCTGACTGCTCACCAAAGACTCTTGAGTAATCTTAGCAGTCATGGGGTTTCAAAAAAAGAGATCGAATGCATTCAAGAATTCATTTTTCTTGGATCACAAATGGATCAGAGTGGTGGTTGCAGTAGGCAAATTAAATGTTGAATTCCTGTGGGTCGCTCAGCAATGATGAGCTTGAACCGAGCATGGAAAAACAAGGGCATAAGCAAGATTGCCAAACGTAGATTAGTTCAGTCTATCATATTTCCAGTAGCCACTTGTGTCTCTGAGAGCTGGACAATGAAGAAATTGCACAGGAGGAGAGTTGATTCGTTTGGTGCTGGAGAAGGCTTCTGAGGACTCCGTGGACAGCAAAACTCACAAAGAAGGAAATACTAGAGCGCATAAAGCCAGAGATATCACTGGAAGGAAAAATCACGGATCTCCAGCTCATTTACTTTGGCCGTATCATGTGATCCAACTCAACGGAGAGAGCAATTATGCTAGGACTGGTCAGTGGTAAAAGGAAACCAGGCCAACAAAGAACATGGTGGTTAGATACAATCAAAATGGACATTGTCCAGAGCATTAAACAACTAAAAGAAGAAGCACGTGGAGACAGCTGAGCCACAGGATCGCCAGGAGTCGGACACAACTGAACGACAAACATGATCATCATCATTATCACCCGCTGCAGGGCCATGTGGAGGTGCTGTGAGCTCTGGTCCTGTCAGGGAGGACTCCTCAAAGGAAAAACTTTGCCAGGAGCTGCATCCAAACCTCAGCTGAAAGAGAGCTTAGCCCAGCCAGATTTTCAACAGGTAGAGAGCCCAGATCAGCAGGAGGGAATGGAACTGCAGAGAAACCAGGGCTTAGATTCCAAAATTGTTGCAGGAGCTCCTTGCCTTCTCAGCCCACCTGAGCCAATTAAGCAATGTATGTGCTGGAAGAGAGCTCCAGACTAAAAGGCACCACACCTTGTTAGCAAGACAGTTGCTGACTGCAGAAGACTCCGAGTCATCACAGAGTGAGGACTGAGAGGCTACTAACAGGCTATATTAACTTGAGGCTGGAAGGCCTGGGTTGTGGGACTGCTTCTTCTGCTGGTTCCCGTGGACTGCCTGAACAAATCCTTGACTTACTGGATAAAGTTAAGACATTCATTGCATTCTGTCTGTCATACTATTTTTGAAATACTGATTCTCTCTGCCTTTCGTGGCAGCTAGTGTTTCCTTCTAGTAGAGACCTGAAACCTGAGACTAACACAGAAGGCAAAGGAAGCAGCTGGCTTCTCTCCCTTGCCTGGGGGAGATTGAGGATGGGGAAAAAGCTAAGGATAGTAGAACTTACCAGCAACAGGGCCTTTCAGAAAGGCCAGCATCTCTTCTACCTGGCAAGCAGCAGGAAGAAGAGAACAGATAAACCCCATGAGTGACCTTCATTGTCAGCGTGCTCTCTTCCTGTTGGTGGAGGGCAAATCAGTTAGAGAGTGAGTTGTCTGCACACAATTTGAAGTCATTAGTCCCCATTGGCAGAGTTCAATTTGAACTGATTGGCCCTTATTGGCAGGGTGCAATTTGAACTGATTGGCCCTCATTGGCAGAACATTCTCTCTGCCAGTGAGGGCTAATTGTTTCAAATTGCATGCAGACAACTAATTCCCTAACTGATTGGCCCTCCCTGGGGTTCTGCTGTCAATACGGAGAGAGCACTCTGCTAATGAGGGCCAATCAGTTCAGATTGCATGCAGACAACTCACCCCACCAACAGGGAGAGAGCACTCTGCCAATGAAGGCTAATCAGCTCAAATTGCAATTGGCCAATGAGGGCCAATCAGTTCAAATTGTGTGCAGACAACTCACTCCCTAAGTGACTGACCCTCCCTGTTGCAGAGGGGAAGGAAGAATCCCCTCTTCTCTCATGCCACATTTCTGAACAGAATTGGACTGCTGGAGACTTTTAACAGTGATTTTCTTTGCTGTTGCTGTGATTCAAGTCATCAAAAAATGTAACAAATAATTTGGCTCACAATGAAGACAACAGAGCTTTGTAAAAAAAACAAGAAGTAACGCAAACTGTGCTTTCTAGATGGCAGCTAACTCCATTACATATTTTAAAAACTTGTGTGCAGGTAGGTGTTTGGGTGTTATGTATATTTTTGCACCAGGTCCACAAAGGGGGGGGGGGAGGGGGGGAGAGAATTGCTTCCAATTTGTTTCAGAAAACTGTACCTCTGAATTTTTTTAAAACCAACCAGCACTGTATTGTTTTGTTAGAATGCATTATTTACCCTGAGAAATGCAAGAGTAGGTTGTCTCTCAAACTATTCTCTGCAGAAATTACATGAGGTTGCATTTTTATGCCTGGCAGTGCTGATAGTACAATCCCCCCCCTCTTCTGTTGTTAGCATTGCAAAAAAAAAAATCACTATACTACAATATTCCCTATAGAAAACTGTGCATTAACTGTAATGGAGTTTTGAATCAGGATGAGTTTAAGAATGTCACAATATGTTGAGCTATTCTAGCATTCAGACCTAAGATATCTCTTGGTGTTTTTTTAAAAAAAAAATAAACACTACAAAGAGATATTTTGTGTGAATTAAAATCGACTCACCAGTTCAACTCCCTCCCCCTCCGAATTCCTTTTGCTCTCAGCGGTAATAGAATGGAGCCTGCAATGGAGCTGTTTGCAGAATGGACAATGGCCACAAATGTTTATGAGAATGAAAAGGAGACCACCCATTGCCAAGAGAAGGTAGAGCTTTCCTACATTCCCAACTGAACATAAATACCAAGCGCCATCCTTGGACTGAATCCACTGCAAGGGCAGCACAAGGATGGTGGCACAAAATGCCTGTGCAGGGGGGGGGGAGACCCAATCTACTTGGCCTGGCGTGAACCAAATGCCTGGTGAAAGAGCTCCATCTTGCAGGAACTGTGATAGCTCCATCAGGGCCCTTAGCTTTAGGATGCTTAGGGCTGATCCTGCGTTGAGCAGGGGGTTGGACTAGATAGCCTGTATGGCCCCTTCCAACTCTATGATTCTAGCTCATCCAGGATCTCATTCCAACAGGTTGGGGACAGGACTGAAACGACCCTGGCCCTGGTCGAGGCCAGGCATACCTCCTGAGCACCGGGAACAACCAACACAATTATGGCAGAAGCAATGTGATTGGGGACAGATTTCCCCCCCCCCTCAAGAGGAAAGGGGTGTCACTCTGAATGTCCTTAAAGGTGATAAAAGTGGGAAAGAGAGAAGCTACAGCCTTGATCCATGGGGGGGCATCACGTGGCCCCCCCTGGAAACACGGGGACCATAGGACTTGTTACATGGATAAACCGGCCAAGGGGGGGGGGCGGGGGGGCTGAGAGAGCTCTGAGAGGAACTGCTCTGTGAGAACAGCTCTAACAGGACTATGTGACTAGCCCAAAGTCACCCAGCTAGCTGCATGTGGAGGAGCGAGGAATCAAGCCCAATCCTCCAGATGAGGTCTTTTTTCCACCCGTGCTCCCATTGAACTGGAGATGCCAGGGATTGAACCTGGGACCTTCTGCCTGCAAGGGCTAGGCTCTAGCACTGATGCACAACCCCTCCCTTATCAAGGTAGAGACGCCTTATCTTTCACATCACAGCTCCTTAGCCCGTAGTTCCCAGGTGCCTCTTTTGGAGTAATCCCATTTGAAGCTAACGAGACTAATTCTGAAATAAGTGTTTTAAGAATTGCCCCTTAACTGTATTTAAGGCTGTAGTGCTAATTCTTCCATAAACAGCTTAGTTTCCCCGTATAGATACATTTCTGCAGTCATTACTCAAAAAGCGGCGAAAAGAACTTCACTCAACCCGGCTTCGGTTCAGCTTAAATAGATGAATGTTTCTGGAATTTACGAGCATGAAAAACAGGGGGGGGGGGGTTACAACCGAAACTGTTAAACAATTTTTAATGACTGCAGCAATATATTATTGAGATTTTTCCTCCTCCCCCCCCAATGTAAATTATAGCGCAAAAAACATTCTATTCAAGATTAAATGCCCCCCAAAGTTACAGATGTCCGAAGAAGTGTACAGAAATAAAGGCATTTTTTGCCCCGATGTTCAGATTAATATATTACTTTGGCGCTCAGTAGGAACAAATTTATTTCCCGTCCTGAGTAATTTAATTGGAAAAGTATGTCAAATTTAGAGTTGGGGCTTTTGTTTCTCTCTCTCTGGGTTTTGATTGAGCTATGAGCTGTGTCTGCCGGTGACCGCATCCATCCCTGTTACAGCAGCTTCAAGCCGCAGCCTGGGGGGGGCACACAACACGGCATGCAGGGGACTTGGTGTGCGGGGGGGGGGTGGCTTTCTTTAGTTCAAGAGCCATCCTGTTTTATTCATCCCGCTGGCAAGCTGACAACAAGGGATGGCACATATGTGTCCCGCTGCGGGGTGTTTGCTGTAGGTCAAAGCGAGGAATGGTTCTTCTCATTCAGCCTGCCCTTAGGTTCCATTTCCAGAGCCATGCTGGTTGTTGGCAGCAGGTTTTAGCTGGAACCACCTCCTTCCATTTCAGGGGATCTGTTCTCTCAAAGGTGGCAGCAGTCTAGCGGCGGTTGGGCTTGGAGGTTCATCATCGCGCTGGGTGGGCTGGGTTTCAAGCCATCCCGTCGTAACTCATCCCACAAGGCAGTTGCAGTGCAACGTCGGCCATGCAGCTCATGGAAGAGAGATGTGATCAAGGGGAGGTGGCTGAGAGTCAAAGCCCAGAGAGAGAAGGAGGGAAAGAAAAGGAAATAGAAAGACCACCCACACTTAAGGCCAGTCTTGGCTCACATCCTGGTAATGTGGTCACAGAAATGATCGTGGCAGGGGAACCAGACCCTGTGCCCTAGCGTGCTGCTGCCCCACAAACACCCAAACTGAGATCCAGCGGGACACAGCCAGATCAAAATGAAGCCAGGGGTGTCCTGAGCCCCAACATCCTGTGATGATTTGGACATGCATTGGCAGTAAGCAGACTGAAAAGCCATGGTGGCTCCAGATGGGGACTGTATCAAGTGTGGAACATGGACAGCCTCTTCAACAGCATGGATTTACAGGGTTTTACCTGGCCCTGGGTGAGCTCTGTTTTTAAACACCCGGGTAGGATTTAGCCGTGCCCTGTAATCACAATGCCGGCGGGTGAAAGGCCATGGTGGCTCACGGCAGACGTGGCTCATGACGCATCAGGTGTTGGGACTTTGGGGCTTGGCTCAGTCCTGAGTCCCTCCAGAAAAATGGAGCTGCAGAGTAACAAAGTGTTTTGAAAGCATGTAGTAATTAGTTACCTTTGTGGATGAGATGCAGATCCAGACTCACAGCGCTTGAGGTTTAAAAGGAGAGTCTCTTTACTAGGAAAGATTATTTACAACGTATATCATGTTCATCTGCTTCAGGCTCCTTACTGAAGAAGAATACAAAAGTTGAAAGAGTACTTACAAAAGCAGCACATTGCAAGCCTCTCGTGGCTAGGCTGCAGGCAGATTACATGCCACACATCTGCAAATGGTGGCTGATCCTTTCTTCAGGAAGCACATGGACAGTCTTGGCTTCATCCTAGACTGCCAGCTTCATGAGGTTCCTCGTGAATAATTTCTTCTCCCTTTATTACATTTTATAGGATTTGTAAATAAGGAAAGTGCATTTCGATACTTATTAAATTATTATTCACCTGAAATATGGTCCATGGTTGCAAAATCTCCAGTGAAAGTTCTAAAAGTTAGAACTAAACTTTTAAAGCATATTTTACTGTGAGGGGCAACTCATTTCCTCAAGCACTTGGGTCTTCGATTAAGATAAGGGCTGTGGAGCAGGAGAGAAGGGGATTCAGCCTTCCCCTTGCCATTTCCCTGAACTAAAATGGCCAAGGTACCGCAATTGTCTTTGAAGAGAATACGGGCATGCATTTGGCTATATCTGAGCTGAAAAAATAGCTGAAAAATATTGACGTGGTCTTGTGTTCTATCATCTTATTTATCTATAAATAAATCTTACATGATCTATCATCAACATTCACCTAAGGAGAAGTAAATTTGGAATTTTCTTGTAGGAACTACAGGAACGATATTTGGGGAAGCCCTTCGGGTTTTTGCTAAGCCTAGACCGATTATGCACGGGACAGACTGCCCAAGCTGGCTGTGACAGGGCTTCGGGGCAAATCCCCGATTATGCCCGACATCATCGCTATCCCAGGTGCCGCCAAGCCCTGGCCCGACCCAGGCCCTCAGAAGGCCAACGATAAGGGAATGAGGATTCTTCCACATTCCCAGAGCTACTGTGGGTGTTGGTGAGGACTAGGTCACGCTGGCCTTGTGCATAATTGGAAGAGCTGGGACTTTGGCGCACGGCTGTCATGGTGGGGCAGGCAACGTATGCCAGTGGATACCCTCCTCCATGCATACATGGGGAATGGTGGGGCATCCCAACCCATCACAATGGAATGGTGGCAGCCTAGTGTGGCTGCCGCCATGCATAATCGGTCCTAGAGAAATATCCCTGGGGTTTCAAAAATCCCTATTGGATATGGCATATCAAATTCCATCCTTGTTTTGTACCTTGTTCATGTGGCATCCGGCCTTTGCAATCAGCACAGGTTAGAGCTGAAAATCGGATTCCTTCCAACTGATGGGAAGGCCTCCACCTAAAGGGAAAACCGCCTCCTCCCCAAATGCTGTCACAGAGATAGCCAAACCCCGTGAAGCTTTTTCTCCATAGCGAGGTGCTATTTTCCTATCCTCATCAGAAAGGTGATGCTGAGGAACCGAAAGGGCAGCTCTGATGATGTCAGCTTTTCGGCCATAATTGTCAGCTTGATGTCGGCAGTAAACATCCTGTCATTTGTTGGTCTTCTGCGTAAAGGTAATGCAGCAGCAAATGTATTTGCTTGTTTACACTTAGGACACGAAGGTGCTGAGCTTAACTTACCCCATATAGCACTCCGTCATTTTTATGGCTTGAAGCAAGCAGGGGAGCACTTTGTAATAAATCTGGAATTTAGGATATCTCGAAGACGCTAAGCTAATGTTTCCAAAGAGCCACAGAAATAAAGATTCTTTCTCTTGGGCGTCCTTTTGGGGGCTCTCCCCTCAGTCACCTTTGAGGCGATTGATAGTGGAATCAATCAATCAGATTAAGTACTTTGATCAATTCAACTGCCTTATTAGGAAACTCAGACGCTCACCGGAAAATGTCTGGGGCAATGTCAACAAACACCCGTTCTTGGTTGGTTTTGTGCTGGGGGGAGGGGTTGAGGAGAGGATTGAGCTGAAAGAGGGTTGAAAGTAAAGAATGAAGGGGGCCACTGAGATCTTGTAAATAATGCGGGACACAAAGTATTGCCCTGTATTGGTGTTAAGTATTGGTGTTAAGAGTTTCTGGACGGTGTACAGATGTCTATCAATTTGTGTAGGGAAGCCAGCTTCTTGATGATATTTATACTTAAAAGCCTCGTGGCAAAGCTTTGTTTTACAGACCCTGTGGAACTCCGGGATAGTTTCCTTATGTACCCATTCACTGTGACTTCCCATTGGCTATAACCTTTCAGCCATACCAAATGCAGTGTCATGCCAGAGCTAGAATGCCATGGATGCATCTTCAACCCCTAGCAGCTAACAAACTGGAGGAATTTTAAGATCCTCTGAAATCTCAGTGCAATGCTCAGAGCTCTTTAGTACAGATAGTTAAATAGGTTACTTGAATTACTATCCCCTTTGAGTTAAAATGGCCATTGAGACCATTAATCACGATGAAAGCATTAATTGCATAAATATCTGATTTGCTGATTTTTCATGTTTGCTATTTTAGGAGCTTGAGGATTAGAGGCTAGAGGACAAAAGTTTGCATTTTATGCCTGTAGAGCGTGCGTTTTCATCCGTCAAAAATAATTTCAAGTCCTCTTGCTTAAAACTGCTTGCTAAAAGGTACACGGGGATGACTTAAAATTTCTCATTTCTCTTGTTTCTCCCTTGCACAAATCATGCACATGACTATTTTCACGCCATTCTTTGTTGCTCCATGCTGAATTGTACTGTACAGTCTGTGCATGTATGTGCCGGCAAATCAAGGTTATGTATTTGATGCAAATCGTATATTTCTCCAGCTCCCCACCAGAGTTCCAATCCAAAGATCACTTGTTGGCTGACTTTTCCCTGGAAGCTGGGAATTTGGTCTCCCAATGCAACAAATTAGACCTAATTGCACCACTTCACCCCAAATCCCTGTAATCCTTCATTCCTACAAGCATCCATTATCACCAGATGTAAAAGTTCAGGGCAGAGCTCCCCTCCTTTAAAAGTTCAGGGCAGAGCTTCCTACCTCTCACCCATGAAATGGAGACTGAGAAAGTCTTATTTTTGCCATGAAGAAGAAGAAGAAGAGGTGGTTCTTATATGCCGCTTTTCTCTACCCGAAGGAGGCCTAAAGTGTCTTACAGTTGCCTTCCCTTTCCTCTCCCCACAACAGACAGCCCTCTGTTGAAGCAACAACTGCCCTGTACATGAGCCTCTTTTATGGCACTTCCTCAAGTCCTGCAGAGCTCCATCTCTCCCTGCTGCTTTGGTCCAGTCCCTTGTAAGCTAACATGTCTGGCAAACTGAATTTTGTTCAGTGATGGAGCAATAGTCATCCAAGCACCTTAAAGACCAACAAGATTGACAGGGCATAAGCTTTTGAGAAACATAACTCGCTTGTTCAGATATTTCTATTGGTAAGTTCCTGGTTTAAGTTCCAAGACTTCTTGGTTTGGCTAGTACAGAACTGGAGATTCCTGATGCTCCCTTAACCTCATTGAAAGACAATAGGGGAGTGTAGGAAAAATACCATGGCCATTTGCTGGGCTAGAATATCTCAGTGGTGTTATAAAATGTGGCCTGCCCCATGGCAACCCTGGTTAAACCAGGAGAAAATTTAACAAAGCAATGGTCCCTATGCTCCAAAAGAGCACAAATCTCTCCTCTAGCTGGTTTTATACTTAAATGGTCTGGATGCCATATAATTTGGGGGGGGGGGACATGGCTCAAAGGCAGAACATCTGCATTGCATGCAATGTATCCTAAATTTAATCCCTGGCATTTGCAGATAAAAAGATCAGGTAGTAGATGATGATTGAGATATTGAAGAGCCACTGCCAAGTGTACAAAGCCAACTTTGAAAGGTCAGCAGCCTGAGCAGCAGAAAACAGCTTATTATTAAGGGAAAGGGGCGTGGCTCAGTGCATCTCTTTTGGAAGGTCCCAGGTTCAGTCTTCAGGTCAAATGTTCCATTCCCAGCATATCTACAAGGATCACGTGATACAAAGGACCTCAGCCTCCCTTCATGGAACCTCCAGTCCATCAGACTAGATGGTTCTGACTTTCATAGACCAATGAGCCAGTTCCAGTCGAAAACACTGTCATGTGTTTGATGCTAATTAAGAACATAAAAATGTCATAGTACATACTGTTGTAGGAAATGTTTCCCTTATTAATGTTTTTCCTCAGGTGTTTTTCTTTTTCTTTTTTAAGGGGAGAACATCCTAGTTGGGGAATTTGTGTTCAGGGATTAGGCAGTTTTTGTGAAGAGAGTCTCAACAATGAAAACTTGTGTTTATTCAAGATTCCAGATGCAAATACTTTGAAGGGAAGTTAGTTTTTATCCCAATGGGGATTTACACTCGGAGCTTTTCAACATCCATCCTTTGAGAGCAAGCAATGAACTCTAATGAAGTAGTTCACGGTACAATTAAAATGATGTAGGAAAACAGCAACATGATATGCTGAATCGGAGTCACGGAAGCGGATTAAGGAGGACATCAAAATTAAATGCTTGAAAGGACGGACCTAGCAAGTGCAAGATGGCCGCCCCACATTGGCATCCGGATGTGCTGTCGATTGATTGATATTTTCCGGGCAAATTCATTGATGGACATGACATTTTGACGGGACTTTCTGTTATTTCTCGCAACCCTCCCGTTTTTAATTTTCCTCTTTCTAGTTAATATATCCTTGTGTCTAATTTAAAGAGAAAACTGTTCTGTTTCATCATAAAAGATTTGTCTGTTACTTTTGGTGTGTAAATCAAGTGGACAGCGAAACACACTTGAACTTGTTTTTTCAGGCTTTTGTTGACAACAACAGAGAAAGAGATCATAGGCACCGCCAACAAGTGTGGACATCAATTATTTTTTAATTGTATAGGAGTACAGTACACTAATTAAAACTAGTATATCTTGCAATGCCAAAGGCAAAATTAATTATTAATTTTTATTAATATTCAGAAGTAGCGCAAGGAATACATTAAAAAGATTTTGTGGTTGGGGGTGAGATCTTGTTTAGCTTAATGTTTTAGCAAAGAAAGAAAAAGGGAAGGATGTTAGCTAAATTGGAATAGCTAAACATGTCACTGCAGAGATTATTTATACTGGGCAAGGACATGGTTTTTAAAGCGGTTATCCAGTTTGGGGAGAGATTACTCGGAAATCCCAATACTGTTTGGTTCCAGAAGTGTAATAAATTCCATGTTCACTTCTTATTGTTTCCATGGATGCTTAGGGGCACAATGCACCAGAAGGTTCCTTGAGCAACCAAGGTTTGGAGCAGCTCACATTCATAAAGTACGTGCTGTAAAGCTTCCCAGTGGATTGGGCCCTTGGTTATTAAATTTGTTAGTTATTACTAGCTCAAAAGACTTTTTCATCTGTTGGCTTCCCTGACCTGGGATTTAGAACCCCAACTCATCTAGACTTACAGTCTTGACTAAGGGGCTGAGCACGCTGGAACTGGTCATTACATTATTTGGATTGATATCTCCATGTCAAATTTGGCCTCAAGGAGGTGGTCACCAAATGGAGCCTTCTATGTGTGTTGCTGAAATAATTTCCCATATCACAATTTAGGATTCCAAGGAGGTGGTTAGGGCAACTGAGAAATAGTCCTTTCTCTACCCCAAGAAAAGTCATGGTGAAAAGGAGATATGAACCATGGACCTCCGGGTTTACTGGTTTTCAATGTTTCTGTTCTTTTCCCACAGGCTCTATCCTATCCACCAGATTACATTCTTTTAAGTTTCCCTTTGAAGAAGGACAAATCCAAAGACAACGTAGGTACAGAAAGGCATGATTGTGTTTGGTTGTTAAAGATTATCGGACATCAGTTCTTTTTTTTTCTGGGCTCAGTCCTATCGAGGTCTTCTGAACTTTCTTATATTCCAACCAAGTGAGTTCCCAATGAAATGGGGATGTTCTAGAGATTTATAAAATTAAGAACTATGTGGGGAAATATGTGTATTAGGGGATGTTTCTGATCCCGGTCTCATATGAACAAAATCCAGGGATAACCGACAAGGCTGATTTGCACTAGGTTAAGGAGAGGCAGAAATCTTCAATCAATGTAGAATTCACTGATGATATTGGCTACCATCTCTATCCCTGAGAGTTTAAAAACATTAATAAAGGTCTTGTAACCGTTGTTTCTCCACATCCTCAAGTGGGATGACTACGATATCCAGATAAGGTTGACAGTTTGAGGCTGGCAACCAGTGGGAGACTTACCAAGGAATAGACCTCTCACTGGCAGTGTTGTGAAACTAATTGTTGCATGTTAGCATCACCAGCAATACAATGAAGTCATTGACAGTATGACCTGGAAGTGATGTCATCAAGTAGGGGCAATTCTGTAGCATTAACCATAGAGTTGGAGGGGGGATGCTAGAACATTTCTTGATGCAATGATATCACTTCTGGGTGGCATGGAAGTGACGCCATGGCATCTGCATGATGCAAATCACCCTATTTCCCTCCTATCACTCAGTGGGCAGAACTTCTGGAGGGGCAACTTCCTTTGTCCAGGGGATGATGAAACATATCAAGGGATGGCCACCCTCACAATGTCCTCCTTGTGAACTTCCAACAGCGTCTGGTGTCAACTGCCAGAAGCAGAATGCAAAATGATGTAGACCTTGGTCTAATCCAGGAGCATTATAGCATCGGTCTATGGCAGGAAGAGAATTATCCTTAGTAGCTATGATGGTAATCCAGTTGTAGCTGGCTTGTCTGGAACCAGAAGTCACAGGGGAGAAGCAGTGGCTTAGTGGCACAGCTCATGCTTCTGCATGCTTAAGGTCCCAATTTCCGTCCCTGACATACCAGCGCAAAGGATTTCCTGTAGCAGGAACTGGGAAAGACGATCAGTGAAAACTAATTTCCCCAGGTAACTCTGAGTGACGACTCAATGAAATTTGTTCTTTTGGGAGAGCAACAGCTTGAATGTGATGGGTATTCTTGTTGCATTCCGAGGTGTGAAGATAAGGCATGAACTATACATATGCTGTACGAGACAGTTTTTGCTAGTGCTTCTGGTGGCTCATCCGAACTGTTACTCCTCTGTTTATCACCTTTGCTCTTGGTGATGGCTCAACAAAACACGGCATTTACTTCTGCAGCCAGCCTACTTTTATGCAAGGGCAAAACTCTGCAAAAGTACAGCTCAAAATGACTCAATATCATTCTTGCTTAAATGACCTCGCAGGGGAGTTAATAGTAAAAGCTGTCAGTCTTACAGTCTGTGGACGGTATTTATTTCCAGTTGGATTCCACCTAAACTAGAGTTTTGGCTGTTGATAAAATCGGGGCCAGCCCCTGAAAAAGGGACACTGTTGTTAATGGACTGCAAGAACTACTTCTTGAAGATTACTATACATGTGGTCAGGAGTGGCTGAGGTCAAAACGAGCAAGCAGAATATCAGATTGGGCCCCTCTTCCCTCCTGTCCCCTCCCCTGCCAGGGGAAATCAGATCTTTAAAAACTGAAGATTCCCACTAATCTCTTTATGGGGGCGCTACTCTTATTTGAAGAATTACTGGTTATTGAATTATTTAAGTTATGTTTTAATGATTTTAACTGGGTATAAAACTTTGCTGTAAGCTGGCCCAAGCCTGCTGTGCAGGGTAGGGGCAACCTAGAAATTTAATAATAATAATAATAATAATAATAATAATAATAATAATAATAATAATAATAATAATAATAATAATAATAATAATAATAATAATAATAATAATAATAAAAAACAACTATGACAGGCTGAGAAAAGTATAAAGAAACCCTCAGGAAGGACAGCAGCAGTGGAAGTCACCATCCTCAAAAACTTGCTACCTAAGTCAAATCAATCTCTCTCTCTCTCTGTCTCCACCTCCACCCACCCACCCACCATGTTGGGGTTTTTGGAGGGATTTTCAATTCAGTTTTGACTCTTGTACCATCATGCTGGGGTCACAAAAAGGAGAAGATTGAACTCCAGATGTCCACGGATCTAATACGAAGGGCCACCATAGAATCTTAGAGCTGGAGGGCACTTCCTGGGTCATCTAGTCCAACCCCCTGCACTATGCAGGACACTCACAACCCTATCGCTCATCCACTGTAACCTTCCCCCCTCCCTTTAAGCCTTCACAGAATCACCACCTCACCTTGCCTCATTCTGAAGCTGAACATGTTCCAACCTTTACCCTTTTAGGTTTCTATTGTCAATGCGTTTCACCTCTCCATTTGAGAACTGCCGTTTATTAGTTCACGGAATGTAGCCCTGGTGGGCCGGTACTTTTGTGCAGTGAAGGTCTCCCTTTCTCCCTCCTTGACTCACCAGTGAGATTTCTTCTTGGTAATTGCCAGTGAGACGCAAACAGTTTTTATGCATCTGTTTTTATTTTTTAGGGGGGTACCCCCCCCCTCAAAGCACCTTGCGGAAAGGAAGAAGAAATCTTTTCTTGACACACACCTTTCAACAGACCTCTGCGTAGCCTCCCTGACAAAAGCGGGGAGTATCTTTTCAGAAGCAAAATATGATGCTCTTAGCACTTGCAAATGTGTGTACCATTAACGGTGACATTAAAAGAAAAAAAAAGTTGTGCTTATTTTTACATGAGTGCTTCCCTAAGCAGATTGTATAGGAGATTATTTTCTGAATCATTGTTGGAAATGAGGCTTTGTTTGTTGCGCTAGGAATAAAAACTTGCGAACGGCAGAAGAATATGCTTGCCTAGGTTTCTATTTTTCAGCGTGTACACAAAAGGCATTAATTGACCTGAGAGCTTTGCTTGAAAAGCACTTCTGAAACTATGATATTGTAAACAATTGTGGTCGGGCACAGAAAGCGGGAAATCTGCAAGTTGTGCGTCAGGAAGAAAGAAAAATGCCAGTATTCCTTAATTTCCCCCCCCCTCTTGATTACATCAAAAGATCCATTGGCATGAATCACCTAGCGTTAAAATGAAAAGATTAGCAGTGTGATGCGTGTGCTGTGTGAAACACAACAGTGTTGTCAGCCTCAGAATTAATCGAGCCACAAAAAAATGGTTATATTTGCTTTTGGAATTTTAAATATAAGCAATCTTTTCATTAAAAAAAAAGAACTCCATTAACGTATTGGGAGTTTTTTGCATTCGTATTTATAATGCAGGAGCAGTCCGTGAGTGGTTGGCAGGATACTTCTGCGGTGTGATCCAGGCTTTCTGAACCAAGGTTTCATGAAACCATGGGGCTTCTTAACCGCCCTGGAAGGGTTTCTTGAATGGGTGGAAGTTAATTAATTTTAACCTATTTTTTAAACGTGTTAAACATTTATTGATGGATATGGCTATATATGGTCATGTTGACCTACCTGCCCAACAAATGGCCAATGACGTGCCTGGAGGGGGTGGGAAGGGGAGTGGCCCCAGGTGGGCATGTACACCAGGGTGCTTCCCAACCACATTCTGCACAACGGCACCACTTCCAAGTCTTCTCAAAGCCTGAAGAATGTTTCAGGGGTTTCTCAATGGTGAAAGAGTTGAGAAAGGCTGGTGAAACCCTAAACCAAAGTGTCCCCTTTTAAATATACTGCCTTCAATGGATTTAGTTAAGGTGTTACTGGTTTTTTTTTTTTTTTTAAGTTTGCCATCACATTACAGCCGCTTCAGGCAGTGAAAAGCAGGGTAGAAAAAAACAACTTTGCTTCTTTTGATTGACGGGCACCCATTCAACTTTTACAGAAGGTGTCTTTGAGTTTTTGTTTTTTTGAAATCATTGTATCCTGCAGGTTCTTCAGGGAAACACACCACCACTGAATTAAGATATTAAGGCACAAGAAAGCTCTACAGCTAATTGTCTTTGAGATCCGCTGATCGTTCTTCCAGTCAGAACTGAACAATGTACATGTATTATTACCTTTTCCCCCTTTCTCAGCTCAATAGCAGCCAGAATCTTACTTGGCTTTGCAAGGAAACTCCAACAAATGCGGGACGGATTGCTAGCATATGTTGCTCAGAAGACAGAATCAATCAAAGTCTAGCCTGGAGGAAATTCGCCTCCCTGCCCCAAAGTGACGATTGGCATTTCCCTGGCATGCAAGAAAAGGGCCACAAGAGCCAAGCACCAACACATTCCCTTCCTGGCCACCCACAATCTGCCTAAGTTCACGGAATCAGCGTTTCTGTCAGATGACTTTCCAGCCTCTGCTTAAAAGCTTCCCAAGTAGGAGAACCCACCACCTTCTGAGGAAGCCTGTTCCACTGAGGAACTGTTCTGTCCGGAACTTCTTCAGATGTTTAGCTGAAAATTCTTTTGAGTTAATTTCAGTCCATTGGTTCTGGGGCAACAGAAAACAATTCTGCTCCATCCTCTCCACGAGAATTTTCCAAGTACGGTATATGTAAACTGTCTCTTTAAGAGACAGGCTTAAGTACTTGTTAAGTCTATAAATTGCTTCCTGGGCAAGGGAAAATTCTGTGTTTGTAAAAAATGTGGCTGCTACATATATACTTTGTACATGGACAAGACAGTCCTAAATCCCGCAAGGTCAGTTATTTAGATGAAGGTCACTCTGGTTCAGATTGGTGTCCCCAATCTCTCTCTCTTTTTGGGAGCTATCATGCTCATACAACTAATAGCGGCTGTATGTACAGCCCACACATACTGCTGTATGTGTGCATACTGATTCACACACATGGCCTTTCCAGGCAGCTGAAGATCCCCAGTTGCTGCCAAAGCTAAATAGATCTATAACGGGCAAGCTGAAGCTCCTTGGGGAAAAAGCCCCACCTGGGCCTACCCACTTTCTAAAAATACTTGGTGGGCACTCTGTTGGAGACCCCTGCACAAGATGGTGAACCACCATGGAATCATAGAATCATACAGTTGGAAGGGATCTCTATGGTCATCTAGTCCAACCCCCTGCAGAATGCAGGAAACTCACAACTACCTGTCCACCCACAATGCTTTCATCTGGTATGAAGCCGTTTCGTGGATCCTATGACAATCCAAATGAAAATAATTCCTCTGAGCCAGGAAATCAACAATATTCAGTGCTCGCTCTGGATAGAAGAGTTGTTTAATGTTTGTTTTTTAAATGTAGACTAGCCAATATTATTTAAAACATACTATTTTGCTGAAAGGAAGGAATACATATTGCTTTTTAATGCCCAGAAATAGCTTCCCTGACTTTTCAAATCAAGGAGCTTTTTTTCTTTTCTTTTTTTTTCTTTCTTTTTTCTTTTTTTTTTTGCAAACTAATTTTTATTGTTACCAACTTTATTCTTTTATACTCTGGCTATGTATCCCTTGTATCAATTTTAAACTAAAAAACCCCCCAGCAAAAACAAAAAAGAAAGAAAGAAAGAAAGAAAAGGTAATGACACTTAACTGCGCTGTTTCAAAAGGTTTTTAAGTGGAAAAAGGTATTTAGTATTTTTAATAAGCATCTTCAATACTATTGAGTTGGTTTCTTTGTTCATATCACAAGATTAATTATGCTGTCAAGGACTTTCAAGGCCTGCTTAACAAAGATTCAGTGATATAATGGTTTGCCTCTGCGTTGCTCTCTCTTTTTTTTCTGCATAGCAATCACAATCAAAATTAGACAATTTAAAACCTCTTTCACAAGCCGGAAGTTCTGAAGAGCCTTTTAATCAACAAAAGTAATTTTGCAAACAACTAGATACAGCGTTTTTCATATTAACTAACTTGTGTTTTAAAAAAGAGAGAGAGCGAAGAAACCTTTCTATATGCTGCATTCATGAATCTCTGTGGCTGCTAATGGATGGTTGAGATCTGTAGGAGAAAAGAGGGGAATAGGCAAAACCTCCCCAATTATTTCTGCAAATATTTTTGCCACACGGAAAAAAAAAAATACTGACGCTGCATGTTCAGGACACTTATCTGCAAAAAGGAAGACATGATTTTGTGTGGGCTTTTTTTTTTTTTAATTACGAAAGTGAAACCATGGTCTGCCTGATTTTAGTTTTGTATTGTTACGCTCACATCCTAACTAAATGCACAACAGGCTTGGTATTTTACAGGAACGGGGTGCTATTGCTCTTCCCCATTTGTACGGTTGAGCACTCGGCTATTGCACATCGGTTCGCACACTTTTTGGCTCTTCCCCATTCTAGGCAGTTAGTTGAACAAGACCTGTAGAAAGTATTGGCGCCTCCCCTACCATGTTTCCATGCCAGCTGATCCTGAAACCTGTTACTGTGTTTGAATGATTAAGCTACAGCTTCAAATATTAATTTTTTCCCCACTGCTAAAAAGGAAGATTTTGAATATCTGTTGCAGTAAAAGTAGAACCAATGTCACCAAGACCGTTTACGCACAGGGAACTTCACTGTCCCAGCTCCCGTGCAGGAGCACAAATAGGGGGCAGATGAGGTGCACCAGGTGAAATGCTCCCCTGTGTGGGTGCAGGAAGAGGTGGGGCAACCTGCCACGACTAAAACTCCAGCCGGCAGCCCGGCATGAAACCTCCAGTGTGTAAACGGTCCAAGTGGTTATTTTCCACTCTATGCTATCATGTCACCTCTCTCTCTCTCCTCTCTCCTTCTCACTCAGTATATAAACATATTATCAGATGTCATTTCATATATGCATGTCCAATAATACACACCAACACTGCATCATAGTTCATGCTGTTTTGGAAAGATTCACAGTGTCAATAAGAAGTATACGCTTTTTTTTTTTTTACTCCTTTCTGCTGTCATGTGCAAACTCAACTCGTATGTCAAACATCTGTTGCAGAATATCTCTAGGAAAATCAGTTGGAGAGAATTTCAATCTCAGAACACAATATTATCCCGGGGAAAAGTTCATGGTGGCTGGCCTCTGAATAGGCATCGTAATTTAAGAATTTTGATATTTATACCCCACTTTTTGCCCCAATGGGGAACCAAAGTGGCTTACAATACAGTTTTCTTTTCCTCTGTTTTGTTCTCACAACAATCCTGTGAAGGATTGAAAGTGGTGTGTGTGCTGTGTGTGCACGCACACGCGTGTGTATGCTTGCACAGCAGGTATTGGACTAGGAGCATAGAGGGATATACATTCATATTCATATTTGCCTATGAAGCTCACTGGTAGACCTTGGGTCTGTCTGTCTGTTTCTCTCTCTCTCTTAGCCTAACTTATCTTGCAGGGTTGTTGTGGGAATGAAATCAGGAAAGTGGTGCACACCAGGGGTAGTCAACCTGTAGTTCTCCAGATGTCCATGGACTACAATTCCCATGAGCCCCTGCCAGCATTTTCTGGCAGGGGCTCATGGGAATTGTAGTCC
This sequence comes from Paroedura picta, assembly GCF_049243985.1. NCBI lineage: Eukaryota > Metazoa > Chordata > Lepidosauria > Squamata > Gekkonidae > Paroedura > Paroedura picta. Next base: position 31,776,452 of record NC_135382.1, read on the forward strand.
ATGGATATCTAGAGGACCGCAGGTTGACTACCCCTGGTGTGCACCATCCTGAACTCCTTGGCGGAAAGTGATAATGATGCAAATATGAGCCAGAGCAGCATAATAGCTCACATGGCAATTAGGGCTGAGACCAGGGTTCAAATCTGTATCCTGTTATGAAAGAGAAGGAGAAAGAGAGCTGTTTTTTTCCTCCAAAATAAGCCCCCTTTTCACTTCTCAAAGGAGTCCCAAAATGGCTTACAACACCTTTAACCTCCTGTCCCCACAACAGACACCCTGTGAAGTATGTTGGACTGAGAGACACCAGGGATTGAACCTGGGACCTTCTGTGTCCCAAGCAGATGCTCTACCACTGAGCCATCACAGCTGTTCCTTCCTTGCCCTTCCTGGAGCTGCAGTACAAATAAAAGGGCGGGGAAGACTCTATTTCTGAGCTCCTTGGGAAGGGGAGAATAAATATGTACTAATCAACATGTGATATATCCGCTTACCCTCTAATATTTAATACTATGGATAAAAAACGTTTGAGCTTCAAAGGACAGATCTTTAGCATCTTTCCATCAAGGCACTGGGCACTTAGTAACTTCAGCAATGCTTCTCTCTCTCTCTCTCCCTCTCCCTACCCTGAATCTCTTTGAACCCCAGAGAGGAGTGACCGGGAACCAGAATGCCACAGGACGAGCTGAGAAGCAACTGCTGTCAGGAGAAATAACAGGGTCAGAAGACATGGTTAATGAAGTTATAGCAACCAGTGCAAAGAGCCAATCAGAAAAGGCAACAATCTGTAAATGAGGATATAATTAGCAGGAGGGAGGGGGAAAAAAAATTAACACGCTTTGGCTGGATTCTAGGGAAGCCGGTAATGAAGGAAATGACGAGGTATCTAGGAGGATTCCGAAAGATTAGAGGAAACATTGTGCAACAAAGACTACCTAATTAGTAAAAAAAGTGAATATGCCTTAATTAGGGGGAAATATTTGATTGAAAGACACAAAGTTCCCTTCTTTTTTAATGGGGGGGGGCAATAATGAGAGCTCCTGATTCACTCTTCTGTTTTGAGCACAGTGGTTTTCTGTCTATGTTCAGCTGCCTTTGACTCCGGTATGTAATAAATATACGTGATGGTAGCATTGCGAAGAAGCCCTGGAAATCCCACAGCTACCACGGAATAGGAAGTGAAAATGAACCCCTTAAGTCATCTTTTCCAATGGGTTACCCCCGATTTACTAGAAGCTTACACCTTGGTGTAGACTTATGCGGCGTTGTGGTATTTGTAAAACATAATGATCAAATAAAATTTGGGAATGGGCGTGGGGAGGTTTAAATGCCAAAGGATGCCGAGCAAATGAATGCAAGCAGGCCCAACCTCTTCGCCCAGGAGAAATCTGGAACCAATGCAAAATATCTGCCTAAAAATGAAAATTTCGATAATGTGTGTTTACGTTTCTATTAAAGATTTATTTTGCTCCTCTTTGAATTGATGTTTAGTCTTGATGATAAGAGCAATGTTGCCATTTAGATTCAGGTGTTTTATTATTATAGTTGTTGTTGTTATTGTTAAAGCTCAGAGTAAACAAATCCAGGTGATCCCCCCCTCCGAGGAAAAATATATAAATAAGTGGGGTTTATTATTTCCCATAGTTTAGATGCCAAAATAAAAGAATCCAGGAATAAATTGTATGGCATAATTTATGTGTACTATTTTCTGCTGGGAGTGATGAAAATTGCAATGTTCTTCCGCTTATCGTTTTATTAGAATAAAAAAAATTCAAGAATCCAACCTATTGCAAACGTCTCCCTTTTATGGACATTTGAATGATATTATATTTCCTTCCCCCGCCTCTTCCCCAAATGGTGCCAGAATATTGATTGTCATTAATTTTTGGGGGGGTCCTCAGATATTTAATTGTCATAATTAGCAAGTCACATCATCTTCCTGGTTTTAAAAAGCTCCTTTCAATTTCCCGGAATATTTATAGATTAATTTTAATATGTAATTTAATTTATGACTGCATACCTTTTGGGTTGCCGGTAGCATTAAAATACTTATGGTACAGAATATTTTAATTAAAACTATTAATCAAAAGAAGTACAGGTAGCCTGTGGTCTCCTTGTTTTCAGTGGGGGGGGAGGGGGAGATTGGGCAATCAAAGCAAACAAAACAATGGGTCAATTAAAAAAAATCCTAAAGGTAGTTTTACCCAGCTGTTTGATTGTTTAATTTAAGAGAAAGCGAAGAAGAATTTTACCATCATGGCCAACAAATGATATTATGAACTAAGCTTTTACTTACAGGCTTCGATTTTTATAGTATTAGAGCAAGAAGAGAAATAAAATGATATTATAACGGGGTTTGCATTTGACTGCAGAAATCAATTTGTAAGTACAGTATATTTTCTTTTCTTATAAAAGCTCTACAGTTTACAAGCATATGGGAAATCAAACTAATCTTTTTATGTTGGAAATACCTTTTATTTTAAATGTACTTTCCGTACTAAGGCATGCCAAACGCAGCCTTCCTCGCCGCTAAATGAAGAGTTAGACAACCTCTCCTCCTACCCACGCTGTTAATTAAGGGTCTTGATCTACCTGCTTCCTTGAGAATATCGGCTCTCTGCTCAAAATATTAACATTAGCAATGCAGGCCCCCTCTGAAACGGAAGACTGAAGCAACACAGAAAGTTCTGCTTAGCTCACAGATCCTGAGACGGAAATGGATTTTTAAAAAAAAAAAATCATTAGCCACATTTCTGCCAAGCACCACCAAAAAAAAGAGAGTCTCAGCTGACAACTTAATTCTTCACCTTGTATGCAAATATTCTGACAATAATTTGCCACCGCTTCTGAATATAAGTTCAGGAACGCTTCATTATACCATTAATTTTTCTCCTTGTGCTTTAATTCTCTGTTTCTGTCACAAAACAGATGGCTTAACCTTAATTCATGCAGAAATCTTAGAAAGTGTTTGCTGGAGTTCTATTCAATTAGCATGAAGATTATTGCGACGCAGTACAATATTACAATAATTATTTATGTTAATCTGCAGATTAGAGAGGACGCTAACACCGGGCATGCCATAAATTACTTTTGTACTGTATAACCTATCGAATCGTTCATCCATTCACAGAAAGGTCAGTCTACCAACATCTCCTGCCTGTTCAAGGAAGCAGTTTGGTGAGGAATTCATCAGTCCCTTAGAAATGCTACTTCTTTCTTTCTTTCTTTCTTTCTTTCTTTCTTTCTTTCTTTCTTTCTTTCTTTCTCTCTCTCTCTCTCTCTCTCTCTCTCTCTCTCTCTCTCTTTCTTTCTTTTTCAAAAGGGGAGCATGAAATGTAAACCTGATCTTTGGGATAAGCAAAAGGAAGGTGACATTGATACTAATGAAAACACGAGGGGGGAAAAAATCAGCTGACTCCACCCTCATTTTGAAGATATCTCCTTAACTAATACTAAATTAGTCACTCTGATTTCTATGAATGAAAAGGCAGGGTAAAGTCCCAATCAAGGCAGAACAGGGTTACATTCCAATCAAAGGCAAGGTAATCCTTTATCAATGGCCATCTTGGAATTTTATTAACAGACTTTCAATTATATTACTAGGTTTTTGCCTGAGATGTGTCTGGCTTCTGACTGGATCTTAAAATAGTCTTAAGAGAGGGAAATTGGAGTGGGGGGAGAGAAACAACCAGGTTATGTACCTTCCCGATGCCTTCTGGGAACACGAGTCATGTACGGATAATAACGGTGCAAATGTCTTGACGCTGCTATTTTTAAATAAGCTGTTATTACCAGCTAGCAGAGGTTCTTTTAGGAAAGATACGGTAGGAGGTAAAAGCTTTGGAACTGGAGAATCGCTGCTAACCTATGCGCTGGAGAACCTGTTAATACAAGGCACGTAACCGGCAGGAGTTAAAGAGGCCCCTGGAATCATTTCTGCTATGTGTTATTTGATAAGGAGTTTTATGGGCATTTCTCGCTCCACTTTTTCTTTTGAAAGGAAATAAACACAAAACGAAACAAGCACTATCCCAAGAGATAACACATGCTTAGTCAAAGAATTAGAAGAAACGGCAAAGGGAAATGAATACGGCGCAAGAGAGAGGAGACCAGGCAGCTACAGAAGCAGTTTTCCACATCACAGGAAAACCATCACAAGGTAGCAAAGACCTGGCATCACATGAGGAGATCTGAGAAGAGATCTACCATCATTGAAAAAAATGTAAATAGTAGCTTTAAGGGATCCCAATATAGATGAGTGCTACAGTGAGGAGAAAACAGGATTTAACCTATCCCCCTGCATTATATTCCCAATGCAACTCACCCCTACAGCTGTTACTAATTTTTATTTTTATTTAAATACCATGCTCCCTGCCTCCATTTTATTCTCAGAAGAGTGAACCTGTAACATAGGTTATTCTGAGTTACTTGACCAAAGTCCCCAGGGCACTCATAGCATGAACTACATTACAGGTTTACTCTTCTGAGAATAGATTGAGGAGGGAAAGACCATGGCAGAGTGGGGATTCAGACTTAGGTGTACCTATCGTACCATGTCATGATGTCATGTCTTTGACGGATGCTTTAGGATGACCTCGGATTGAGCAGGGTTTTGGACTAGATGGCCTGTATGGCCCTGTCCAATTGTATGATTCATTCTTGACTTATTATTGCCATAGTGAAAAGCCTACCAATATGTACAAAGCCTGAGCAAACTGAATCTCTTGAGCAGGGTAGCAAAAATTGCTCCACAGGGTAGAAATGGGTTTCCTCCATTTTGTGGATCTGATCTCCCTTGGGTCCCTCCAACTGATACTTAAGAGTTCAATGTTGGTGGAAAAGCCATGAAAAGATCCCCCAACATTACATCTAGGTTTCTTAAACTGTGGATATTTCACTAAGTTGCTTCAGCCAAGCCTAGCAGGACCAGGTACAATGTGCAGAATGCCCAGCAGAACCCACTGCCACTCGCATTGCAAGTTTTAAAGGACATATCTCAAAGCACAGAGTCCAAAATCCAAGCAAGACAAGTGCTGTGCCGGAAAATGCAAAGTATACATTTGCTTCAGCCAGGATCACATCAGATGGCCAATTTGAATCATGATGCTTGGGTGGTGGTAGCCACAATGAAGAATTAGTCATTGCACTTGTAAATCTTGAGATGTTTCACCTGATCACAACTCCACATGTTTTCCTCAATCCCTTGAGGCAAAAATCTTGAGTGGTGGGCAAACGTTACAGGATGGTTGCCATGTGAGTCCTACCACAGTCAGCACATAAATCCTGCTCCTTCCCTTATACTCTTTGGCTGGCAAAGACAGGCAGGTGGGATGAAAGTGCTAGTGGATGCAGATTGGGCTGGGGCAGCTGAAGGCTTCATTTGCTTTTGTCTCACACAAAAAAAGCCACTTTGTTTATGTCAGCATCAGTTTATCCAAGTAGGACATCTAGCACATGCTACAGGCCCCACAGTTCCAGGGTTCTTGCTATACCATGTGGTTAGGGGACCTTCACACTGTGATTATTCAGGGGGGCCTTCATACATATGTGGCTGCAAAAGCAAAAAAAAAGAAGCTGCCAGTTACTTCCAAACGTCCAGCTATCTCTGGTAAGGGTGTCCCGCTGTGACAGCACAAGTAACAGAGCCCGTTGTGTTTAGCTAAACTGGCTCTGGTACTAAGGGACCCATGAATCCTTAAACCAGGGCTGGTCATAATGCATGTAGCAACTTCTGAACCTGGAGACAGGTGGATATAGGGCAGATATGCAGCCTACACCACCATAAAGGTGGGGCCAAACGAGCATCTTGATTCACTGAATGGCTATTGAAGCCAACGGCCCATAAATGATAGGCTAAGAGTCAAGGATCAGGAACCCTTTGGGTTCTCTCCTTTAACCCACACCCAAGAACCCGTGCTTCTAGCTATGCTTGGGCTCAAGTACTCAGTCCGTATGATATGCAGACACAACTAGCAAGTTAGCAGGCTCTTTCCAACTTCCTCCCTTCTTGATTAACAGGTGTCCTATGAGAATTGGACAGGCTGATCAGCTATGCTAGCAAAGAAGATCCAAATGGAAAATTCGTTACTTGGGGACATCATCTGAATTTGTGGCACTCCCTGGAGGACTTAGGGGACCATAAAGCATTGAGATAGTCTTTCATTTGTGACAGATATCACAATGCTGTAACTTTTTCAGGGTGCTGAAACTTCCCTGGGAAACTTCCTGCTTTGCAAATCCTCCACTTCTCATGTTTCATGTTAAATAGGATGGGGGGGGGGGAAGGGAAGCAACCACACCTCCCCAGCTTCAGGAATCAGACTTGTGCTCTAACTTATCATAGAGAAATATTGAAGATGCTGGGAGAATATTGCTGTTGAGAATTCCTCTTTGAATTAATCGGACTTGGCTGGCTTTCATCATAGACCTGTGCCTGGAAGGAAGCTATAATTTTTGTTCTTGATCTGAAGACCAAAATTCTTCATGCTGATACCGCCTAAGGCATGAATGGCCTCAGTGTGAATCCTGCAAAGAGATGGAAGTTCCTTTTCAAAAAAAAAAAAGCAGAAAGGTATCATTTCCTCCATCACTTGTCCATGGGCTTCCGTATACAATTATATGGTGTCATAGATAAGAAAGATGTTCTTTGTGAATGGACTCTAGGGCTTCTAATGTTTGCGTTTAATGTAGTTTTCAGAGTTGGGCATCGGTGGATTTATATCATACCTGCACAACTTGTAATCTGCCATTCAGAAGCCACATCTTGTGATGGCTGGATGCAAGCTGTGGTTAGCTGATGTTTATTACACTGGGATGGCAAACTATGGTTTGTACCTGGATCGTTAGTTGTGATTCGTATTAAATTTGGTTTGCTATAATGACCAAAAGCAAAAATAAAGGTACCTTCAGTAGCACTGCAGACGGAGAGGGAAACACAGACCAGCAGAAAATAATTTGTGAGCCCACTTTCATTCAACTATCCATGGTGCTTCATAAGGACACTCCCTCAAGCCTAGCAGAACCAGTTACAATGTGCAGAATGCCCAGCAGAACTCAGTGCTACCAGCATTGCAAGCTTAAAAGGACTTCTCTCAAAGCACAGAGTCCAAAATCCAAGCAAGGTGGGTGAGTGGATTGATTTTAGATGCTGAATGACATTAGCAGGCAAATGCCAATAACAGGTGAATGACTGGATGATGTGTGATATGCAAAGAGGGACTAGGCATGGAGAAATCAGTGAGTATTGGTGATGAAACAGGAGACCTAGGTCTCAGTTCATTCCAGGAGGATCCATTGTCTTGAGCTTCATTATCAGCTGTAATTCAGCAGTTTCTGATCTCCCTTTGAAATCCCTTTGCATGAGAACTCCTACTTCTAGGTCAGCAATGGAATGTCCTGGAAGTTTAAAATGTTCCCCGCACTGGTTCCTGAATTATATGTTGTGAATGATATAATATGGTCATCACTCCTCCACCTGCACACTCCTCAGCCATCTCAAATACCCAAATGATTGTATCCTTGCTGTCCCTTGCTCAGAAAAAACTCCAAGGATAGGTTGAAGGAGAAATACTGGACAAAATCGCCCCAGACGAATTTTTTGCATAAAAGCACATGTGCAAATCAAGATTGGCCAAATCCCCAATCACAAGTTTGCATGCCAGAAACTAACTAAAGCTCTTAAACGAATATGTGCACATTGTTTTAGGAAGGGGCAATAGGAGGCAAAATGAGACCACAATGGGACAGGGGGATCTTATTCACATTCATGCTTCAGATTTCTAGTTCTGTATTGTCAACAGTTTTGGGTCAGCATGTCATGATGCGCCCCCTGCTGAGACCGTTTCCAAAGACGGATTAATGCTCCTTGTTTTCCTTCAGTTCATTTGGAGGAGAAATCTCCGATGACATTTCAAAGGCCAAACTTTTATAAAAATATGCCGGAATAAATGTTTAATAAGACCTATTATTATCCCTTGAATCATAGCAAGTCATTCATAAACACTATTAAATCCTGATAATTATAGTTGTAGCTGCAGGGTTACTACCTTTACAGCTTTTCCGCAGACTTTATTTAGAGGTCCAATGGGGACAAGCACACCAGTGCAGGGGAATGCCGCTATTAACATTTTGATTCCAAGCCGTGTTATGCTAGATTAAACTTCTGTTGCTGGAAACAAAACTCCTTGCAGCTCAGCTAATAGCTAAGGAGATGGCGACTGTAAGCAAATTCTTCAGGGCTGTTACATATTTGTGGGTGTGCTGGTGGATGGGTGGGGGTTCGTGCACACAGAGGCATGGGCTGGCATTTTTGCTTGCTCTTTACCTGCTGGCAGGGGCCAGTGAGAACTCGGTGGGTATCTATACAGTTAGAGTTGAAGAGGTAAGTCTTGGCAGGTTCGGATCTAAGAGGAATTTGGCCAAGAGCAAAGGAAGCACAATGTATAGCTCAGTAATATCACGGAATAGGTCTGTCTCTCTCTGTCTCTCTCAGACTCACCCTGCCTTGTGGCATTGTTGTGAGGGTATAACAAAAGAGTGGACACTGTTCTAAGGTGCTTTGAGACCCCCGCTTTGAAAAAGATTATAAATATCTAATTAATTTATATGCCAATAAAGGTGCTTTGACTTTGTCTTTGATATCTAAATAAATAAATAAAGGCATGCCACATAACCGTGCAAGCACGACCCCCCCATATTTATATGCATTGTATATAATTTACATAGAATCATAGAGTTGGAATGGGCCATACAGGCCATCTCGTCTAAACCCCCTGCTAAATGTAGGATCAGCCTAAAGCATCCCCGAGAAGTATCTGCCCAGACGCTGCTAGAAGACCGCCAGTGAGGGGGAGCTCAACACCTCCTCAGGCAGTCGATTCTATCGCCAAACTACTATGACTGTGAAAATATTTCCCCTGATATCTAGCTGGTATCATTCTACACATAGTTTAAACCCATTACTAAGGGTCCCGTCCTCTGCTGTCAAAAGAAACCTTTCCCTGCCCTCCTCTAAGTGCCACCCTTTCAAATACTTAAAGATAGCAATCAACCTTCTCTTCTCCAGGTGGACCATTCCCAAGTCCCTCAGCCTTTCCTCATAGGGTTTGTTCCCCAGGCCCCGGATCATTCTCGGTGCTCTCCTCTGAACCCTCTCAATTTTGTCACTGTCCTTTTTGAAGGGAGGCCTCCAGAACCACACACAATACTCCAGGTGGGTCTGACCAATGCAGTATATGACATCTTGTGATTTTGATGTGATGCCTCTATTGATACAGCTGAAGGTTGCATTTGCATGATGTATTTTGATTATGCAGACACAAAGAGAAGGTAAGACATGAGACGTTGCCCTGTGCTCAAAAAGTAGGTCACTTCAAAGAGCTAATCATGACCCTGTGGGAGACTTGTCTTTACCAATTACAGAGAAAGTCCTGCAAAAGAGGAGGTTGCAACATGTTGTTGTTTTCCTTCATAATCCACCTTCCTCCCTGGGATTTGAGATGGATTACAAGTATGGTCAATCTTTTTAGTCAATAGCAAAGCTGGTTATGAAACATGAAAAGGTTTGAATCAAACACCAAAGATTCCCTGACTTTGCGCTGCATAACATTAGTGAAGTTATTGAAAGCGTTGGGGCCTCAGCATCTGCATCTCTCAGGATCAGACAAGTAAGTCACCAGCACTGTGGATTTATTGCGACACAACTCTATGGCATTATAATGCCAACTGGTCCAAAATACAGCTGCATGAGTCCTGGGAGGGGCTCAGTGAAAAGCACATGTAACACCAGTTCTTGCTCAGTTGCATTGGCTCCACATTGGAGACTGAATCAGGTTTAAGATGCTGGTATTAACCTTTAAAGCACTAAATCAGTGGTTCTCAACCTGGGGGTCGGGGACCCTTTTGGGGGTCAAACGACCTTTTCATAGAGGTCATGGCAGGGCGAGCAGATTGGCTGGGGGGCGGCACTGTTGCCACTCCTGAAGGAGCCCGCCAATTTATATACAATTTATAACCAATTTATATATAATAATGAACAATGGATCTCCACACCATTAGTCAGTTTCGGCTTAATTTCTGTGAAGGAACCCTTGCCTAATTTTATGGTTGGGGGTCACCACAACAGGAGGAACTGTATTAAAGGGTTGCAGCATTAGGAAGGTTGAGAGCCACTGCCCCTGATCTTACTTGGAAAAGTGTTTCACCAGGGCAGTGCTGAGGCTGACAAAGCTGGTTTGACAAAGCAAGGCTGTTTGAAGCCCATTTCACTTCCCTGGAGCCAGGGATCTTGAGCATATTTTGTGTGCTCAAGCTTACACTCCTCTGGAGGCCATAAAGGAGGAGGAGATCCTGCAGGTACAAAAGCCCCACATGGTTTAGGGTTTTAAAGATGGGCACCAACACCTTGGACAAACAAGGGGAATGCTGGATTTTTCAGGGTTCAAGCAAAAACAAGGCACACCAAAACAGATGATGATGATATTTGAAAACAGAGAAATGGCAGTGGCCATAATTGGGCCCTTTCTTGATCTGGTCAAGGAAAATGTCCTTGGCCCCTCCCAGAAAACTATCATAGACAAAAGGGGCCTTATATGCCAATTAAGGAGGAGGAAGAGGATTAAAAAAGGGCCTATGAGGGGAACCTATGGTATGTGGATGATTTGCATTCCTCTTTCGGGAAGAAGCCATGTTCATGCACTTGCTGAGCTCCATATTTGGAGACTGCTTGCAGTATCCTGCCTCATATTTCTTCCCTGTTCATTAGGTTCTCCTGTCCCACCACCCAAATCATAGTTGTTGTCGGTGAAGAATCTTTAGCAAGCCACTCCTCTCACAAACTCTATGCTTTAAAAAAAAAAAGATTGCGTTGGAGGCGGAGTTGTTTGTCGATTTCGATATTTATATCTTCCTTTCCTCAGTGGGAACAGAGAGGGGGAACATGTGAGATTAGAGACCAATCGGAAATGAGCTGGTGTAATGGAGAAACTCACACATGCGTAGTGAACTTGGGTCATGCCATAACTTTGTAACCGATCCAATGAGACACCAGAGGGAGGGTAAGGAATGGAATGTATCAAAGAAAGTGGTTCTCTTCGTTGTTTCAAAGAAAATTGGGTTTTTTTGTCTTACTGTAAAGGGACTTCTACTTCCTATTGCTAGGAAAAACAAATATCAGCCCTTTTATGACGTGGGTGGTCTCTCTTCCTGCTTCTCCATTTGACTGGGAGGCTGGGGGCACCCCTCTTGCGTAGAACAGGTGGACAATGCCAAAATACAATCCTATTCACGTGGTCTGAGGTGCAGCAGTCCTTCTGTGGCCTTGGCCCCCTTTCACAGGACTTGTGGCCTCCTCTCCGAGCTCACCTCAGGGCTCCCAAACCTTGCCAGGAATATAGGGATAGGCTAGGTGAACTTCAAATCCTGGCAATTTACGGTTCAGAATAATTTGTATACACTTGAGGTTTTCTTGAATGCTCAGCTTTTCCATGTACCTTTTAAAACCTGAGACAGATTGATGGAGGCGGTTGACATTCTTTTAATTGAAGGGTAAATCAACCTATTTTTATTCTGACAGGTATCGCTAACACTTTTGTCTCTTACAAATACTCCTTTGCAGTTGCTAATATACCATTTAGAGGAAGGCAAGGTAATGATTAACATGAGAGAAGGGGAGCCAGACGTTTGACTTGCTATTTCAAATGGATCTTCAGCTGCCTCCTTTGCTTCCGAGAGGGTTCCCCTGTCTTTCTGTTCTCCTTTCAGCCAAGAATACCAGTTCATATTTTCTCCATCTATTTATTACCTTTTTTAAAACCCTGAGCTTCTCCTACGGGCAGCATATTTGGCTATTCTCTCCCCTGTTAATTGTCACAGCAACCCTGAGAGAAAGACGAGGCTGGCCATATCGTAGGTCTTTCCAAAACTGAAAGTCTCATTTTTCTGTCGCCAACAGAGATGCATTGTTTGCCCTCACTTCCAGAAAGATAAGATCCAAATGGCTTGATTAGGTTGGAGATTTAATTGTTATGATTTACTACACTGTATTTATATTATCAAGTAGGAATGCATTTGATAATGTTTACACTTTCTTCCTTATGATTCCATGTGTTTTATCTTCAGATCTGGATCGTGTGCATTTTACGTTGGATTGAAATGGCCTACGGCCAATCAACAAACTGAATATTGAATACTTTACTGGCCAAATTCAAAATGAAACCACTCCATTGCCTTATTCTCTCTCTCCTCCCCCCCCTCCATCCAGTTCTGAGCTCTCTACTTCCCACCCTGCGATCAAATAGAGTGCAGAAATCGCCTTCCCAATCTTGTATACTGTTTGCATTGGCTCAAGAGACCTCCGGCTCGGATCATGAGGCTTTTCATCTGCCAGGATACAGCTCAGTCGATGATGAAGGAGAGTCCTTATATAAGCAACAATCCAGCTTATCACTGTTTCATCGTCTGTTCTTCTTTCCTTTATCATATTTATCTGAGTCTCACTTTACTGTTTGGAAAAATCCCTTAAGAATGCCTCGGATTTGACGGTATGCTACACGAATATCGCTTGTTCCGCCTTTTATCAGAAGCTTTCTTGTAAGTGTGAGAGTATTTACAGGACAGAGCTGTAAAGACTCAGATGGTATTAAAACATCAAAAGGGTGGGGAGGGGGAGGAGGAGTTAAATACCAGTAATATTTTTTACTGTGTATTGGAAATGCTGTGACCCTTCTCTGCACTCTGAGTGCTGAACTGCACACATGCCAAGCTTTCTCCTTGTTGTTCAGCCATCGGCAAACGTGTTTCAAAGCAGGAGCAACTGTGAGATGTGAGGAGACCTGGCTGCATCAAGAGACAAGCCACAGGTGCCAGGGTTCCGGGAGGAATGCCCACTGTTGAACACTGCCAAATGGGTAATGGCCACAGGGGGTCCCTCATTCCAGAGTATTAATAGGTGCCATGGTTTTCCTGGGGTTACTACCGCAGCACAGAATGTGAGTACCAGATCCCCTACAGAGCCATAGAGATCATCACCCAAACTCATGCCATGTACCTACAGGCATACTTTTGCAAAATGCCATTGGTGGCAACCTCTGGGCTTCCATAACTCACTTCAGTTGCCCTCCAGGATGAGTTCTGGATCTTCCATCCCATCCAGTATCTTTTATTGGTGGTTACTGGTTCTTCTCTAATGAGCTATGATACTAGAGCCAGTGTGGTATGGTGGTTAGGAGCGGCTGCTTATAATCTGGTCTCCTGGGTTTGACTCCCTGCTCCTCCATATGCAGCCACCTGGTGACCTTGTGCTCATCACAGCCATGTTAGAAGCTGCTGTCTCAGAGCTCTCTCAGGCTTACAGGTGATTCCTGTGTTGTAGGAAGAGGAAGGGAAGGCAATTGTAAGCCACTTTGAGACACCTTTGGGCAGTGAAAAGCGGGGTATAAAAACCATCTCTTCTTCTTGCTTCTGCTTTGTTGTGATTGGACTGTTGGACTTGGATTTGGGAGACAGCTTCAGATCTCCTCTGCTGTGGAAGCTTGCTGGGTGACCTTGGACCTGTTGCTCTTTCTCAACCTAACCTACCTTACAAAGTGGCAGTGAGGATAAAAACGGGGAAGGAAGGAGGATGCTGTCAGTCAAAGTTGATCATACAAACAACTGGCTAGGGATGCCAACCTCCAGGTGGAACCTGGAGAGCTCCTACTATGTATGACAGATTTTTCTGACAACCATGATCAGGAAATGGCTATTTCAGAGGGGGAGCTCCATAGCATTATCCCCTCCTCACATGTCACCTTCCCTACGCTCCTCCCCCCCAAAATCCTCAGGTATGTCCCAACCACCCTGTAAATGATAAACCAGAGCTTCTTGGCTAAAGATAAGATATAAATAACATTATCAAACAACAAGGGGAAAGAATCTTTTATATAGAAGAGATAGAAGGGAAACTTTTCCTCAGTATACATCTGATAGCAATTTATTAATCCTGAGATCTTGAGGGGGAAATACTCCATCTTACCTTAAACTCCTCTGTGCTCGCTGAATAGCTTTCCTTCCCTAGGCATTCGAAGCGTACCGGGCTCGAAAATAAACCGGGAACTCTTGACAGTAGATTCTGCCAAAGAGTGACAATTTCTTTTTCTTTCTCTCCCCCCCCCCCACCCACCCCTTCCTTCTAAATCAGTTCCAAGTGTAAGTTTAAAAATGTAACTAAAAGCCTTCATCAAAGTTTTAAGAGCTTTAGAGCTTTTAGTGGTTGCTTATTCTGATTTATTGACATTGACACGCCCCACAGCCGTCAAAGCTTGCTGAAACGCGGAAGTAATGGACTTCAGGAAGGGAAAAAAAATAAGGGGGATGGGGGGGAATTGGGGTGGGAGAGGAAAAGGGAAGGAGGTGTCGCTGTGTGTGTGTGTGTGTGTGTGTGTGTGTGTGTGTGTGTGTCCCTCCGACGTAGGTACCGCATCTAGGAGAGTGCCCACTGATTACGGCCCACTAATTTGTTATGCACTCCGGCAAATCAGCAGTGATTCATATGACAAATACGGAGGGGGAAAAATTAACAGCTGTCATGATGTGATGTGTTAATTTCCTGACAGTCTCTGCATTGAAGCCAATTACTGATTTAAGGGCACGGAGAGGGAGAGAACCTTGTTCAAGCTTCTAATTAGGATTCCTCAAGACTAAAAGGATGAAAGCGGGGGGGGGGGGGGAGAAGATGAACAAGAGATTCAAGCAGGTAGCCGAAGATTTTCCCGAGCCCATGTAGTTCTGTCCTCCCCTCCTCCCATCTACGAGCTACTGGTTAAATAGCTTAAGTGTGTTTAAGAGGGGGATTTAGAAAAAAAAACCCTCACATTTGTTTGCTTTTATTGGTGACCCTAGGTTGGAGTCTTTTGTGCGGTAATTGGGAGGTAGAGCCAGATCGGAAGTTTCCATTGCCCTCTGAAGACGGCGGGCCTGGATGTAATCTAGTAATAATACCTTTGTTTAGTTGTGTCAAAGCCATTCATCACGGAGCTTCAGGCAAAAATAAAGTAGGCACGTCGACAACTTCGGTTGCCCCTGAAGTGACAGAGACTTGTGATTTCACTGACTCTCTGGTTAACTAGGAGGGCTTGATCCGGCAACCTTTCTGGATACAAACCATCCATAATTCCAAGAGTGGATCTAGCAAAGTCAACGAGAGATGGTCGGTGGAGGCAACCTGCTTCAAAACTGTGCGGTAGAGGTGAAATTAATTTGCCCTCCACACGTCTTTAAATGTGTGCGCCACACCTGTCCTTCATGGTCCCCATCTGGGGGCTGTATTGATAGCCCATGAAGTAAAGTTTCCCCAGCAAACTGAATGAGAAATCTTTCTCTTCTGGGTTCTCAAACGCAAGTACCAGTTGACTCCAATGAGTTCCTTCTGCTTAGTGAGAAGGCTCCCTCTGAGAGATGGGTGTAGCCTATGTTAATGTTGTCTCTGATCACATGAAAGAGCATATACGTTGGATCCAGGGTCCCCATTGGGTGTTCTGTGGGTCAGTCAGATGTGAGTTGCAGGCAATCTACAGGTAGGGTCTGGAGGCCTCCTGGAATTCCAACCACTCTCCACGCTGAAGAAAATGGCAGCTTCGGAGGATGGAGATATGGCAATATACATCACTGAGGTGCCCTTCCTCCACATACTCTGCCTCTCCAGTGGGCACCCTCTAAACCTCCAAGAATTCTCTCAACAGGAGCTAACAGCCTTAAATATGATGTTGCTAGGACGTCATAAAAGTCCTGAGTTTATCAGCAAAGACTGGCAGGAAAACAATGGGCATGTAGGTCAACACATAATGGCAAGACAACGCTCAATCCCTGATTTTTATAGAGAGCACCAAAAATAGATGCTTTATTTTTGGATCACCTTTGAAACCTGGAGCTTTGGAATGATTAACACTGAGGAAATGGCAACATTGTTTCTCATGGCATTTGCTCAGATGGAAATGATGCGTTGCTTGAAAAATGGAAGCCGGTTCACCAAAAGAAAGGATGCCCCCTTTTTTTGGCAAGAAGGAGGACTGATTATTGCCAACTGTTAATTTAGCTGTTATGTCTTAGGGGTGTGAATTTATAATCTGCTTTTGTTTCTTTTTTTGCTATCATTCTGAGATTCTTCCCCCCCCCCTTCCCCCTTTTTCAATTCACTCTTTTTGGTTACCGGTGTTCTCATGTGCTTCTTTCATTTATGTCGTTTTTGAATCATTTGATGGCACTTATATGCAATGCACCATTCATGGGCAATGGATGCAAAATTAATGTTAGAATTTTTATACACTGCATGCAGAAATTACTGTCATCGGGAAACATTTTCACTATGAAAGTCACACAATCCTTTTTTAATTCCTTCCATTACAGAAAAGTAATGAATACTTTTTGGTTTCCCTTGTTGGAGGCATCACATCCTACTGAGAAAAGGTGTGCAACATTTAAGTTCTATGACATTTGGTGCCAAAATGTTCTCCACAATGCTGGTGGCTTTTGTCCATACGTAGCACGTCTTTTTTATTTGATTTGCCAGAATCAGGCTACAATCTTGACAGCAAGTTATTTGCGTGGCCTTGACAAGCAATAACTGCGTTACCCTTCTACCACTTCAGCTTGGAGTAACCTGATTCGCTTGAGAAGAAACTGGCTTGTCAAAGAAGGTGGTCACTCGTGGTGTCTGTCTATACTGTTTCTCCACCCCTTTGTGCTCTCCTACCTTTCACATGATTTATTAGGGCACCTTTCCCCTCATAATGTACAGATATCCTGCGGGGGCAACTAGATGCATTTTGCTGTTTCAAAGTCTTTTTTTTTTTTTTTTTTTACAAAGCCAGCTTTTGAATTGGCTTTTGCTCAGTCATTCATCTTTAAAAACGGCACGCTAGTTATTCTTTTCTTTTTTGCTGCCTGAAGGACCCTCCTCCACTGCCTGAAGGACCTCCTCCACTTGCCGTGACTTCTCAGATTTTTGATGGGAATCAACCCTGAGTATCACAAGTAAGATAGAAAAAAAAAACAGCAATCATGGAGAGTCTCTCATTCCTCATTTGATGGAGCACACAAATAAACTCAGCAGTTTGGAAGCTATTTGAGCACACAAATACACACGTAGGGAATAGAGTCAGGCGGGAAGCCATGTTGGTCAGAAGCAGAAGAAACAAGTCAGAGACTTGGAGTCCGGTGACAGACTGAAGAAGTGTGTATGCACATGAAAGCTTATCTGTTCTACATAATATATTTCTGGTAAGGCCTTGGAGGAGGAGCGTGTCTCATGTCTTAAGTGCCACTCAGCGCTTAATACCCACTCAGGGCAGCTGTCCCGCCCGCAAGTGTCTCCTCCTCCAACCGGCTTGCCTGTCTGTCCAGTGTCCAGCCAATCACCTTCCATCCCCCACCTTTGATCAGCCTGTCCTCCTTCCACTTCCCTCCGAGGCTTGAAGGCTGCAGATCTCTGCTGTGTGAGAGCTGCCCCTGCTGGTGAGTTTCATAACAGCTGCCTGCAGCCTTTCCAGGTCCTGGCGGGAGGAAAAGGCCAACCCCAGAGTTCTTCCACCCCACCCCCCAATCTAGTTTTCTTCTTGGAACTTGCAGGTTCCGCTCCCTTCTTATGTATACTTAACAGTGTCATTGATGTCACAGCTGTCAAACTAAATTTAAAAGCTGTTCAATAGTTGCCGTCCAATTAGCTTCTCGTCATTCCTGACGGTTGCGTTTGTGTATGTTGGTGATGTGTGTATCAAGTGGGCTTTTGGTTAAGTTTTTAACTTTAAAAAAACCAGTTGTACAGAGCAGTTCTGTCAACACAACTTCAAGCAATCTTCAGAATGATGTTTGGATCAAAATTAGTATTTTATTTCTACCCTAGAAATCTGTGCTAACTGTGACTTTCCTATTCATTTGTAGTGCCTTTTTACGTTGATTAGGCGAGGTAGTGGTGCTAGTAAAAAATAACTACCCCCGGTTAACTGACAAACCATGCAATGGAAATTCGTACCCTGGTGTTCTTATTTACTGCTTAATCACTCATTAAAATGTACAGTCTGCGGACCTTCTCCCCAACGTTCTGTGAATCCCAGCCTCCTGCAAATTCATTAACTTCCGTTTTAAAACTATATTGTCCATATCCCTTTTTTTACGGCTCCGATCTCTTTCTCCGGAGCATTACCATTAACGCCCCAGGTCACAGTTGCCTGAAAAACGTCATCTTCTATCATCTGTAATACCTTGCTGCTGACTCATTTTCATAACCCGCTCCAAGGTGGCGAGCAAAAGACGACGGCCATGGTTTGCCAAACAATGGATTTATATAACAGGCCTGGAGAAGTATGCCAACTTTCAACAGGAGAGCAGAGCCATTTCCCTTCTCCGTCTTTGCCCTCTTCCT
Organism: Paroedura picta; assembly: GCF_049243985.1. NCBI lineage: Eukaryota > Metazoa > Chordata > Lepidosauria > Squamata > Gekkonidae > Paroedura > Paroedura picta. The sequence continues at coordinate 31,794,843 of NC_135382.1, forward strand.
CCTTTTTCGTTTTTCCTGCATGTGGCGCAGGAAGGCCTGTGTGACCGCCCACATTCCAGGCAATTAGAAAGATCACCTTTGTCATCGTGTTTCACGTCTTTCTCGTTTTTTTGTTTCCTTGCGGTGCTGAATAAATTAATCCCATTAATGCATCATTAAGTTTTCAGTCAAGATTTAGACTGACGAACCACGGACTGTTTCGATATGCCGTAGCCACTTCCCTCCGAATCATGTGATCTGTATCTTTGCCATGTGACCAGATGGATGGGCGGTGCTCTGTCTGGGGAGGGTTGGAAAGTGACCCCTGCTGTGCACTCCTAAACCGAGATGACGCCCTTCGACTCTCGCTGACTCCAGTGGGCTTCGGAGGGTGTAAACCCTGCCCAGGACGGCCCCTGTAAAATGTGCAGATTAATTTTATTCTTTAACCTTCCTAATGTGTCTGCTTGCTTGCATCGCCCTGCAGACAGCAGATCATCGCTTGATTTATAGTACTGACCGCCGCCTGCATCTCTCAGGCTAATGACACATACACTAAAGTCATTGATTTGTATGAATAGCCTCCGCTCTCCATTTATCACAATTTAATGTAAGAGTTTGCAATGCATAAAAAAAAAAAAAATTTCACATGGGAAGCATGGACCCACAGGCCTGACCACTTAGCAGTTATGAATCATTTGCTACCTTGTAATATATAGACTGTTCTTTTTCCTGCAAATGCCCCTTAAGGTCATCCTTCTTTACGGAACATCTCAACAATTAAAAAAAAAACAACAAAGTGGGTGCTTTAAGACGAGGCATGGACGGAAGGTTACCAGAGGTGCGAAACCTTACTTCACTCCTTTACAGGTATCACGCCGGGCCCAAATCATCCCTCAGGTGTACACAGAACGGACTCGGAGGGATTCCAGTCGGTCTTCCCGTCATGGAGGAGTTGTAATTTTGTCCCATAAACTTTATTGATTTGCCTTTGAACTCGGCGGCACGCTAATAAGGACACCAGGCAGACTCCAAGAAGACGTAGAGAGTCTCTGAGGAGTTAGCCAACCCTCTTTTGTAGCAGATCATCTTTTGAAGACTAGCACCGCACTACATAGTTCTACATAAAACTACAGGGGTCACTGTCTGCTAGAAGCACAGGCTGGCACAACAGACAAAACATTCACAGAGTCAGATGTTCAGATACACAGAAAGATTGTACGGGCTTTGGCTAGAAGATTATGAGCATAGCAATGTTTTCTTTAGTTTCTCTTTTTTACATATATTGTGTTTCTGAGCCTTTTCTTCATGCTTTGCTGATTGCTTTGCTTCTGTACCGTTTTTACTCCGTTCACATTCAACTTTATTTTTTCATTTTATTTATTTATTATTTCCATTTATATACCGCCGCATTTCCTAGGAACCCGCGGTGGTTCACGGAATAAAATATTAAAATTCGATCAAACCCCATAAGACCCCAATTTAAAATAAAACAAGCAAGTGGTCAAAACACAAATAATTTATCCCAGGGGTAGTCAAACTGCGGCCCTCCAGATGTCCATGGACTACAATTCCCAGGAGCCCCCTGCCAGCATTCGCTGGCAGGGGCTCCTGGGAATTGTAGTCCATGGACATCTGGAGGGCCGCAGTTTGACTACCCCTGATCTATCCCATCCCATCTCGTTCAGACGGTTCAGATGGAGGCTGAGTCTTCTTCCACTAGGAGTGAGGGGGTGCTGGTCTAACAGACTCTAGTGGACTTTGATAGACTTTGGGAAGGGGTCCTTGGTGAAAACACCGGGGGTCGCAGGGAATCAAACCCAGCTTGCCAGCTGGCTCTTAACCATGACATCCTGTTGGCCCAACATTTAAAAAATCACATTGTTATCAAGGAAAATGTACTAAACCAACATTAACAAATGGATCGCTAGATATGTTGACAAAGAAATAAACTAACATAAAAAGAAATCAGGACATTCGTTCATCCCAACCAGTGACAGACAGATGTTCTTTGTGTTACTCTGTTAAAGAAGCAGGGGCATATGCTGGACCAAGGCCCTCTCTGCACAGTTAAGTACGTTGTTCTGTAATCTTTTATTTGCATTTTAGTATACATAATGAAAAAAAAAGTGATAACAGCCATGGCATGACCTCAGAAATATCAATTTATAATTGCTATGGTGCAACTATTTAGGGAGACAGAGGAAATTAAAAACTGTAGCTGCAAAGAACCAATCTTTAGATGCTGTAATGACAAACATCTGTAAAGCAAATGCAGCCCCTTGTCTGAAATGAAGTACAGATGTAACCCAAGAAGGATTAGGACATGCCCTGAGTTCTGGGACCCTCTGGTTTGTGTCTCTGGCATTTTGTAGGTCACACGCTCCCTTTGGAGCTAGTTGTAATAATCATTTTATTGTACAATCAAACAGACTCTGGAGCTAGGTGCTCTGGAACACACACAGCTGCTGCTGAAAACAGCAGCCTTAGGTCATCTCCGTCGCTTTCTGTCCTGGTAAGACGACGACATTCTAGCATCTTGACAATCTTGGATATCATGACAGTGTAAGAGGGCCTTTCTCAGCTCCCCCCCCCCCCAAATGTCTTAGTTTTCCACTGGAAAAATTGAGGAAGTCTTCAAACTTTTGCATTCTGTGCGCCTGGTATAACTTGAAGACTTTGGAAGATAACGTTTTTTTCTACTGAAAAAGAAACTATTTCACAGGACGTTCCAGTCGCCACGAATCAATCGTGCATGTTGCAAAGGGAAAAATATAAAGCGCCCTAAATAAAAACGCAAAATCGAATTCAGTGTAGACGGGAGGGATTCATTCAGACTGGGACTGGGTAAAAAGCCCCGTGCAGACTACACCCAGGTTAGCCCCAGTAGCTAAAAGGAACCTCAAAGTGGCTAAAAGGAACCTCCATGCCCAGCAGCAGCATAACAGACTACATAGCACACTACACCTGTCGGAGGAAGGTTCATACACATCTTGTGCGTACCTGCAGCAGAGTGCCAGACCTTGTTGCCTCTTGCTCAGACATAGCAAAGCAAAACCGATTCTCCCCCCCCCTCGCCCCCGCCCTGTACGGGCAGCGAGACTCTTTATTTGTTACACAACCATGTAACCCATTAAAATGTTTGTCAGCGTACCAGAGGCTGGCGAGGAGCTGAGTTAGGGAAAGCAAGAAGCCGAGAGTGAATCCCGCGCTACTACTGAGGACACACTAAGTTATGCACTGACATTTATGCATATTTAATGGACCTGTTTACGCTGCCACTCACCGGGGAAAGTAAGGTTGCCGCACATTACCAGCTGCCATATCACATGACATCACTCTGGCCTCCCAGCAAACCTTTTGAGCAGAGTCTTGCTCAGAGGAGAACCTATCACGAACCAGAGGCATCTCATTTGCATACGTAAATGTGTACGTTTGGATCCTTCCGCCCACCCCCATCCCCATCCTCACCCCCCACCCCAAACTCCTAAAGCCAGGCATGAAGATAAATGTTTAAAAACAAAAGGCAGGCTTGATAGTTCATGTCACTTCACAGGCAAGTTTTGGGTAGGACGCCTCGAAGTAAACGGGGGGGGGGGGGGGATCCGGGGTTAAAATCTCTGCATAAGGAATCATGTGCTTTTATCTCTCTTGCTTCTTGGTCTGCATAGAACAAGAGAGCAGTCAGGGTTTATTGAGGAACAGCAGGCCTGGTTCATATTTTTCCTCCCTTCGGGGTGGTAAACAGCAAAATGTTGTTGAGCCCATGTAATGTAGAACAGGGGTAGACAACCCGTGGTCCTCCAGATGTCCATGGACTGCAATTCCCATGAGCCCCTGCCAGTATTTGTTGGCAGGGGCTCATGGGAATTGTAGTCCATGGACATCTGGAGGACCGCAGGTTGACTACCACTGATGTAGGGGCCAGAGTAGACTTAGGACCTCCCATACCCCTTCCCAGTTGCTTATTTATTTTTATTTATGTCTCATTTTTCACTCCAATGGGGACTATGGCTGCCAGGTATCCCCAACTACTGGGGGTGTAGGGTTGCCAAGTTCTGGTTGGGAAACACCTGGAGATTTGGGGATGGAGCCTGGGAGGTCAGGGGACCCAATAAGGCACAGTGTCAGAGAGTCCATCCTCAAAAGCATGGATTTTCTCCAGGGGAACTGAGCTTTGTAGTCTGGAGGTGAGCTTTAATTCTGGGGGATCCCCAGCATCCACCTGGAGGCTGCCATCCCTTGAGAGCCAGCTTGGTGTAGTGGTTCAGAGCAGCGGCTTCTAATCTGACAAGACAGGTTTGATTCCTTGTTCTTCCACATGCAGCCAGCTGGGTGATCCTGGCCTAGTCACAGTCCTGATAGTGCTATTCTCACAGAGCTGTCCTGTCAGAGGTCTCTCAGCCCTTACCTACCTCACAGGGGTAGTCACAGTCTTGTCCAATATAGAAACCATCCCATCAGTTGCCAACCTCCAGATGGTGGCTGGAGATCTGGGGTTACAACAGAACTCCAGGCAACAGAGATCTACAGAGATCAGCCCGCCTGGAGAAAATGGCCACTTTGGAAGATGGTTCTATTGCATTATAGCCCACTGAAGTCCCTCCCCTTCCAAACCTTTCCCTCCTCAGATTGAACCCCCAAAATATTCAGGTATTTCCCAACTCAGACCTGGCAATCCTACCAGTCCGCCTTATAATGGTGAATGCAATGATTCTGCAGGGAAGGATTAAAAATCACACAAAGCCGATATTGTTTGGAGAGAGAAGCAGGTTTCTCACCATGGTGGTCTCCAGAGAGAGTCTGTCAGCATTGTCTCTCTCAAGGAAAAGAAAATACCAGAGGGTTTCGAGTTGGGTTAATTGCTGGAGACATCCTAAGAACTATTTGCTTAGCAAAATGAATATTTTCTCCGCATTATTATTCTTTTGTGCGTGTGACTTTTCTTTCTTGGTTTCTCAAAGTATGCTCCTCAGTTTTATTCCTGGGCTGAGCAAGAATCCAGTTATTGTACTGAGACAGGGTGGGAATTCCAGAATTCTTCAGGAAAGGATAAAACAAACAACTAGGGTGGCTCAGTCACAAAAGGAAAAGAAAAACGGAGGAAAGTTTTTACCTCTGAGGGAGGGATGTGGACTGGCGATGTCCTAGAAGGTAAGAGGAGGAGTGAAAAGATGAAGTTCAGGATGGTTGCTAAGGTGCTACAGAGCTCAAATCCAGCTGTACCTCTGGTGATTAATCTTCTGAAGTAATGTGGGAAGCTACTAAATGCAAGTGCATGGGATAGAGTTTAAGAGTGACGGACTCTAATCTGGAGAACCAGGTTTGATTCCCTACTCCTCCACATGCTGCCAGCCGGGTGATCTTGGGTTAGTTGCACTTCCCTTAGAGCTCTCCCCCACATGGTGTCTGTTGTGGGTAGAGGAAGGGAAAGTTGTTAGTCAACCTTTTTGGCACTCCTTCGGGTTGTGAAAAGCAGAGTCTATAAAAACAACTTATCTTCAATGGTGCTATTTCATTTGCAGGACTGTTCTCCTATATTGGGCTGTCACTTCTCCTGATGAGCTTTCAATGCCTGGTAAAGAAATGCTTTAATGTCTTATTTCCTTATTTGCCCAAATATCTAAAATATCCTTAGGAATCGACTGCCTAAGGAGGTGGTGAGCTCCCCAACACTGACAGTCTTCAAGCCGTGGCTGGACACATCCTTATCACTGATGTTTTAGGCTGATCCTGCACTGAATTGGACTAGATGGCCTGTATGGCCCCTTCTAACTCTTTTACACTCCCCTACATGCAGCCAGCAGTGTGACCCTAGGCTCGCCACGGTACTGATAAAACTGTTCTGACCGAGCAGTGATATCAGGGCTCTCTCAGCCTCACCCACCTCGCAGGGTGTCTGTTGTGGGGAGAGGAAAGGGAAAGCGACTGTAAGCCACTTTGAAACTCCATCGAGTAGAGAAAAGCGGCATATAAGAACCAACTCTTCTTCTTCTTCTTCTTCTTCTTCTTCTTCTTCTTCTTCTTCTTCTTCTTCTTCCTAGTGTTCAGATACACTGTAAATTCATTTGAGGGAATATGGGAAGGAGAGATGTTTTAGATGGCCACTAGTTGGTGCCATTTGAGAAAATCGCCTCCAAATCAATATTGCCAATATGCTAGGGAGCAATTGGTGTGGTTGGCTGCCTGAAGTTTATTTGGATCAGAAGAAAACTGTTTTATTAGTTGGACTGGAGATTAATTTCACCATTTCCTGGTCGCAGTATTCTGCTGGAGAAAAGAACCTGTTTAATTTGACCATGAAACTCAATACACAGGGAGGAATTTCTGGATTTCATCTGTACCTGCCCAGGAGTATAGGACACCACCAGAATTCACTTTCCCCCTAGATTTTAGCAGCATCCCTTGTTGTGTGTTGGAACTTTCAAAACTGTTTTGCTGAATCCTTGTAATTATTAAGGAATGTTTACATAAACCCATAATCGATTCCTGGGGTATCATTAAGCATTAAGTCATAAAAGTAATTTTCAGAGAAGAGAGGGTTGGAAACGACACAGTTTCTGTTTACTATGCACTGTGGTAATATTTTTTAAAAATTTTGTTCCTATAATGCCATATTTGGGGATTGCCATTAAAAGTGGGCATGGTTTAAAAGTGAGCAAGGTTTTGGATTGCTCATCCCTGCCGTTTCAAACCGAAAATCTTTAGTTTGGTTTTGCTTCTTCATTCTACTACAGTATACAAAATAAGACGCATTGCATGTAAAAATACATTATAAATGGGGCATACAGATCATACGACACCATGCGACCACACCAAGTTGCCATGCTAAAGAACCAAGCCAACATGGAAATATATGTAAAAACATAATAGACTCTTCTCTCATGCCAGTTTAAAAGTAGCAAATTCCTGATAACAACATGCGTCCTAATCTTACATTTCCATGTTTATTAAACAATTGCTATAGATATTTCCCTTGGACTGCAAGGCGAACAAACCGGTCAGTCCTAGAGGAGATCAGCCCTGACTGCTCCATAGAAGGCCAGATCCTGAAGATGAAGCTCAAATACTTTGGCCACCTCATGAGAAGCAAGGACTCCCTGGAGAAGAGCCTAATGGTGGGAGCGATTGAGGGCAAAAGAAGAAGGGGACGACAGAGAATGAGGTGGCTGGATGGAGCCACTGAAGCATTTGGTGAGAGCTTAAATGGACTCCGGGGAATGGTAGAGGACAGGAAAGCCTGGAGGATCATTGTCCATGGGGTTGCGATGGTTCAGACACGACTTCGCACCTAACAACAACAACAATACATATTTCTAAAAGTTTTTCATTCCTTTTTTTTCTCTCTCAGCCCTATTTCCTATCTCCTTTTAAGGCTTTTAGTTGGCATGCTACATGCTAGAATCTTGCAACTGCCATAATCCAGTGAAAAGACTGACAGGCCCAGGCTGTTCACCAGCCTCTGACAATGCATTGTTATCTGAAAGCAAATCTAATAAGCAAATTGTGTATCTCTTTCTGATGATCCGTTTTTGTCAGTCCAATTTTGCGTCCTTCCCTTGTAATTTCAGTGCAGAACCTCTCTGGCTTTGCAAACGCTTCCCAGGTCTTGAAACCGTACCATCCTAAATTCCCTCCTTCTGAACCCCTTGACTTCAGCTGGCTCAGGAGGGTGGTGCTCCGTTTAGGATTGTGCTGTAATTTTGGTGGATATTGATCAACGAGAACCACAGCTCTTTCTGCGATGTTTTGGTGTCCCTCATTTGCTGGCTGATAATGTGCGAATGTTCCTTTGGCCTGTTACACAACACACGCTTTCACTATCTGCAGTTATATCCGGTTAAGTATGAGATGAACATCCTCTCAATTAACAGAATACCTTTAGGGCTTTCCTTCGCCAATGCTTTGAGCCCGCTTGTCCATACAGTCATCAGCACCTAATCAACTAATGATGGCAGAAAATGAGGAAGGCCATTCCCAATAAATCCTACGGATAGTAATTTTTCTCTTTTAATGCCCTTCTCTCTCTCTCCCCCCCCCCTTTCCTTCTTCCTACGGCACGCTGCAGTAAATTAATGCCATTGCGGTTATTACAGTAGCAGTGCCATGGCGAGTATTCAAGTGACGATCCTCGAATATTTTACCTCAGCATTTATTTGTCCATAAAAATAAAATGGGATTTATCGCAGTCCTCTTTGGTTTTGAGGACTTACATGGACAGCCGTGGTGACAAATTCTTATCTCTGGGGCAAGTATTAAAGGCCCAGATGCACAGTTCTGGAAGTGTACAATCTAACCAAGGCTTTGAGGCCTTCGATGATGATCCTTAATGCAGTCGTGATTAGCATCTGCCCCTCACAAGAAAGGGGCATCATTAGAAGGCTTCTTTTAAAATTAAAGAATGTGAGAAGAACGCAAGCAGAATGGGACTGAATATTCGGTTAGTAGAACATCCTGTTTCTTGCCATATTTCGCACAGATGTACCTTCCAGGCCAAACTTTGGGGTGGAAATCCAGGATTCCTGTACATGAGTGCAGCAAGATATCTGCAAAATGGATTGTTAAAAGTATTGTCAGTGTTAAAAGTATATGTTACCATCTAAAAGTGCCCTCCTCAAATAGAACATTAAGTCCTGAGTCTAAAATTACCAAGTTGTATCATTGGGCTAGGAGGACACTTCTTGGAAAGCCATGAAGATGGCATTCATAGATATACTGCATCTGGAGGAAGTCCCAAATTCCTCTGATTGTCCCCTTCTCTATAAGCTGAAAATATGTTTTTGTCCTTATTTTTTCTATTAACCTTTGATCTTTTGAAAGTGAAAGCATATCCATGTTTAGCTTGGATTAGTCTGAGGTGGGTAGCTAAGTGGATCTGAAGGAACAGAACAAACTTTGGGTCCAGTAGCACTTTTTAAGTCTGGGCCTAAGCTTTCACATGCCTGCACATGATAGCTTGAGCCCAGAATTAAACTTGGTTGCAACTTGACTCAGACATTGGATTCGTCAGATATGTCACATTGCTGAACTTTCGAACGGTCTACGAACACAGCTGAGAGTTCTCACAAATAAGTCTACGGACATTTCTATTTGCATATGAGGGGAAATAAGCTGCTTTTAGGGCTGCCATCATATGAACATATGTGGAAGCAATGAATGATTCACCTTTCCAGCTCAAGCCGTGATAAGACTGCCAGTGTATGGTTTATCATCTCAAGCTTCAGAATGAATCGGCATATACAGTAGCCAGAGCTGGATGTATGTTGTCGCCTCCCTCAAGGTAAAAGGCATGTTTTCTGCAGAAGCCACCATGAGAGAGAAGGCATTGACACACGCACACACTCACAAACACAGAGATCAAACTGCCTTATACTGAATCAGTCTCTTAATCCATCATTATCTGTCTGTCTGTCTGTCTGTCTGTCCATCCGTCCATCCGTCCGTTCATTCATTCATTCATTCATTCATTCATTCATTCATTCATTCATTCATTCATTCATTCATTCAATTTATATACCACCCCTCACTGGAACATCTTGGGCCAGTGTACATAGAACCAATAAAACAGAATATACATTCAACTACTTTTAACAATTGAGAATAGGACATAAAAATCATGTTAATTAATAGGCAACACCAACATAACTTAGAAACATAAGCAACTGTAATAATTGAGATGGCAGAGACCATGAGCCTGGGGCAGTGGAGCTGCCCAACAGAGATGGATCCAGCTTCAGGAGACCCTCCATCATTGGTCTTTAGCTGAAAGTTTGGTGGAAGAGCTCCATTTTGCAGGCCTTATGGAACTGTTCCGAAAGTGCCCTGATCTCATTGAGCAGCTCATTCATCCAGGTTGGGGCCATGGTTGAAAAGGCCCTGGCTCTTGTTGAGGCCAGGTGGGCTTCTTTGGGGCCAGGGATTACCAATCTCTTATAGTGGATAAAGTGTACCGCCCCTTGGAGGGGGTGTGGACAAGCAGATGGTCCTTGAGGTACACAGGCCCCAAACCTGGGCATGGTCAGAACTCTGGCAGAAATTCTCCAGGGTCTCAGACAGGTCTTTCGTATCCCCTGCCAGTTGGTTTTTGTACTTGGAGTTCCCAGGGGTTGAACTTGGGACCTTCGGCATGCAAAGCAGAGGCTCTACCACTAAGCCACAGCCCTTCCCCCTTCAGCCACATCTGCTCTGACAGTTGAACAAAGCATGTCTGCTGCTATCAAGATGTACCAGATTAGCTACGGTTTCTGTGAATAGTCAAAGGAAAGATAGCCATTGGGGGAAAGTCTAGTGGAGCGGGCCATTTCCAGCTTGGCCGTTCAGTGAGGTGTCGTTCGATGGATAAAAGATTCGAAGTCATAAAATTAGACGGAGGATAGTGATGAGCATCAGTTCATATTTTAATAAATAAATAAATAAATAAATGTATTTTGTGTGAAGGCTTCGGCTTAAAAAGACGAATAGCAAAATGATCGTTTGCTGGTTAGAATTTCGACGGCGTCTTTAGGAATATTCATATCCTTCGACGCCCTGTAAATTTCTGCAAGTCATTAAAATTTCTGAGCTCTGTAATTAGGTCTCTCCTGATAGATGTGGAGGTAGTTTCTGTACATTAGCTGTGTGTAAGTCTCTCCGGGAGAGGGCAAGGCCAGCCAGGCAGGGCTGCCCCTTTTGTGTTGTAGAGTTTTGTTCGTTCCTCTGGTATGTTTGACCTAATGGCTTTTTAGTCTTGAAGGCTATAGAAAGATCTGAGTGCTGTTGTTAGGGGCCTTTGAATACCCATCTGATCACAATTTGCCAGTTCACAGAAGCTGTACCGGCTACCCTTGAGGATCAAGCTAGATATATCCATGGGAGATTCATGAACCAATTAACTTCAAATAGCAGCTTCAGGGGGCATGGGGGGTGATTTCAGATCAAGGAAGATAGAGGGGGGGGGGAGGGATTTTTTAATCCTTTTCCCCTCAGCCATTTTCATAATCTCAGTCCCCTTGTTTTAGGCCTAATACTTACTCAGACCTGGCATTCTAACTAGAGGTGGGAAATGAATCAGTTGCTTCTTCCACATGGAGATCTAAGGAGAAGGTAGGCCCACAGGTCAGATCAAGCTGCCGTTATCCATCTACTGTAATAGATGGATACATCTACTGTAATGCAAACTATTATCCTAGAAATGTGTGCACAGCTAATAATTCTTAATCAGTTACTATTGAATTATAGAATGGTAGAGTTTGAAGGGGCCATACCGACTTAATGCAGGATCAGCCTAAAGCATCCATGATAAACATCTGTCCAGATGCTGCTTGAAGACTGCCTAGGAAGGGGATCTCACCACCTCCTTAGGCAGCCAACTCCACTGCTGAACTACTCATGCAGTGAAATTCCCTCCTCCTGACCCGATATATAGCCGGTACCATTCTATGTGTAGTTTAACCTCATTACCGTGAGTTCTATCATCTGCTGCCAATATAAATTCTCCCTGCTTTCCCCCAAGTAACAATCTTTGGGGAGAGGGGTCCCCTCTAAACCTCCTCTTCTCCAGCCTGAACACTCCCAAGTTTGGTTCAAGGTGATCTCCAAGCTGAACCTTCCTAAGTTCAGTTCAAGGTTTTTGTCCTGCCTTTATAGCCCATCTCAACCTGGAGCCTACACACCTGAAAAAAAAACAACTGTGCAAGAGCTCTCTTTCTTCTAGTTAACTCCTGCTTGCAGTTCTTTCCTCTATCATGGTCTTCTATGCTATGGAACAGCTTCCAGGACAAAAAAGATGGCTTCCTTCCCATTGGTGGGCTGGATGATGCCCATGGTCACTGAATTGGGAACCCTTGAGTTATAGAAGAGGTGGTCAAACTGCGGCTATCCAGATGTCCATGGACTACAATTCCCATGAGTCCCTGCCACCCTGGGTTATTGTATGGCACCCTTAGGGCAATGAATGAGGTTTAGGATGAAGCTTAGCAACAGTCACAAATGGAATTTTCTGTTTCCTACAACATTTTTTTCTTTGTTTTATCAGGATATTTATTGTCTTAATTAATGTTGCTTCCCTACCCTTTTATATACTACTTTGGTGTGTGAGAAATGAGAGCTAAGCTTATTTTAATGAATATATAAAGCATGCTGTGGAGCAAGGCAGGAAGACACACAACAGTGTTCACGTGTTTGTGTGTAGAAGGCTGGGTGTCCTCTACAGCAGGGATTGTCAACCTGTGGTCCTCCAGATGTTCATGGACTACAATTCCCATGCCCCTGCCAGCGTTTGGTGGCAGGGGCTCATGGGAATTGTAGTCCATGGACATCTGGAGGACCACAGGTTGACTTACCCCTGCTCTACAGCATAAACGTTTGAACAACAAGCTGTTCTGACTGAGCAGTAATATCTGGGCTCTCTCAGCCTCACCTATCTCACAGGGTGTCTGTTGTGGGGAGAGGAAAGGGAAGGCGAATGTAAGCCGCTTTGAGACTCCTTCTGGTAGATAAAAGTGGCACATAAGAACCAGCTTTTCTTCTTCTTGAACAATACTGTTGTAAGAATGATGAGGGGTAAAGGTGTATATCATTGGTCTTTTGTAGATATTCCAGAAAAAAATATTTCACTACATAACAATTGAAGAGCATTGAGAGATGGAGGAATTGGGTTTTTTTTTTTTAAAGTTTTTAATTCTTCTGCTACTTGGAAGTATTTTATGATCACATGGGTAGGCTGCTTACGGGTTCTCAGGCCTGTTTATTTCTGCTTAGATATATTAAAATATCGGATAATGAAGATAAAAAACCAGTGTGGGGGGAAAAATGATGAAACAAATTGCTTAGGATGGAATCCGTATGTAATTACTTGCATTTTTTTCCCCACTATAGTATATAAGCAATGCCTTTAACAAGGCCAATTGGTAGCTGGAAGACAGATTCCGCTTAGAGAAAGAGCTTCAATTTACTTATACAATGATAACTGGAAACTTTGGGGTTGTTCCTGCCCCCCTCCCCCTTTTTTTTCCTGCTGCGTTGCAGTCAATTTTCACTGGGCTCACATTCTGAATGTGTGATTAATCATATGAGTGCTGGGCTTGCCAATAAACACCCAAACCTTAAAACTCCTAACAACTTCCTCATTTTGTGTGGTCATTCCAAATAGCTAAACAACCAGAAATTGTCAATGTATGCGGAGATCAATGCTCCAGGGTCTCTACGTTAAGATTGATTTCACTCTCCGAGGACTTCATCTTGCTCATCAACAAAAACACTTTGTCCTCCCTAAATAATCCAATCGAATGCCATCCCTCCGGTGGAACGGCTTGAGAAAGTGCAACCGTTTGGATTAATGTCTGCTCCGGCATCAGCCTCAGAGAGTCCCCCTTGTTCCTGCTAACTGCAACTTTATAAATATACCCCAAAGGGTTATGTTTGATCTACAGATAGGCTAAACAATTAAATGGAGCTTGTGAGATCAAGGCATCTAGCACAAAGACATGTTTTAAAGGCAGCGTGCCTCTGCCTGGGATTACTGAAAAGTTTTCTCTCCACAATTAAGGTATTTTCTACAATGTTAAGAGCAATGTTAACCGTGTATGTTTCTATTACTAACGGTGGCTGAGAAATTTCTTAGATCATGATTGCAATGGGAGTAACCTCACATCTGTAAAAATGGCAGGCGGGGCAGGGGGGGGAGAGAATGTTTCATTTATTTAAAATATTTCTATACCTAACATTCTCCTGAGCATCTCAGGACACACAGAACGAGGTGCTAGCAATCCGTGTCTGCCTGTTTCTCCTTGCCAATGAGGGTCATCCCAACCAAGATGACCATCAAATGGCAGAAGCACCAAAATTCTGCTGTGAATTTGGAGATTCCAGGCTTTCGGGGATAGGGGAAGGAAATCAACGAATGGCTTGGTGTGCGTAAAGGGCCGTCGAGTCGCTGCCAACCTATGGTGACCAAATAGGGTTTTCAAGGGAAGAGATATTCAGAGGTGGTTTGCCATTACCTGCCCTTGTGTAGCGACTGTGGAGTTTATTGGTGGTTTCCCATCCAGGTAGTGACTGTGGCCAGCCCTGGGTAGTTTCTGAGATCTGACAAGATCAGGCTAACCTCAGCCATCCCTATCAGAATAAGAAAAGTGTTCAGAGTAGCAAAATCCTCCAGAGTTCTGCTTATGGATGCAAGAATGGCTCGTTGGCCAAGACACTCCTACGGTTGCTTGGGGATCAGCCCAGTAAGGAGGAGAGCATTACCTCACAGGGCCACTTGACAGTCCAAGCACCAATTAATTGATTAATTGATTAATTGATTGATTGTGTTAGCCAGTTAGTTTGCAAATTGCATGAGTTAGGTAATTCGTTAGCATATGGAATGTGTGGTATGTAATAATAATAATAATAATAATAATAATAATAATAATAATAATAATAATAATAATAATTTTATTTTTATAGACTGCCCTTCCAGGTTGGCTCAGGGTAGCCAGCAGATCTGAGGATTGCCTGTGTTAAAACAGTGGGTTCGAAAGAAGCCAGGATCACTGGGAGTTCAACAGCTCTTTATTGTGACCCCAGCATGGTGTTACAAGAGGCAAACTGGACCAAAACCCTCCCTGAAAACCCCAACTTCCTGCCAGTGCGTGCTATTGGTCAGTTTCACTTTAAAATGGCTGGATCCTACAGTTGGGTTCTAGCCGCGCATTGGCTAATTGCAGTGCAGACTTACGATCCTGCCTTGGACCTTCAAGCTCAGTCCTCGGCAGATCTACAGACATGAGGGTCTGGCAGCCAGAGAAGAGACTTTCATAGATGGCGTGTCATTGCTAGGCTCCACAGCATGACCCCTCATGTTCCTTGGACGGACTCCATCCAAATCCTTGGAGGTCTCCCATCCAAATAATAGCCAAAGTCAGCCCTTTTGAGATCTGACAGGATCGGGCTTGCCTGAGCTATGGAGGTCAGGGTCACCCAATACACTGGAGCTTATAGTACAGTTCAACCCCAGTTCAAAAGACAGGCTATGGGAATGAAAATCATTTATTGATCGATTTGTTGAGATTTAAAAAGCTATCTGTTCTGCAACCTTAATAAGTTGCAACTTCGGACCTTACCGAATATATGAAATACAATATAAGATACACACAAGAGCCAGCACTTTCAGTGTTAACTCTTCAGTAAGACCTCTGCGTGGCTGTGCTGATGTTGGAGAAATCACTGAGGGATGGTTTTTGGTGCAATCAATACAAAAAGATCAGGTGGCTCCTACTTATTTCCTCCCCCCCCCCACTCAGTATGAGGTCCCACTGAGTTCAGTGGGGTTTCCTACAAAGTAAGTGTGTCTAGAACGGCAGCTTTAATAGCTCCAAGTGTTGCAACGGGGGGACGATGTAATCAACAACATGGGAGGAGAAAAAAGATTTTTGTTCTTTTGGAACCTAAAAATAGATTGAAAAGGGTCTCGCGAACACTCTCAAGAGTACGTATGGATTTCTCGCTGACATTAGATCCTCTGAATTGAATGTCAGACTCACTGAGAACACGGTTTTTATTTTTAAATAATAAAGCTGTACTGTTATCATTATTAGAAGGGCAAGAATAATGAAATATCATGGCTATCATAAGGAGACCCCGTAAAATATATTTGTATATTATCTTGGGGCAAATGCAAGTGTCACGTGTGACCGTCGTCTAGGTAAAGAATACAACCCTATAGTGTTGTGCCCCTAAAGAATGAAAGGAATGGATCTTGTATAGCATGTATGTGCCTGAAGAATGCATCAATTCCTCTGCAAGGTGGGAGTGATACATCGTGGAAGGCAGGCCATAAGGCAGACATTAAAGTTGTTCTTAGGTTCTGTCTTTCTTGGGAAATGACTGATGGACACACCGAGAGAGGGACATATGGACATTTTCACCCTCTCTTTCCATAACAGATCTATACACTCTAAATGCAACCAGAATGGAAATTAAGGGGGAAAGCCCTCCATAGCTTCTATAACACTATCAAGGGGAAATCGATGCCTATGACATTTGTATGAGAATTCAGGAGGGAAGGCAGCATGATATAGCCTGGTCTTCTCAGACTGTGGAAACTAAGCAGAGTCAGTACTTGGATGGGAGACCAACTAAGGAAGTCTCTGCAGATGAAGGCCAACTTTGCTTCTCAGCTGCCTTGCTGAGGCCACCGTAAGTCAGAAGCTAAGCAGGGTCAGTACTTGGAAGGAAGATCAAGGAAGACTCTGAGGGGGGAGGCAATGGCAAACCAACCTTCAATCTCACTTGCACCAAGAGCCCCTTACTGGGGTTGTCATAAGTTGATTGGGACTTGGTGGCCCTTATGAAGATTCAGAGTCATACTAGGTGGGACCGTCTGAGGTAATTCTTGGACTGTGGGTGAAAATTCAGGATGCCCTCCCCCGAATTTCAGTCATCCTCACTCCACAGTCCCCACACAAGAACCAAGCAAAGTGTGGCTCACACCCCAAGGAGGCCAACCCATGCCCCCACCACTTGATGCTACCCACCTAAGCCCAGGATGGTGATGGGAACTTATTTATACTGCTTCTTTCCCCTCTTCTGTTGGGGGTGGACAGGGCTGTGAGCAGTGAGGGGCCTTCTCCAGTGTGAGGCCCAGGGCAGCTTCTCCAGTTGAATACTGGCTAAGATATCCCTGAGGATACACTGTTTTGAATAAGAAACAGCGTCCACTCAAGACCCTGATTTTAATGCATTATTATTTTTGTATTAGATTTATTTTTGTTCTCCACCTTCGGTCCTGTCAATGCTGTGAAAAAGTTGGAGGACATAAATAACTTTAATCAATAAAGAAATAGTCTACGAGATCAGTGATCTTTTTGTTACCAGTATGTGTCGGACAAGCCGCCGTGGTTGTAACAGTTTTCCACCTGGGGTCTTTGTGATCTTGAAAAAAAGGTTTGCCTTCTGTTGCCCTCTTTTCACTCCTTAGTCTTGGTGCGAGGACACGAGGCGTATATGCTTAAAAGGGTGCGCTCTTAAGCAAAACACCGTAATGCTTTTATATTAAGGTGGTTTTTTATGAATATTTCATCGCTGGTTAACTTATATTGCCTACTGTAACCTGCATGTAAACAAAAATTGGAGCATTAAAAGGTGCACCTCCGACGGGGAGGAGGAGGGGCAAACTAGCGGAACAATGCCTGAGCCTTGCTTTGTAGCAGGAGCTGATTGTTCCGCTGCTGCTGCGGCACCAGGGTCCTTTAAGGTTTTATTGGAGATACATTTCATAATGGAACTTGCAATAAGTTGGTACGGCAAACTGCAACGTCTCCTAATCGTTTCATAGCTGGGAATAAAGCCTTGGAGCATTGTCCCTTAATTTAAAGTGCAGTTTGGAAACTTAACCTGAAATATTCTGAACAGCTGACGCCTACTCTTAGTTCTCAGAGTATGCCCATAATATCACATAAAGGCGGTGGACATAAAATGTCAGAAAACTGGAGTGGAGATTAGAGCAAGCCTTAAAAGGTTAGGGGACAAAACACAAATTGTGGTGGTAGCCTCTGCTTTTGGTGTTAGTCCTCCAAGAATCTGCATCTCAGACTTAGAAGCCTGTGTGCAGGAGAGTCTCAAAGTTCCGTCTCCAGTTAGAAGGATTTTGGTTGGCAGAAGGGGAAAAAACAAAGTTTGCCTAAGGGAAAAACAGAAATGAAACAGAAGTCTTTGAGTCTTGATGAGGAGGTCTTCAAACTTCAATAGTAGCCCTTGTAGCAGGCTTCATGGGAATCACATGCTGTGCAAGCTTGGCTTCTAAACGTTACAGGCTCGGTTGAGCCAGGGAGAATGATCGTCATGCGGACACATGAGTTTGCCTTGACCTGAATGGGCCAAGCTAGCCCTATCTTATCAGATCATGGAAGCTAAGTAGGGTAGGCCCTGGTAGGTTCTTGGATGGGAGACCACCAAGGAAATACAAGGTTGCGGTGCAGAGGGAGATAATGGCAAACCACCTCTGAACCAAATTCTCAAAGAAGCTTACCATTGCCTTCCCTTCCTCTCCCTGTAAGGTAGGTGGGGCTGAGAAAGCTTTAAGACAACTACTCTATGAGAACAGCACCAAGAGAACTGTGACTAGCTCAAGAACACCCAGCTGGCCACATGTGGGGGAGTGGAGAATCAAGCTCATCCTTCCGTATTACAACTCGCCACTCTTAACCACTACACCATGTTAGCTCTGGAACGTGGACCTCCCAGATCCTAATCCTGTATTCTTACCACCGCACAGTGGATTGCATTGTAAATCAAAAAGCACAAAACACATCACATGCCCGTCTTCCTTGGGTTGACCTAAGCCTTTAAAAATATATATATATGTGTAGTCAAAAAGTCTATGCCACCATCCCCACACCTTCAGTTTGACAAGGTACAGGCAGAACAGCCTTTTATGGAAAGTTGAAATAATGTGTTCTTCAGCAAAAAGGGGAGTAGACACTCTATTATCTCACAGCTGTAGGTAGGTCCAGCAGCTCCCTTGTTGGGAGAATCTGTTTACTAGGTGAAGAAGGGAGAGGAGGAACTAGTGTAGGGTCCAAAATCCCTTCCAAACTCTGGGATCGCCCTAGCCAGGTGGGGCCTGAAGATCTCCCAGGATTACAACAGAGCTTCAGAGATCCGTTCCTTTGGAGAAATTGGCTCCTTTGAAGCATATGGTTGGGAAACCCTAAGTTAAAATGATCAGGTGGTAGATGATGTGAAGGACCATTGAGAATCTGGAGAGCTGCTGGCATTCTAAGTAGACAACGCCAACCCTGGTAAGCCCAGTTGCCCATCTGAATGTAAACCATCTTTGTGGATGAGATTTTCTCCGAAATGTTGAAAAAAATAATGCTAAGATTTTTTCTTTAAGTCTAACCCAAAAAACTGGAAGCCATTCTTTACTCCCTACTTCTACTACCTGCAAGTATAGATTTTACTTGACCTATAGGTTTTAAAATAGAACACCTTTAAAAAAAAAACCCCACACTTCGAGACGTTGTAACAAAAGAAAGGGAGGATGCCAATTGGTTCTTACATTACAGGGCTATTGTGCCATTTGGCAAAAAGTCAAAGGAGATCTTTTGACATCCTTCTTGGCCAACAACAGGCAACCCTCCAAAAAACACCCACCGCACACTGAGCAATATTATGATTTCCTTCTTTTTCCCCGCAAGCTTTAGTTTTGTAGCCATCTTTTGTGTCCGGCCTTTTAAGCACAGGGGTTTTCTGCCTTTTCTTTCTTTCTTTCTTTTTTTTTACTGACAAGCCCACAATTTCAGAAAAGAAAGCTAGCATTAATTAAGACAGTGCCAGCTGTAATTTTCTTGGGAAGTAAATTTCTGCACAACTAAAGGTTACAGAGACCTTTTCACTGTCAAAATTTACTACATCCTGTGAATGTTAATGTTTCTAATGAAGACATGTTCTCTGTCCCTGAACTTAAAAGTACCCAGAGAAGAAGGCAAAGAGGGGAGAGGTGGGGGGGGGGGAAGAGGAAACTGTGCTTGACGAATGTATCTGGAGCTTCTGCATTAATGCAGGGTTATGCCTGCTGGTGCATACTGTAATTATAGTGTTTGGATAGCCTTGTTTTCTAAACAACGAATATGCCTATAAATTGGCAATTTTGCATGACGAGTCGGCGTACAGTTGGCGCCTTATGCCACCAATAAAGGCAGCCGTATAGCAAGCATTTAACCTGTTAGGTTGGGGAGTGTTCAAAGCTAGGTCTGCTGCAGGAATGCTAATAGAGGCAGGGGAACTTCTTCCAGGCACTCTGTATGCATCAAACGGGAGAGCACAGGGTAATTTGTATTTCTAATGATAAAAATTTCTTGGCATTTTACTTTAAATCATTGGCTGTTTGACTCAAACTTCCAGCTGCGCTTTCCAGCAAAATCGGGAAGGTGTTCTTTGGGGGCGGGAGGGGGAGGAGTTGGGCGATGTTCGGCTCCGGAAGGAAGAATTGCTTTTACAGTCATACTGAAAGAATGCCTTTTTTTTGGGGGGGGGATTACCCAAGTTCACAAGGCAAGACTCGCACAGGATACTTCTTCAGGTTCAAATAAGTTTTGTCGAACCGCCCTGAGCAATTTTTGTCATCTTTCAGTCTTTTCTTTGTTGCCTTTGATATTTTTCATCTCTTTTGCCCAAACGGATACCTGTACATTCACCTTGAAAGGTTGTTTTGGTGGAAAGCACTGTCAAGTCATAGCCAGTGTGGCAAGAGATGAACATTGGCAGTTTGCCATTGCCAGCCTTTGACCAGGAACCTTGGACTTCCTCAGTGGTCTCCCATCCTAATTATAACCAGGGTTAACCCTGCCAGTTTGGTGTAGTTGTTAGGAGTGCGGACTTCTAATCTGGCATGCTGGGTTCGATTCTGCGCTCCCCCACATGCAACCAGCTGGGTGACCTTGGGCTCCCCATGGCACTGATAAAACTGTTCTGACCGGGCAGTGATATCAGGGCTCTCTCAGCCTCACCCACCCCACAGGGTGTCTGTTGTGGGGAGAGGAATGGGAAGGCGACTGTAAGCCGCTTTGAGCCTCCTTCGGGTAGGGAAAAGCAGCATATAAGAACCAACTCTTCTTCTTCTTCTTCTTCTTCTTCTTCTTCTTCTTCTTCTTCTTCTTCTTCTTCTTCTTCTTCTTCTTAGCTTCCAAGATATGATGAAATCAAGGTAGCCAGGGCAGCCCCGGACTTCCCTGTTGTTTTCCCATCCAAGGAGTACCCAGGCCCGACCCTGCTTACCTCTGAAGAGATTGGACTATCCCAGGCTACCCTGGTCAGGGTGAAATGTTGTTTTACTGGGGGAAATAGTAGATCATTCTAAACAGTGACATGGTTGTAAGCCCTAGTCTGCCCTTTGATTATTATATAGATGAGAGGATAGCAAAGAAGCTCGATAACTTTTTTGCTTCTATGCTGACTATGGAAAGTGTGAGGCACATACACTTGCCATAGTCCCTTGTTTTCAAGAAGGGAGTCTGAAGAACTGAGCCAAATTGAGGTAACCAGAGTTGACATTCTAGACCTACTTGGGAAATTAAAAATTGATGCCTCCAGGTCCTAATGGCATACATTCAAGAGTTCTTAAGGAACTCAGGTGTGAGGTAGTTGATCTACTAACCTGCATATATGTAACCTACCACTAAATCCAGGCACTGTACCAGAAGTCTGGAGAGTAGCAAATGTTACACCATTTTTTTCAAAAGGGATTCAGAAGGGAACGTTCATCCTAGACAAATTAGTAGCAACTGTAATCAAAGATAGAATGGTTTAGGTCCATAGAGGGACAAAGCCTGTGAAGGAAAATCAGCATGGCTTCTACAAAGGCGAGCCATGACTCACCAGCCTTTTGGAGTTAATTGAGAAAATGAACAAGCATTTATATAACAGTGACTCAGTAGTTACTGTATACTTTGGCTTTCAAAAGGCTTTGGACAATGTACCTCATCAAAGACTCCTGAGTACAGGTTCTCTTATGGATTGAAATGTAGTTAAAAGACAAATGGCAAAGAGTAGGAATCTATGGGCAGTTCTCACAATAAAGAGACGTAAGCAGTGGGCTCCCACAAGGATTGGTATTGAGGCTGATATTATTTAGTTTATTCATAAATGATCTGGAAGGCTTCCACAAACTGGGTGAATGGGCTACAATATGGTTGGGAAGCAGAACTGTGTACATGCCCACCCCAAGGCCTGTCTTCTTTCCACCCCCTCCAGCTTCGCCATTGGCCACTTTGGGAGGGTGAGGCGGATCGACATGACCACATATGGTCATATCACCCAATAAAAGTTTAACAAATTTAAAAAAAAACATATAAGCAAATAATTCACCCCCATCCATTCTGGAAACCCTTCTAGGGCCATCAAGAATCTCTAGAGCTATCTCAGGGGTAGTCAAACTGCGGCCCTCCAGATGTCCATGGACTACAATTCCTAGGAGCCCCTGCCAGCTGGCAGGGGCTCCTGGGAATTGTAGTCCATAGACATCTGGAGGGCCGCAGTTTGACTACCCCTGGTCTATCTGGACTGGTGAGGTCACCATAAGCAGGATACAGGGACTGTGGGAGGAGGAGGGTGGGGTACGTATTGTAATCAACACTTATTTTTTCTTTTGGTATATATCTCTATAAAATAACAATAAAATATTATTAAAAAAAAAAAGAATCCCCAGAGTTTCATGAAATCCTGGTTGAGAGCCAACCTCGGCAAAATGTATATGTATTATAGGGGAGAAATATGGTATAAGGAAACAAACAAACAAAAAAGTGTATGCCTTAAGTGCTCTCAAATTGCTTCCAAATGATGGCAACCCGATGTATTAATATATGAGTCTCTTGTGGTGCAGAGTGCTAAGGCAGCAGACATGCAGTCTGAAAACTCTGCCCATGAGGCTGAGAGTTCGATCCCAGCAGCCGGCTCAAGGTTGACTCAGCCTTCCATCCTTCTGAGGTTGGTAAAATGAGTACCCAGCTTGCTGGGGGGTAAACGGTAATGACTGGGGAAGGCACTGGCAAATCACCCCATATTGAGTCTGCCATGAAAACGCTGGAGGGCGTCACCCCAAGGGTCAGACATGACCCGGTGCTTGCATGTATTAATGACTTTCAAAGTATTCTATTGTGAACAGCCTGCTCCGGTGTTGTAAACTGGGGGTGGGGGGTGGGGCTCATGGCTTTCTTCACAATGTCAATCTACCTCATCTCAACAAAGGTAACGAAAAGAAAATGCGGATTTGGGTCTGCACCGGAGAGAAGCAAACTCGGAGTCCAAACAGCAGAGTCGAGACGATGGCGATCATCTTTATGCAAGCGAGGAAGAACCCTTCTTTGCGATTCATGTCATTGTCTCCTTGCCGTTGCGGGAGAGTTTGAATATCTCTTCCGTGGTTCCTTGCCATACATTTGATTTATACGTCGGCTGCGGTAATGACTGCAGGCTTCTCATTCTGCCCATCAGCATTAGGGAATAGAATGGAGCTGTGGGATAAAAAAAAAAGTAGGAAATCAATGTCTCAGTAAATATCTATATGGACACCGGGATAATCTATTAAAAGCCATGACTATCCTATACCAATAGAGATATCAGATCTCATTACCCTGCCAATCCCTTCCTCTAACATGTAAATTGCATTTCATTGGGATGCTCTCCCTGCTCCTCTATGCACAACTGTGGCTACACTTCCAGGGAGCTGAAAAGCACATTTCCCCCTTCTTCCCTCAGTGAACTGGACTAGCATGATCTGCTCATTCAAATAAGTACTTGAGATCTACTGCTGAGAAGCCATCCCTGTTCATTAGGTACGGGCGTTACCCTGCACGTTAGTGGTAGCCATTAGTGGTCTGGGCCCCACATACCTGTGGGACCGACTATCTCCTTATGCCCCCTGCAGAGCCCTTCATACAGTGGGTGCTAATTTGCTGGAGATCCTTGGCCTACACGTAAGGTATGCCTGGCCTCAAACAGGGGCAAAGCCTTTTTGGTCTTGGCCCCAACCTGATGGAATGAACTCCTGGGCCTGCAGCCCCACCTACCTTACAAGGTGCCTGTTGTGGGGAGAACAAAGTTCTAGTCCTTTAACTCTAACAACATTTCATTCAAGGTATAAGATTTCAGGTGGACGTATTTATTTCTTTATTATTTAATTGGTATCCTGCCCCACTAACAAAATAGTTCTTCAGATAAAGGGAAGGCAATTGTAATTGTCAACCACTTTGGGACTCCAAGAGGGCATGAAAAGTGGGGTATAAAACCCAACTTCATGAGCATTTCTTTCTATTTAGATATTTTCCACGGTTTCAGCACTCTGCTTTTTTGCTGTTTGTTTTCCAGAGTCAGTGGTATGACAGACTCGTTGGTGCTTATATGCAATTTATGTGTCCAATGATCATAATTTCTCTATCAAATAATGCTGAATCTTCGGCTCATGCTGTGGGGAAATGTCTATCATTTGGGGAATATTCGGTGCAGGAACACAGAAAAGGAACTCAATTTGCACAGCATAAGGGATTTGTGTACCATCTAGGAACCGGCTTCATTTGATTTGATTAAAAAAGCCCTGCTGGATGAGACCAGCGGCCAATCTAGTCCAGCATTCTGTTTCACACAGCGGTTGATCGTTTATCTTGGAGGGCCAACAAACCGGGGCAAAGGGGTCAAATTCCTCCTTCCCTGTTGCTTCCTACCATGGATTTCAGAGGCTCACTGCCAGGGTTTTGATGTTAGTATATTATTCCATGTGGAGAGACTCGGAGGACTCAGAGCCGTAGAGCAGGGCTAGTCAACCTGTGGTCCTCCAGATGTCCATGGACTACAATTCCCATGAGCCCCTGCCAGCGTTTGCTGGCAGGGGCTCATGGGAATTGTAGTCCATGGACATCTGGAGGACCACAGGTTGACTAGCCCTGCCGTAGAGGAATCAGAGCTTGTTGCCGTAGATGCATTTGCAAGTCTACAACTGTTAGGAGAAATTGTGGACAACGGGCCAAAGCTGTTGAGAGGACAGGTGCTGCAGAATTCCAAAGCAACCTCTGTTTATCCTGTTTTGGGATGTATATCTGAAGAATTCCTAAGGAAATGCGGGCTAATACTGGGGCGGGGGACCATTCGAGGATATTCATTGCATATCCCCACCCACAATGAGACCCTCCAGAACATGCATGGAAGTTATACCAAACCAATTCAATTGCAATTCATAAGTAACATGAAAAAGTGATGTAGAAGGTCAGCAGAAGAAAGAATTCCTTAGGGCATGTGTGAAAAGGGCACCGTAAAGAAAGTGGGAGAAATCAGACGAAAGGGCAACATTGGACAGCCTCAGCAAGTTGTGCCTGAAGAGTCAAAAAAAAGTATGGGAATTTAGCCGAAGTTTCCCAAACTTTTGATGTGTAATTAAATAGATGATTGCTTCGGTGGTCACCACCCTGGGTTTTACCCTCACAAATCTGCCCGCATCTACTCTGCTGCATCTCTGCCAGTTGAGGTTAGTATTTATGGGGGGTGGAATAAGAATGCTTTTGAATTTATGCTGCCCGCTGTTTTGACCCCCAAGATCGCCTTTCTGATTTTTTCATTTCCCTTTTTGCGAATCATATGCATGATTCTTCACTTTGTGCCATTTTCCCATTACCTTGCAAAAGGTGCCCATTGGCACAAAGGAAAGAATCATGTGTATGATTTGTAAAAAGGAAATGTTCTGGGGGCCCCATTAACATCATAATCCCGCTTGAGACCTGTCCAGGGAGAACATCTAGGGGAGAGATGCAGTCTATTTGACTGGACGGCTGCTTAATTTGGATGGTTTTAAAGGTTTTACAAACTGCTTTTATTTATTTTATTTTATTTATTTCTTATATTTATATGCTGCTTTCCCTTTCAGCTCAGGGCAGTTTCCATAGAGCATGGAGAATATCGGAACATACAGCTCAGTAACAATCATGTTGAATAAAATAACAGTAATAATATTCCAGTACGTGGTTGAATAACATTAACGTTAACTATCCCAGTTTGGGTGTAGTGGTTAGGAGTGCGGACTTCTAATCTGGCATGCCAGGTTCGATTCTGCGCTCCCCCACATGCAACCAGCTGGGTGACCTTGGGCTCGCCACGGCACTGATAAAAACTGTTCTGACCGAGCAGTGATATCAGGGCTCTCTCAGCCTCACCTCCCTCACAGGGTGTCTGTTCTGGGGAGAGGAAAAGGAAGGCAACTATAAGCCACTTTGAGACTTTTTCAGGTAGAGAAAAGTGGCATATAAGAACCAACTCTTCTTCTTCAGTAACATCAGGGCTCTCTCAGCCTCACCTCCCTCACAGGGTTTCTGTTGTGGGGAGAGGAAAGGTCAATGTAAGCCGCTTTGAGTCTCCTTCGGGTAGGGAAAAGCAGCATATAAGAACCAATTCTTCTTCTTCTTCTTCTTCTTCTTCTTCTTCTTCTTCTTCTTCTTCTTCTTCTTCTTCTTCTTCTTCTTCTTCTTCTTCTTAATTGTGTACATGAAAATGTAAAGCTCTCCTTTGGAAACCAGGGAACCGGAGGAGCTGGAATGGTGCATAATGGATAAATGATGCTCAAGGTGTGCTAAACCCTAGAAATACGGCCACACCTTTCTTTTGACAAGAGAGGCATGGGTATCGGCAGACCATTCTCAAGCTTGCTCTCCTCTGAGCCAAGTGGTTGGGCTTCACACGTCTCCTTGCGCTCCTTCGCTGTGTCCTCGTATATTTTATTTATTTCAATATATTTATGTTAGGAACGGACCCCACACTGTGATGTAAAACCTTGTTCTCGGAAAGTCCCTTATCAACTGCCAGTCCCAGTGCTACACTTGCCTTCGACGAATGTAATTATATGCATATGCCATACTTCCCACATGGCTGGAATTTGTTCATCAATTACTTCCTGCTTGGTAATGCGGCAGCTGGAAGTAGGCTGGGATGGCAGTTAAATTTGTGGCTATCAGCCACTTTATCAAAGGGCGATACCTACGGGGAGTCTATTGCCTTTTGCGGTAACTGCCTGCGAAGACCCTTTAATGTATTGGAGAGAGCGGAAGGCCTACAGCGGAGGGCTTTCAGAAAGAGCCTTTCTGCGTGTCCTGTCCACTACTTAGATGCCATTAATGGAGCAAGATGGACGGTTTTATGTGACAAGCAAAGGAGCCTTCTAATAGGCTTCGATAATGTTACTCGCCTGATATATATAAAAGAGAAAGGAGGTGTAAAATCTATTTGCTGCATTTCTTGGTTATCAGAGAGAGGGCAAAGGTAAATAACATCCGTCTGTCGAGGAACCGTTTCATCCTGCTTTTCCTCTAAGAGCTTTAAGTTGCGTTCCTGGTTCCCCTTTATCTCATTTTTATCAGCTTGCCAGGTAGATTAATCGGAGAGGGTGTGAATTCCCCAGGATCACACAGGGAGCTTCACAGCCGTGTTGGGATTTGAATCAGAATCGCACGGAGCTGGATGAGACCACAAAAGGCCATCCAATCCAGCCCCCACCCCACCTTCTGGGGGATAGATGCTCATCCAATCTCCTCCTTAAATTTCCAACAAAGGGGGCAGCATATCCTATCTACAAACAGCCTACGCCATCAGAAAATGCTTTCTAATATTTAAGTCTAAACTCCTTTCCTGTAATCGGAATCCATTGCTACAGTCCTTGTCTCTAAAGCTGCAGTAAGCAAATTGGCCCCCTCTTCAACATGTCATCCATTGACATCAGCAGTTCTCAACCTGGGGGTTGTGACCCCTGAGTGCCTCCTCCTCCTCCAACCGGGTTGCCTGTCTGTCCAGCGGCCAGCCAATCGCCTTCCGTCCCCCACCCCTGACCACCCCGTCCTCCTCCCACTTCCCTCTGACATTCAGAGGCTGCAGATCCCTGCTGAGTGAGAACGGCCCCTGCTGGTGAGTTCCCTAACAGCTGCCTGCAGCCTTTCCAGGTCCTGGGGGTAGGAAGAGGCCATCTGCAGAGTTCTTCTACCCCCCCTCCCCCAATCTAGCACCTGTTGATTTCCTGAATGCAATAAGCTTGGCCCCTCGTAAATAAATAAGATCCATACAACAAGTGATCTATGAGACTGTATTATCCTATATCTAGTGCAATATGATGTAGAAGCAGAGCTTGAGGTTCAAACCCCTTCTGAACCATTCCCTTCTTATTAGACTAGCCTCCCATATGGGGATACAGAGGAGAAAGGAAACCCATGTAAGATTCCTCAGCTTCCTTTAAAGAAGGGTAGAATCTATTGCCGTTTGCTCAGTCCAGACGTTGTTGAATACCAGATTCTATTCTAGACACTGTCTACATTTTACAATAGAATTCATTGGTGAGTTCCAAAAGTTTTGTATTTAATCCACTCATAACCCACTTTCCTCCCAAGGTTGCTTCTCTTTTTGAGTTTCCAAACCAAACCTCCACCAAAAACATGAGGTCAACAATAAATGTCATCTGAGATCCAAGATGGTGTCATGGTTAGAGTGCTGGACTAGAATTGGAGAAATCTGGATTCATTGCCGTAACTCTCATGGGGGTAGACTTGGACAAGTTGCTATCTCTCAATATAAACTACCCTCCAGGGTTTCTGTGATAATAAAAAGCAGGTGTGTATGTCGTGTTGAGATTCTTGGAAGAAGGGTGGAATCTTAAAAAAAAATCTTTCAAAGAAACTAATTGTAAGTTCCACAAGGCAAGGCACCCATATAGTCTAAATTAAATGCTCTGATTCTGTCTTAACAAGGAGCACCTTTTATCTCTGATTCATTAGAAAGGAGCAATAATACTTTAATAGTTACATTCCCTGATATAAAATCAGGATGAAATTTTAACATTATTCAAATATACTGACTGAGTAAATCAGGGTTTTCTTTTTTCACTCCTGTGAATCCCAAATCAAAAATTTATTCCCTAGAGTTAATGGTGAGTCCACATGTTAAATCCGAAAAGGTGTCTTTCAGGTGATACTTAATTAGCTCCTTTTCTGGTGCAAGAACCTCTTAACAGAACAAGAGTCTATGATCCATGGTTGATAATCACATGTGTGGGATCCAAAGATCCATTTAGTGGAGCTCCATTCACACACTGAATTTTCCTGCCTCCTAATTTAAAAAACACACAGCTTTGAAAATTGACCAAAAGAAAAGAAATCCTAAACGAATAAATTTGCCCTGATGAGGACTGAATGCATTTGTGAAAGGAGCCATGTTGAGAACACTGCCTTGTCCAGTGGTGGACCCCCTTTTGCTCCTTTTGTCACACAGAGGGGGGTTTGCCACTTTATAATTCAGCTAGTATGACACCTGCTCTCAGTTAGGAGGTATCAGATCATATCTTAGCCTGGAAATTCATGATGTGTTGACTCTGTTCACTAGAAAGAAATGTTCTTTGTAACAGCGTGTCTTGGGAACCTTTTCTTTCTTTCTTTCTTTCTTTCTTTCTTTCTTTCTTTCTTTCTTTCTTTCTTTCTTTCTTTCTTTCTTTCTTTCTTTCTTTCTTTCTTTCTTTCTTTCTTTCTTTCTTTCTTTCTTTCTTTCTTTCTTTCTTTCTTTCTTTCTTTCTTCCTTCCTTCCTTCCTTCCTTCCTTCCTTCCTTCCTTCCTTCCTTCCTTCCTTCTTCCTTCTTCAACCAACTACCCAATACAACAATGCGTTTGCCAATAGAGAGGAGTTCTTGAAGAGCCTGGTGGGGCACCCTCCAACTTCTCAACTGGTTGTGGAGTGTTTAAACAAAACAGTACCTTCAACATGGAGATGTTTGAGAAGGAAAACCCACAACAGTCATCAGAAGCATTTCATAACGTAAACCAGAAAACCTCTTACCAGTTCCAAAGTTGTCCATACACCAAGTCCCAAGTCCTCTCACTCAATCAACAGATGCTGCCAACTGTCTTGGCCAGCAAGAGGCAAGGTTAGCAATATCAATGGCATCGAAGGCCCATTCTAAATTCCTGTCTGCCATCTAATATAGATGGATAGATGTTTGGTATACTATCTCCTCCTGGTCTCAAATCTGCCTTGAGTCCACCTTGTGTCCCAGGAGGAAAGTCGGAAGATGTATAATGCAAATAAATGAACCAACATGTAATCATAACTGGGAATAATTTAGACATCCCTTCCTATGCGCTCAAAATGCCTTCAAATCACATGGCTCATAGACTTGTTCCTCTTCCCTTTCCTGACTTTCTTCTTTGGCGTAAACAAATTATTAGGGCTGCCAGCCTCCAGGTAGTAGGATTGTACCACATTGTAGGATTGTATCACAGGATCCCCAACTCTGTTTAAAGATTCAGGATCCAATATTGGCCCATTGGATATTTAGAGGTGCTTTCTTCACATCATACTACACAAAACAATCTTTTAATTAATTCATTAATTCATTAATTATATTTGTATTCTACCCTCCCCTGAAGAGAGCTGTGGTTCTCCAAATGTTCAGGCATATGCTGATTGGGGCTCATGGGAATTGTAGTCCATGGACATCTGGAAAGCCACAGTTTGGCCACCCCAGGAGAGCCAATTTCATCAGACCTTGGATGAGAGACCACCAAGGAAGATGTTGTAGAGGTAGACAATGCTTTTCTCTTGCCTTTCTCTTGCCTTTGCTGGGGTCACCATAAGTCAGTTTCTAATTGACAGTATGTCTGTACGTAAAGATTCCAATGATTTGTTACTTAGCTCTTTCTCCTTCCCATACCGCCAAAGCGTATAGGCAAAAATGAGGGCAGCATCTTTTCTAGAGAGCCCTGTATCCAACGAGAAAATTTTGCTCTGTTTACTAGACAGGTACAGTCCAACACAGATGTTACATTTCTGTGACCAGCCTGGGCCATCCTGTTGTCATTTATTGGCCAGGGGGGAGAGGGGAAATCCTCAAACCTCTCGAAAAGCTGCAGCAGAAGTCTATCTGAAGTGTGACAAGCCAAGGAGAGTATATTATACCAACAGGAGCTAACCTGAGCTGGCTCTTTCTCTCCCACCTACTTCTGGGTCCAATTTGAGAGGCTGGTATTGATTTACAAAGCCCACCACGAGGCAAGGTTACGTCGTCTAAAGGACTTTTTCTGCTTCTGGGAGCAGCGGTTGCATCTGGTGCCATTCCGTTGCTGCTGTCCCCAGCATGGTGTCCTGGGAGCCTGAGGGGGGGAAAGTTTTTTGCAGAAAACAGGGAAGGCCTTGGAGCACCTTCCCAAGAGCGAGCATGTAGAGCGCTGACTGCACAATGCGTTCACGTCTTCAGCACAGCCTCAGCAAACAAAAACGAAACAAAAAAAAAACCCTTCCAGAGGACCAAAAACAAAATCGCAGAGCTTAGCATTTGTACCGCACATCTCAAGCACTACAGTTCAACTCACTGGAACACCTTGGAGAGTCCATATCCAGCTGGTGCCAAGGCAGATGCATTGGTTGCCAGTTGAATACCAGATCAGGTTAAAGGTTTGGGTTTTGACCTTCAAGGCCATTCACGGTACACAAGGGTACTTGAGGAACTGTCTGTCTCCTTATGCCCCCAGCAGGCCTCTTCGTTCTTCCAGTTCAAATAGGTTGGTGATCCCTGGCCCATGAGAAGTTTGGGGGTCCTCTATCCTGCCTGGTGGAATGAGCTCATGGAAGAGCCCAGGGCCCTGCCCGCAGGGCCTATAAAACAGAGCTCTTCCACCAGGCATTTGGTTAAAGCTGGGCTTGCCCGCGCTTCAGTGTCCCCTATTGGCAATATCATCCATGGAGATCTGGCAGACTAGGGGAGGTAGGGTAGGAGTTTTGGTTTATGGCTAGCTTGTTAGGGTTGAGGAATTGGATGGTTTTCTGTATTTTACTTGTATTACATTTATTTGTATGGAGCCAAAGGCTCCATAGAGCCTCTTGTGGCGCAGAGTGGTAAGACAGCAGACATGCAGTCTGAAAGCTCTGCCCATGAGGCTGGGAGTTCAATCCCAGCAGCCGGCTCAAGGTTGACTCAGCCTTCCATCCTTCCGAGATCGGTAAAATGAGTACCCAGCTTGCTGGGGGGTAAACAGTAATGACTGGGGAAGGCACTGGCAAACCACCCCATATTGAGTCTGCCATGAAAACGCTGGAGGGCGTCACCCCAAGGGTCAGACATGACTCGGTGCTTGCACAGGGGATACCTTTACTTTATTTTAAGGTTCCATGGGCTGGAGGAAGGATTCTGAACTCGACAGAACAAGGGGAAGAAAGAAGAGTCCTTTATTCAGTTTCAGCCTTCTCCTCAGCTTTCCCTGCCTCCATATTGTCACAACCTGGATAGCCCAAGATAGCCCTACCTCATCAGATCTTGGAAGGGACAGGAGACCTCCAAGGAAATCAAAGATGACTGCCCAGAAGCAGGGGATGACAAACCACCTCTAAATGTCTCCTGCCTTGTCAACCCTACAGTGTCACCATAAGTGAGTTGGTGGCACTTTCTATGACCATCTCCTCTGCATTAGATGGAGGATATTAATACAGGGTACTGGGGAAGGCACTGGCAAACCACCCCATATTGAGTCTGCCATGAAAACGCTAGAGGGCGTCACCCCAAGGGTCAGACATGACTCGGTGCTTGCACAGGGGATACCTTTACCTTACCTTACAAGGTGTTCATGAGATAATGGATAAGAGGTCTATTGCGTGCGTTGAGAAAGCACCATGTAAAGATGATCGTGCCACACTTGTTTAGCCGTAGATTAACACACACACACGTGTAATAAAATCTGAATGAGTGGGACAAAAAGTCCCCGCTCCCCAGTGAACAGCTTTGAATTTCCAGAGAAACTACAACTTCTTTGCATAGCCTTAGGACAATACAGCCAGTTTGTTGGGGGCACAAATGGAGCAGCAAGCTACCAATCTCTGTTTCTGAAGATGGAACTATTGTCATACATGGTGTTCTCTTTGTCTCCGATGATAGTATCTGCAGTACTATTCAGAGACCGGGAATGTGTGTCTCTCGCTGTACCTGTCTAAAAATAACAATACCCTCTAGCTCCAGAGGCTCCCTTTACAGAGTTTTATTAGTATAATGAATGAACGCCCAGCAGTGCACCCAGAAAACAATTTGGATCTCTGGATTTTAAAAGCTGTCATTATTAACTATGAAAAAGAACCAGCTGCCAGCTGCAGACAGGGTTTTATTAAAGGATGGCAAATGATGGGGACGGACAGACACACAGACAGATGGGCGGACGGGTGGGCGGGCGGGTGGATGGGTGGATGGATAGGTGTGTGGGTGGCGGGGTGGATGGATGCGTGGGTGGGTGAGTGAGTGAGTGGCTGGGTGGCTGGGTAGATGGATGGATGGATGGATGGATGGATGGATGGATGGATGGATGGATGGATGGATGGATGGGTGGGTGGATGAATTAATGAGTGGGTGAATAAATACATAAACACATAAGTAAAATCTGGAGAACCAGGTTTGATCCTCTTCATCTAGATGCAGCCATCTGGGTGACCTTGGCCATTCACAGTTCTCTTAGAGGTGTTCTCATAAAGCAGTTGTAGAGCTCTCTCAGTCCCATCTACTCCACAGGGTGTTTGCTGTGGGAGAGGAAGGGAAAGGGGTTTGCAAAGCACTTGGGGACTAATTTGCGTAGTGAAAAGCAGGGTATAAAAACTAGCTCTTCTTTTTCTCCTAACGGACGATAGCTTTGTGATTTTCCCTACTCCCCCCCCCCCCATAAGCCACATGTCTTACAGCTCATCATGATGGAAGATTTCAGAGTACGTGTTTCCTCAATAATACTTTTGTTTTGATGTGGGGCTCATCCAGTTGCCCAGCAAGCTTCTGTGGAACAGTAGAGATTCAAACCCGGATCTCTTACATTTTAGTTCAGCATTTTAGCCTCTGTACCCCAGCAGCTCTCTGTTTCTGCCTGCTTCTTTTTCAGGTCTAGCTCTTCCTGAGTCCCTTCTCTGAAAACACCAACTGGCTATGACCGAAAGCATTCTTGTCTCTTGTAAATTCATAGACTTGCCAAACTACTGTGATGCACACTGGTAAAAAAAATGCCGAAGGCATAACAAGATGAAACACTGGAATTCTGTTGGGCTAGAGCCTGATATATAACGTACATTAAATTATGTTGTAGTTTCTAAAATAGTCTACCAATTTGGGATGTCTCACACTTTCAGGACAGATCCCTTAATTAAGTCAAAGGATTTGCAAAGCCATCCAGCAAAAATCCTCTTTTGAGGTTTTTCTAGTATTCAGGTCACTTTAATTTCAAGTTACTCACGCTATAAAACATTTACTCTCTTTCCACTCCCTCTTGTGTTCAAGAGATAACAACTTTGGAGGGGGAAAAATAAAAGAATAATAAAGTCAAGTATTTGTAGGCAGCTGGTAGCCTTAAGCAGTATCTTCCCAGTATAACTTTCAACTCCTAGCAACCAAATATGTACTTAAGAGAAATGTTTACATGCTAATCACAGAAAGCCAGAGATAGAAGTTTTTACTGGCTGTAAAATAAGCTGAAATCTTTCTTCCAGCTCTTCCTTTGCCAAGGAAGTCCAATCTACGCTTGCACAAAGAAGCACATGGAATATCCAAATCGGGTTTCAGTGCAGGTGAGAATTACAGTAAATGGCAAGCGTTCAGCTGTGTTGCATTAGGGAAGGCTAGAACATTGTGGGTGTGTAAAGTGCTTTCAAGTTACTTCTGACTTACAGCGCCCTACAAATTAAGCATCCTATCATGCAAACTGAGGTCCTTGATTGAGTCAATCAATTTCTTATTGGATTGTCTTCTTTTCCTGTTGCCTTTAACTTTTCCTAGTGTTATTGTCTTATCCAGTGACTCTAGTCCTTCCATAAGGTAACCAAAGTACATTAGTCTCAGCTTGGTCATTTTAGCTTCCAGGGAGAGTTCCAGCTAGAAGATGAACTTGACAAAGTCTAGGTGTCTCCCTAACAAGCTAGATCATCTTGTGAAAAGGTTCTAAAAATGAAAGGTAAAGGTATCCCCTGTGCAAGCACTGGGTCATGTCTGACCCTTGGGGTGACGCCCTCCAGCGTCTTCATGGCAGACTCAATACGGGGTGGTTTGCCAGTGCCTTCCCCAGTCATTACCGTTTACCCCCCAGCAATCTGCGTACTCATTTTACCGACCTCAGAAGGATGGAAGGCTGAGTCAACCTTGAGCCGGCTGCTGGGATCGAACTCCCAGCCTCATGGGCAGAGCTTTCAGACTACATGTCTGCTGCCTTACCACTCTGCGCCACAAGAGGCTCTTGAAAAATTATATACACATTAAGTGCCTTTTAAACATTTGACCTCCAATTTGCGCTGGAAATTGGTACCATCTAAGAAAGACTTCACCATTTAGTCTTTCTGCCTAGAACAACTAATATATTTTCGGTGAGACTTTTGGAGTGGTTCTGAGGGAAACAGATCAAGCGAGTTCAGGTGCAGGAGACTGGTTTGGTTGAGTCCTTCTGGAGGAAAAGAAATCAAATTCATTGCAATTGAATGTCTGGAATTTGGCAAATGGTGACGTTGAGATGTAAGTAATGACAATCACAAATGTGGTGAACTCTGAAAAGATTTACAGCCCCTTGTTGGGCAAATGCAAACAAGTTCTGAACATTTGGAGAACTATGAACGTTCACTGTCATCTCCTTTGAACATTCACATTGTTTTTATATCAGTAATCATCTTTTATATCTGCTCCAGTTTGAACATTC